>NW_027669489.1:0-410000 GCF_964194185.1 Rhinolophus hipposideros
GAGGCCGTTTGGAGGCCTGCGCGGGCAGGCAGCCCTGGGCTTGGGCTTTGCGGGCGGGGTCGTGGGCGCGGCGAAGGTCTTCGGGTTGACCGCATGCGCTTGCGGGGGGGAAAATAGAGGCTATAGAAGGGGCTGTGGGGGGAGACCTTGCCCAGTCGCCTGGCGTGAGGCAGGGTCTGCGAGGCTGTAGGTCTCGGCGGCGGCCCGGACCCCACCCTCCAACTACCCCCCCCACCCCGACCAGCCCCGCTGGCCAGGGGTCCTGTGGCGTGGTTGGCAGCTGCAGAGGGTCCAGGGGCATGGCGGCCCCAAAAGGAGTGGCGGGTAAAAGCCTAGAGCACCCGGTATTCCCGGGCGGTCTCCCATCCAAGTACTAACCAGGCCCGACCCTGCTTAGCTTCCGAGATCAGAGGAGATCCGGCGCGTGCAGGGTGGTATGGCCTTAGACGCAGAGACCGGGCTCCCGGCGCCCCAAGAGCAGCCGCCCGGCCTGCTTGGTGAGCGCTCGCCAGGTTGCTGGGCCGCGCCCCGCCTTCCGGCTCCAGCAGCGCCGCGCATCCCGCCTGCTCCCCGCCTCCTCAGGACGCCGCGGGCGTGGGCAGCGGGTTACTCTTTGCCCGCAGTGAGGCCCCTTCGGGGCACCCGTGGCTACACGGGGCCTCTGCCACTACCCTGGCGGTGACAGAAGCCAGAGAGACAGCGGTTGCGAGTGGGGGGGGGAGGAAGGAGGGACGCACAGGCTCTGTCACGGAATGGGACCGACGCACGGGGGCAGTGTTGAAGCGACAGCTCCTCCACCGGCGGACGGTCATGCCCTGGGCTGGGCTCCGATAAGGATGTAGAGCCGGGGGGGGGAGGGGGGGGCGTTCAGTCACCGTGGGATACTGGGGCAGGCCTCCAGGGTCTGCGGAGTGCCGGTGTGGTCCGAATCTCGCCCGGGGTTTGTCACGCGAAAGGAGAGGCTCTGGCCCAGGCACCCTACTCCTGTGGGTTTTGGGCCTGCCTGCCTGCCTGCTTTTCCCCTGTGGTGGTCTCTCCTGGAGGCCCGGGGAGACGGCCGCGCGCGTGCAGTTGTGGCACTCCCTTCCTCCGCTGCTTTGGCCAGGCTCTTTGTGGCTGTGCGCCGGGGACCGCAGCGGCCGGCGGGGGGGAACCGAGCGCACACAGCTCTCCTGGGAGAAGGAAGGGCGCTGGGGGAGGGGCCGCGGTGCCTGCCCGCGGAGACGGAGTCCTCCGGTGGGGTGGGGCGGCTTGGCGTCCCCTCGGCTTGCTGTCCTGGGACAACCAGTCCCTCTGTCTTTGGGCCCGGGTGCAGGCAGTGGGACGGTCACCCCTCTGCCAAGGACACCGAGGTGCCAAGGAGCCGCACTGCCTTGGCAGGAGAAAGCCGCCCGAGGCCGTTTGGAGGCCTGCGCCAGCAGGCAGCCCTGGGCTTGGGCTTTGGGGGCGGGGTCGTGGGCGCGGCGAAGGTCTGCGGGTTGACAGCTTTCGCTTGCGGGGGAAAAAAGAGGCTATAGAAGGGACTGTGGGGGGAGACCTGGCCCAGGCGCCTGGCGTGAGGCCGGGTCTGCGAGGCTCTAGGTCTCGGCGGTGGCCCGGACCCCACCCTCCCACTACCCAGCCCCCCCACCCCGCCCAGCCCCGCTGGCC
This sequence comes from Rhinolophus hipposideros, assembly GCF_964194185.1. Lineage (NCBI taxonomy): Eukaryota > Metazoa > Chordata > Mammalia > Chiroptera > Rhinolophidae > Rhinolophus > Rhinolophus hipposideros. Next base: position 1,651 of record NW_027669489.1, read on the forward strand.
AGGGGTCTTGTGGCGGGGTTGGCGGCTGCAGAGGGTCCAGGGGCATGGCGGCCGCAAAAGCAGTGGCGGGCAAAAGCCTAGGGCACCCGGTATTCCCAGGCGGTCTCCCATCCAAATACTAACCAGGCCCGACCCTGCTTAGCTTCCGAGATCAGAGGAGATCCGGCGCGTGCAGGGTGGTATGGCCGTAGACGCTGGGACCGGGCTCGCGGCGCCCCAAGAGCAGCCGCCCGGCCTGCTTGGTGAGCGCGCGCCAGGTTGTTGGGCCGCTCCGGCGGCGAGCCTCTCCCCGCCTGCCGGCTGCAGCAGCGCCGCGCCACCCGCCTTCTCCCCGCGTCCTCAGGACGCCACGGTCGTGGGCAGCGGGTTACTCTTTGCCCGCAGTGAGGCCCGTTCGCGCCACCCGTGGCTCCACGGGCCCTCTGCCACTTCCCTGGCGGTGACAGAAGCCAGAGAGACAGCGGTTGCAAGTGGGGGGGGGGAGGAAGGAGGGACGCACAGGCTCTGTCACGGAATGGGACCGACGCACGGGGGCAGTGTTGAAGGGACAGCTCCTCCACCGCCGGACGGTCGCGCCCGGGGCTGGTCTCCGTTAAGGATGTACAGCCCGGGGGGGGGGGGCGGGCAGTCACCGTGGGACCCAGGGGCAGGCCTGCGGGAACCGAACGCGCAGGGCTCCCCTGGGAGAAGGAAGGGCGCTGGGAGAGCGGCCGCGGTGCCTGCCGGTGGAGACGGAGTCCTCCGGTGGGGTGGAGCGGCTGGGCGTCCCCTCGGCTTGCTGTCCTGGGACAACCAGTCCCTCTGTCTCCGGGCCCGGGTGCAGGCAGTGGGACGGTCACCCCTCTGCCAAGGACACCGAGGTGCCAAGGAGCCGCACTGCCTTGGCAGGAGAAAGCCGCCCGAGGCCGTTTGGAGGCCTGCGCGGGCAGGCAGCCCTGGGCTTGGGCTTTGGGGGCGGGGTCGTGGGCGCGGCGAAGGTCTGCGGGTTGACAGCATGCGCTTGCGGGGGGGAAAAAAGAGGCTATAGAAGGGGCTGTGGGGGGAAACCTGGCCCAGGCGCCTGGCGTCAGTCCGGGAATGCGAGGCTGTAGGTCTCGGCGGCGGCACGGACCCCACCCACCCACTACCCACCCCCCCACCCCGCCCAGCCCCGCTGGCCAGGGGTCCTGTGGCGTGGTTGGCAGCTGCAGAGGGTCCAGGGGCATGGCGGCTCCAAAAGGAGTGGCGGGTAAAAGCCTAGAGCACCCGGTATTCCCGGGCGGTCTCCCATCCAAGTACTAACCAGGCCCGACCCTGCTTAGCTTCCGAGATCAGAGGAGATCCGGCGCGTGCAGGGTGGTATGGCCTTAGACGCTGGGACCGGGCTCGCGGCGCCCCAAGAGCAGCTGCCCGGCCTTCGTGGTGAGCGCGCGCCAGGTTGTTGGGCCGCTCCGGCGGCGAGCCTCTCCCCGCCTTCCGGCTCCAGCAGCGCCGCGCCACCCGCCTGCTCCCGGCGTCCTCAGGACGCCGCGGTCGTGGGCAGCGGGTTACTCTTTGCCCGCAGTGAGGCCCGTTCGGGCCACCCGTGGCTCCACGGGCCCTCTGCCACTTCCCTGGCGGTGACAGAAGCCAGAGAGATAGCGGTTGCGAGTGGGGGGGGGGGAGGAAGGAGGGACGCACAGGCTCTGTCACGGAATGGGACCGACGCACGGGGGCAGTGTTGAAGCGACAGCTCCTCCAGCGGCGGACGGTCACGCCCGGGGCTGGGCTCCGATAAGGATGTAGAGCCCGGGGGGAGGGGGGGGGCGTGCAGTCACCGTTGGATACTGGGGCAGGCCTCCAGGGTCTGCGGAGTGCCGGTGGGGTCCGAATCTCTCCCGGGGTTTGTCACGCGAAAGGAGTGTCTCTGTCCCAGGCACCCTACTCCTGTGGGTTTTGGGCCTGCCTGCCTGCCTGCTTTTCCCCTGTGGTGGTCTCTCCTGGAGGCCCGGGGAGACGGCCGCGCGCGTGCAGTTGTGGCACTCCCTCCCTCCGCTGCTTTGGCCGGGCTCTTTGTGGCTGTGCGCCGGGGACCGCAGCGGCCGGCGGGGGGAACCGAGCGCACACAGCTTTCCTGGGTGAAGGAAGGGCGCTGGGGGAGGGGCCGCGGTGCCTGCCCGCGGAGACGGAGTCCTCCGGTGGGGTGGGGCGGCTTGGCGTCCCCTCGGCTTGCTGTCCTGGGACAACCAGTCCCTCTGTCTTTGGGCCCGGGTGCAGGCAGTGGGACGGTCACCCCTCTGCCAAGGACACCGAGGTGCGAAGGAGCCGCACTGCCTTGGCAGGAGAAAGCCGCCCGAGGCCGTTTGGTGGCCTGCGCGGGCAGGCAGCCCTGTGCTTGGGCTTTGGGGGCGGGGTCGTGGGTGCGGCGAAGGTCTGCGGGTTGACAGCATGCGCTTGCGGGGGGGAAAAAAGAGGCTATAGAAGGGGCTGTGGGGGGAGACCTGGCCCAGGCGCCTGGCGTGAGTCCGGGTCTGGGAGGCTGTAGGTCTCGGCGGCGGCACGGACCCCACCCTCCCACTACCCACCCCCCCACCCCGCCCAGCCCCGCTGGCCAGGGGTCCTGTGGCGGGGTTGGCGGCTGCAGAGGTTCCAGGGGCATGGCGGTCGCAAAAGCAGTGGCGGGCAAAAGCCTAGTGCACCGGTATTCCCAGGCGGTCTCCCATCCAAATACTAACCAGGCCCGACCCTGCTTAGCTTCCGAGATCAGAGGAGATCCGGCGCGTGCAGGGTGGTATGGCCGTAGACGCTGGGACCGGGCTCGCGGCGCCCCAAGAGCAGCTGCCCGGCCTGCTTGGTGAGCGCTCGCCAGGTTGCTGGGCCGCGCCCCGCCTGCCGGCTCCAGCAGCGCAGCGCCACCCGCCTGCTCCCCGCCTCCTCAGGACGCCGCGGGCGTGGGCAGCGGGTTACTCTTTGCCCGTAGTGAGGCCCCTTCGGGGCACCCGTGGCTACACGGGGCCTCTGCCACTACCCTGGCGGTGACAGAAGCCAGAGAGACAGCGGTTGCGAGTGGGGGGGGGAGGAAGGAGGGACGCACAGGCTCTGTCACGGAATGGGACCGACGCACGGGGGCAGTGTTGAAGCGACAGCTCCTCCACCGACGGACGGTCACGCCCGGGGCTGGGCTCCGATAAGGATGTAGAGGGGGGGGGGGGCGTTCAGTCACCGTGGGATACTGGGGCAGGCCTCCAGGGTCTGCGGAGTGCCGGTGTGGTCCGAATCTCGCCCGGGGTGTGTCACGCGAAAGGAGAGGCTCTGGCCCAGGCGCCCTACTCCTGTGGGTTGTGTGCCTGCCTGCCTGCCTGCCTGCTTTTCCCCTGTGGTGGTCTCTCCTGGAGGCCCGGGGAGACGGCCGCGCGCGTGCAGTTGTGGCACTCCCTCCCTCCGCTGCTTTGGCCGGGCTCTTTGTGGCTGTGCGCCGGGGACCGCAGCGGCCGGCGGGGGGGAACCGAGCGCACACAGCTCTCCTGGGAGAAGGAAGAGCGCTGGGGGAGGGGCCGCGGTGCCTGCCCGCGGAGACGGAGTCCTCCGGTGGGGTGGGGCGGCTTGGCGTCCCCTCGGCTTGCTGTCCTGGGACAACCAGTCCCTCTGTCTTTGGGCCCGGGTGCAGGCAGTGGGACGGTCACCCCTCTGCCAAGGACACCGAGGTGCCAAGGAGCCGCACTGCCTTGGCAGGAGAAAGCCGCCCGAGGCCGTTTGGAGGCCTGCGCCAGCAGGCAGCCCTGGGCTTGGGCTTTGGGGGCGGGGTCGTGGGCGCGGCGAAGGTCTGCGGGTTGACAGCTTTCGCTTGCGGGGGAAAAAAGAGGCTATAGAAGGGACTGTGGGGGGAGACCTGGCCCAGGCGCCTGGCGTGAGGCCGGGTCTGCGAGGCTGTAGGTCTCGCCGGCGGCACGGACCCCACCCTCCCACTACCCACCCCCCCCACCCCGCCCAGCCCCGCTGGCCAGGGGTCCTGTGGCGGGGTTGGCGGCTGCAGAGGGTCCAGGGGCATGGCGGCCGCAAAAGCAGTGGCGGGCAAAAGCCTAGTTCACCCGGTATTCCCAGGCGGTCTCCCCTCCAAGTACTAACCAGGCCCGACCCTGCTTAGCTTCCGAGATCAGAGGAGATCCGGCGCGTGCAGGGTGGTATGGCCGTAGACGCTGGGACCGGGCTCCCGGCGCCCGAAGAGCAGCCGCCCGGCCTGCTTGGTGAGCGCGCGCCAGGTTGTTGGGTCTCGCCTGCGGCGAGCCTCTCACCGCCTGCCGGCTGCAGCAGCGCCGCGCCTCCCGCCTGCTCCCCGCCTCCTCAGGACGCCGCGGGCGTGGGCAGCGGTTTACTCTTTGCCCGCAGTGAGGCCCCTTCGGGCCACCCGTGGCTCCACGGGGCCTCTGCCACTTCCCTGGCGGTGACAGAAGCCAGAGAGACAGCGGTTGGGAGTGGGGGGGGGAGGAAGGAGGGACACACAGGCTGTGTCACGGAATGGGACCGACGCACGGGGGCAGTGTTGAAGCGACAGCTCCTCCACCGGCGGACGGTCGCGCCCGGGGCTGGGCTCCGTTAAGGATGTAGGGCCCGGGGGTGGGGGGGCGGGCAGTCACCGTGAGATACTGGGGCAGGCCTCCAGGGTCTGCGGAGTGCTGGTGGGGTCCGAATCTCGCCCGGGGTTTGTCACGCGAAAGGAGAGGCTCTGGCCCAGGCACCCTACTCCTGTGGGTGTTTATTTTAAAGAACAATACGGCATTGACCTTGTTTTGTAAGTGTCCCCAGGTAAACCTATGATCGAGTTACCCAGGATATGTACAGTGATGAGTGGATGCTCTGTGTTCTTATTCATAAATGTAAAGACTGTAAAAATAATGCAGATTGTTTTCCAAAGTGGTTGTACCAATCCACATTTCCACCAGCACTGACTAGGAGTTATAATGGCTCCACGTCTTCAATAGAACTTGGTTTTTCCAGACTCTCAGTACCTGCCATTCTGGTACATACAAAAATTTAAAATTAAGGTTAAGTTTTATGCTTATTTAATTATTAACAATATTAAGGGCTTCTTATATGTTTCTGGCCAAAGTATATTCACTTTAGCTTTACGAATATATAAAACATGTATCTTTATATACTGCATCTATTTGAGTATTGTATGTATGTTTATATTTTCTATACTACGCATAGTATATTACAATGTATATGCATGTTCATATTTTCTATATATTCATGTGGTATGTATACATATAATTATATAAGCACATATCCTAACATATTATGTCTATTAAAATTATATATGTATAGATATACATATACATGCCACATATATTATTGCATGATATCTTTCTCATTGATATATTGATATTTTAACCACTTTACATTTGAAATATACCAATTGCCATTTATTTACGTGATTAAAATTAGCTCTCAATTTATAACTTTTTTGCTTCTTTTTGTTGTCTTTTTATGAAGTGATATTATTAGTTTTGATACATTTGAATTTTTCATTTGAATCACTTTTATATAGTGCCCTTTGAGTTTTATTTATGAAACACTTATCTCTTTTGCGAGTGTATATACATTATTTTAAAATAGTTTTAGAATTATAGACAAGTTGCGAAGATAGCATGGAGTTCCCATATACCCCACAGATAAATTCCTCTATCATTGTTATAGTACTTTATAATACACATGTCACAATTAATGAATAAATATTGATGCATTAAGTATATTCCATACAGTATTTAGATTTCCTTTATTTTTACCAAATGTTCTTTTTCCATTCCAATATCCTACCCAAGATGCATTACATTTAATAATATAGTTCTTAAGCTCTTCTTGACAGTTACAGATTCTCGCATTTTTCTAATTTTAAACGACCTTCACCGATCTGGGATCTGGGAGTCTGGTTATGTGTTTAGTAGAATCACATCACTAAGATCTGTCTGATATTAGCTACATGATTACACAAAGGACACTAGTATTTGGACAACGACCACAAAGTTGTTCCCCCGTGAAGTTAATCTTCTCCGCTTTGCATATTGGTTTCTTTGGGAAAAAAGCATTATGTGTAGTCAACACCAAAGAATAATAAAGTTATTCCCCATCACCTTCAGGATAAACTATTGACATGCATTATTTGCAATGTCTCTGCATGGGAAATTTGTTATTCTCCCAGTCATCTATTTTTCATTCATTTATATTAGAATGGCTTCGTAAATATTTATTTTATACTTTAGGTTAAATCTAACACTGCTGTATTCATTTTCCTGCTTAACTTATTCCAGTTATGGTCTTTGGGAGTTTTTCGGTAGATTCTTGTCTTCCTCATCATTTCATGTGATGTGTGCTATGTGTGTGCGCGTGTGTGTTTGTGTGTGCACTTTACCATCATGTTATATAACTTCCTTAAAATTTCTTATTTTTCTTCGGTATTGTGCTTCTTTGCTTTTCTATGTAATTTTTTTAGAATCAGATTTTCAAGTGTCAAAAATAATTTCAGATTGGGATCTCATTGAAATCAGAAGATCGGACGTGACCAGTTAGCTCAGTTGGTTAGAACGGAAAAAGAAATTAAAATCTGAAGGCCAATTTGGGGAGAACTGAAATCTAAGTTATAATTCATTAATTTTCTATAACTGTATTTATTTACATAGGTCTTTATAATGTCTTAAAATAAATTTTTATTATAATGCCTCCACAAATGGCTTGTTCATCTTTTACTAGTTGCATTTCTACATACATAACACTTTTGTGGGAATTACAAGTGTGTTGCTTTAAATTCCGTTTTTATCTCTGTTACTGATGAATATCAAGAAACACTATAAAGGGAGATTGACTTCTGGCCTGAAGTGTAAGGAATGCCACTAACCTGCTCCTACATTAGTAAAATTAATAGAGAAAAACACTATCGGGGGAATAAAAAGACCAATCGTTTAAAGCATATAGACATTATCCTAAAGAGAAATAGCCATGAAGAAACATCCCAAAAAAACTGACGAAAATGTACATGAATTATCTTTGCCAGAGCCATCAGGCAAGAGAAAGAAATAAAAGGCGTCCAAATTGGGAATGAAGAAGTTAAAACATCACTCTTTGCAGATGACATGATGCTATACATAGAAAACCCTAAAGACTCCACCAAAAAGCTGTTAGAAACAATCAATGAATAGAGTAAAGTTGCTGGCTACAAAAATCAACGTACAAAAGTCCATTGCATTCCTATATACTAACAATGAAATCTCAGAAAAAGAAATACAAAAAACAATTCCCTTTGCAATTGCAGAAAAAGAATAAATACCGAGGAATAAATTTAACCAAGGATGTGAAGGATTTATATGCTGAAAACTATAAGACATTTTTGAAAGAAATTGAAGAAGACACAAAGAAATGGAAAGACATTCCGTGCTCATGGCTTGGAAGAATCAACATAGTTAAAATGGCCATATTACCCAAAGCAATATACAGATTTAATGCAATCCCCATCAAAATCCCAATGGCATTTTTTAAAGAAATAGAACAAAAAATCATCAGATTTGTTTGGAACCACAAAAGACCCCGAATAGCCAAAGCAATCTGAAGAAAAAAGAACAGTGCTGGAGGTATCACACTGCCTGACTTTAGCTTGTACTACAGAACTACAATAATCAAAACAGCATGGTATTGGCAGAAAAACAGACACATGGACCAATGGAATAGAATTGAGAACCCAGAAATAAAACCACATAAATATGGACAGATAATTTTTGACAAAGAAGCTAAAAACATGCAATGGAGAAAAGATAGCCTCTTCAATAAATGGTGCTGGGAGAACTGGATAGCCACGTGCAAAAGAATGAAACTGGATTGTTATCTGTCACCATGTACCAAAATTAATTCAAAATGGATCAAAGATTTAAGCATAAGACCTGACACAATAAACTGCATAGAAGAAAACATAGGTACCAAACTTATAGACCTTGGGTTCAAAGAGCATTTTATGAATTTGACTCCAAAGGCAACGGAAGTAAAAGCTAAAATAAACAAATGGGACTATATGAAACTTAAAAGTTTCTGCACAGCAAAAGAAACCATCGACAAAATAAAGAGGCAACCGACTGATTGGGAGAAGATTTTTGCAAACAGTTCCTCCGATAAGGGTCTAATATCCAAAATATACAAGGAACTCATGAAACTCAACAACCAAAAAAACAAACCACCCAATTGAAAAATGGGCAGAGGACCTGAAGAGACATTTCTCTAAAGAGGACTTACAAATGGCAAATAGACATATGAAAAAATGCTCAACATCACTAATCATCAGAGAAATGCAAATAAAAACCACAATGAGATATCACCTCACCCCAGTCAGAATGGCTATCATCAAAAAGACAAATAGCAACAAGTGTTGGACAGGCTGTGGAGACAAAGGAACCCTCATACACTGTTGGTGGGAATGCAGACTGGTGCAGCCACTATGGAAGGCAGTGTGGAGGTTCCTTAAAAAATTACGAATAGAATTACCATATGACCCAGCAATCCCTCTCCTGGGTATCTACCCAAAGAATTTGAAATCATTTATACATAAAGACACGTGTGCTCCAATGTTCATTGCAGCTTTGTTTACGGTGGCCAAGACATGGAAACAACCAAAATGTCCTTCGATAGATGACTGGATAAAGAAGTTGTGGTATATATACACAATGGAATACTATTCAGCGTTAAGGAAAGATGATATAGGAACATTTGTGACAACATGGATGGATCTTGAGAATATAATGCTAAGCGAAATAAGTCAGACAGAAAAAGCAGAGAACCCTATGATTTCACTGATATGTGGTATATAAACCAAAAACAAGACAAACAAATGAGAAACAAGAACTCATAGACACAGACAATAGTTTAGTGGTTACCAGAGGGTAAGGGGGGTGGGGGGAGGGAGATGAGGGTAAGGGGGATGAAATATATGGTGATGGAAGGAGAACTGACTCTGGGTGGTGAACCCACAATGGGATATATTGATGATGTAATACAGAATTGTACACCTGAAATTATGTAATTTCATTAACAATTGTCACCCCAATAAATAAATTAAAATAATTAATTAATAAAATAAAATAAAATAAAATAAAATGTACATAAATTAGATGTGAAAGTTAAGAGCCTGTGCTGTTTGAATCACGAATGTCCCCGCCTCCCCACTCCCAGCTGGGTGAGACATGTCCTCCACAGCAGACTGCTGCTGACAGGACACAGGGCCCCTCCCCTACCACAGTTCGCAGGTGAAGGGATTTCTTTCTAAAGGAGCAGGACACCAGCTTTTCTCATTCTGGCCCCCATCTGTGGCTCAGGATGTCTTAGCCAAGTGTGGGTGACAAACGGAGTCCCCTATTCCATTGAATTCTACTGTGCAGTGAGCTAAGGAGACTGGGGCCCTGGTCACCCCGGTCTTAGCTTCTGCTTCAAATCCAGAAGATGCAAGCTAATAGGTCTTCCAGATGCTACCCCACCCTCCATTGAATGTTAAGCGCCGAGAGCAGGGTTTCACTCTTTCTTCACTCAGAGAAAATCTTGCAGTTGTGCCCAACCACAGATCCAGAGCAAGGGCCTAAGGGATTTTTCTTGGGGGAGAAGCAAGTCAATAAACAGCTCCTAATCTCTTCCCAACACCTGACTTCATTTGAAATTGAGTCTGAATAAAATGAAGCCTCATGAGCAGTGGAGGTTGTGATGAAAGAGCTTAATACACAGGCTGAATTGCCGGTAGTCTAGTTTGCAGAAGAGAATTGAGAAATAAGGCTGCTCGTGGGGGAACCCTCCTGGGATCAGAACAAGTATTAAACACTGCCCTCCGAAACTATTCTTTCACAAGAGTCATAATATTATAGGATTGGTTGTAAAAAATATTTGTGTCCTCAGTACATTGTTTAAAACAATTGTGCAATTAACAGTCAATTAGCGAAGTTTAAGAGCTCGGTGTGTTCATAGAATAACAAAAAGAGATCAGATCATATGGTACTTGTCTTTCTCTTTCTGACTTATTTCACTTAACATAATGTTGTATAATGTGATGGCTCGGTGTGAGGTCGGGGTGGTGGTGGATGGGGGGAGGGGGGTTCACGGTGTGAGGGATGTAAAAATAAAATAAAATAAAATAAAACTAAAAAAAAAAAAAAAAAGAGATCAGAAATTCCCTACCAAAACCATCGTCATCCTATGGCGACTGTAGGTACAGGCAAAGCTGCACCTCCTTGGGGAGGAACAACAGAGGCTTAACAGTGGGGGAGGAAAAATAGGCTTCATGAAAGTAATGCAAACATGTACTGAACACGCGAATAAGCCAATAACAACAACAAGCCCTGGAAGGGAGGACACTTACCTACACTTGCTGTAATATGTAAAGTTTTCAGTTTCCAACAAACATTACTACAAACAAATAGGAAAGTATAACCCAAACACTGGGAAAAAAATCAGACAAAACAAAAATTGCCCATGAGAATTACCAGATGTCAGATTTATCAGAAAAGTACTTAAAAATAGCCATTGTAAACATGGTCGTAACGTTTATAAGGAAAATCAAAATTAAGCAAGTAAAGGAAGGTATGATAACAAGTTGCATCAACTAAAGTATATCAGTAAAAAGATAGAAATTATTTAAAACTATTACAGATGTAAATTCTGGAGTTAAAAAACACAATAACTGAAATTTTAAAAATTCACTCAAGGACCTCAACAGGAGAGCTGAACTTGAAGCAGAAAGAATATTGCAGTCCTGGAGACTGATCAATATAGATTATGCAAGTCAAAGAGCAGGAAAAAAATGGAGAAAACTGAAGAGCTTCAGAAAAATGTAAAACACTATTAAACCCACCAACATCTGCATACTGAGAGCACCAATGTGAGAGAAGAGAAAGAAACAACACAAGTATTCAAAGAAATGATGTCTGAAAACTTCTCTAATTTATGGAAAAACAATAAATTACATATCCAGAAAGCTCAATGAACTTCAAATAGAATAAACACAAAGAAGTTCACAAACAGGCACATCATAGTAAAAATGCTAAAAATCAAATGAAAGGAATATCTTACAAGCCATGAAAAAACTGGCTGATCACTTACAGGGGAAGCACAGTAAAATTAACAACAGAATCCTCAGTGTGAACATTGGCAGCCAGAAAACAGTGAGATAACAAATTTTAAGTGCTCAAAGAAAAAACTGTCAACCCAAAATCATAAATGGAGCAAAATTGTGTTCCAAAAATGAAGATAAAATAAAGGCTTTCTTTCCAAGATAAACAAAAGCTGAGAGGATTTTTGCTAGTAGACCTTCCATACAACAAATATTGAAAGAAGTTCTTTAGGTTAAAAGCAAGTAACCCCAGATGTTAAAATCCACAGGAAAAAGACAAAGGGCACCTGTCAAGGTAATAATATAATTATATAAAACAATTTAAAGGCATGCATATTTTCTCTTTTCTTCTTCTAATAGATTTGAAAAGCGATTGTATGAAATAGTACGTCCATAACGTATTGTTTGGCCTGTAACATATACAAATGTAACATGTATAGTATATTTGCAGTAATAGCACAAACAACATGAGTGGGAGCAAGGCTGTATTGGCTAGGAAAATCAATATAAATGGTAAAGTAGCAAATATAACATTGTATTATTTAAAAATATGTAACATTAACAGGTATAACTTATAAAAACACTAAGAGAGAGAGAGACAGAGACAGAGAGAGAGACAGAGAGAGAGAGAGAGAGACAGAGAGAGAGAGAGAAGGGAATGACGTTATATAGAATCACATCTGTGAATCTCCTGGAATTTGGCTAGTACAAATCTGAAACTGATTCTGATAAGTTAAGATGTATGTGGTAATCCCTAAAGCAACCACTGGGGGAAAAAATTAGAAAAGTATAGTGAATAATCATTAAATAAATTAAAATACTACAATAAAAATATTCAGTTAATGCAAAAAAATCCATAAATGAGGAATAGAGTAAGACATGAAACATAGAAACCTAAAATAGAATGGAAGATGTTTCCAGCTATTTCAATGAAAACATTACATGTGAGTACATTAGGCAATCACTGTCATAAGACAGAGATTGTCATATTGAATTAAAATGAAAAAAGCATGCTCTATGTGCTCTTTATAGGGGACACAATTTAGATTCAAAGATACAAATAAATTTAAAATTAAAGGACGAAAGGAGATAAATCATGGAAATAGCACCTACAAGAAAACTGGAGTATTGTCTGATATTAATATCAGACAATATAGACTTTAAAACAAAAAAAAAGGTTACCAGAGAAAGCAATGACCATTTCATCATAATAAAAGAATCAATCCATCAGGAAGATAGAAGAATTACAATTATATAATTATATATATGAGATCTAATAGTAGAACACCAAAATACATGAAGCAATAACTGACAGAAAGGAGAGAGAACTAAACAGTTCAATAATAATAGTTGGGAACTTCAATACCTCCCATTCAGTAATGGATAGATTTATGAGACTGAAGAGCAACAAGAAAATTGAAGACATCAACAACATTGTAAACCAACCAGAACCAACAGACATCTATAGATCTAACAATACATCAATAGCAGGTTAGACATTCATTTCAGGTACGCAAGGCACATTCTCTAGGATACACCATGCGCCAGGCCATAAAACAAATGAAAATAAATTTAAAAGAAAAGAAATAAAACAAAGTATGTTTTCTGACAATATGGAATAAAAGCAGAACTAGCAGCAGAACAACACACATAAATACTAATGGGTCAAAAAATAAACCAAAGAGGAAATCCAAAAATATTTTGAAAGGAATAAAACTAAAGACAAAATAAATAAAGTTTTTTGATGCATCTAAAGCAGTACTTAGAGGAAAATATACAGCTATAAAATATCTATATTAAGAAAAAGAAATATCTCGAGTCAATAATCTAAACTTTCAACCTCAAATGCTGAAAAGAGAGGAACAAACTAAACCTAAAGAAATTGTGAAGAAAGTAACATATATTAGGGCAGAAATTAGTGTAAGAGAGAAGAGAAAAATAATAGAGAAAAATCAATAAAACCAAAGTTGATTCTTTAAAAATGTCACCAAAATTGATAAACATTTAGCTATATTGATCAAGAGAAAAAGAGAGAAGACTCAATTCTAGAATCATAAATATAAAAGGGGGCATTACTACTGAACTTACAGAAATACAAAGATAATAAAGGAATGCTATGAAAAAGTGTACACTAACAAATAAGGTAACTTAGATGAAATAATAATTTCTAGACAGACACAAACTAACAAAGTTGACTCAAGAAGAAATAAACAAACCGATTAAGTAAAGATATGAATAGGTAACAAAAAATGACTCATAAAGAAAGAAATGCCCAGAAGTTCTCACTACTGAATTCTACCAAAGGTTAAAGAATTAATGCCAATTCTTCACATACTATTCCAAAAGGTAGAAGAGGAAACATATCTCAACTCATCTTATGAGGCCAGTGTTACACTGATTCCAAAACAAAACACATCAAAAGAAAATATACCTAAAGGCTAATATTTCTTATGAATGTGGATGTAAAAATCCTCAGCAAAATACTAGCAAATCATATTCAGCAAAATCCAGAAAAAAGCATATTCCATGGCCATGTGAGATATCCCAGAAATACAAAGTTGATTTAAAACTCAAACATCAATTAATGTAATTGATCATATTAATTGAGTAAAATACACTATCATGATCATTGCTACAACTTCAGTAAAAGCATTTCATAAAATTCAATGCCTTTTCATGAAAAACAAAAACAAACAAAAACCAAAAACAAACAACAACAACAACAACAAAAATACCTAAACCAACTAAGCATGTAAGATAATTCTCTAAATTATCAGCTAGGGGCATGGTCAGCTAGATGAAAAGAGCATCTATAGAACAGCCATAACTAGCATGATATTTATGAGTGAAAGCCTAGATACTTTCTTCCTAAGACAGTGAACCCGAAAGGATGACAACTGTGGCCAGTTCTATTCAATATTGTACTGAATATTTTATCCAGAGCAATTAGGTAAGACATGGAAATAAAAGCCATTCATATTGGAAAGACAAAAGCAATATGCCCTCTATTCACAGATTACATAACCTTGCAGTATACGACATTATAAGAATTCCGCTTAAGAACTACAATAAGTCCTCACTTAACATCATGGGTAGGTTTTACACTTTAAGTGAAACCACATGTAAGGAAACCAATTCTACCACAGGCTGACTGGTATAAACAAGAGGTGCCTTCCTACCACAAGTCACCCAAGTTATAAGGAAACAACTCTGACCAAGGCCCAGCTGTATTTGCATGTATAAGTCAGCAGATTTGCAGTATTCAAGATCAATATATAAAAATCAATTGCATTTCTGCATACTTCAACTCAATTTGCAACAGCATCAAAAATAATAGAATACTTAGGAATATATTTAACAAAATAAGAGCCAAACTTATTCTCTAAAAACTGCAAAACTGGTGGAAACAAATTAAAGACAATCTAATAGGGAAAATATTCCACGATTTTGGTCTGAACACTGTTAACATGGCCATATTCCTCAACCTGTGAGGTCAGCTAGGGGCATGGTCAAAGCGGCCGGGAGCAAAGTCATACCCCTCTGCCAAGTCAGACCCCTCCTCTCATGACGGAAACTGGGGCCCCTGGCATTTCCCAGAAGAGGCAGCAGACCTTGGTGCAATAAACAACTCCAGACACAGCCGCTGGGGCCCTATCTGCGCTGGGGGTGGGGGCCTGCTCATCTCCCACCTCACTCAGCCAACCCCCTCCCCCAAATCGCATATCTGCCTCCCTCCTCTGCCCTGGGAGCCACTTCAGCGGCCCCGTCTGCGGACCGCTGCACCTCGCCCGGGAGCGCAGAATAAAGCCCTCACTTTTCTCAACCTGCCTGACTCTCTTAGCTTCACTATCGCGCAGCAAGCCTTACACAACCTAATCAACAAATTCAACAGGAATCTTTCTAAGAATCCCAGCTAATTCTTTTGGCGGAAATTGACAAGCTGATTCTAAAATCCATTCGGAATTGCAAGGGACCCAGCATAGCCAAATCAATCCTGAAAAAGAAGAATAAAGTAGGAGGACTCAAACTCCCCAATTTCAAAATTTACTATAAAACAATGGTAGCATGCCCCCCCACACAGACACACACACACACACACACACACACACACACACACACAGTTTCACTTTCCACAGGTTCAGTTACCTGCAGTAAACCCTGGTAGCAAAACATTAAATGGAAAATCCCAGAAATTAACAATTCATAAGTTCTAAATTGCAGGCCATTCTGAGTAGTGTGATTAAATCTCATGCTGTCCCACTCCAACACATGCTGCCCAGGATGTGAACCACCCCTTTGTTCATCACACTGTATACAATACCCCCCTGTCGGTGCCTGCCAAGGCGAGGAACAGTCCCTGAAGTGGGGAGTGAGGATTGAGAAAAAAGAAGAGAGACAAAGATGGGATGGGGAGGGCAGGCAATTCTAAGTAGACTGCCGCAGTTCTAAGTAGAATGCCTCACCCCAAGTTTATTTTGGCAGCTTATATACTCTGGGCATCAAAAAGTAACAGAACTGTCTGTGATCTAGTAGTTACAATGTTTGGATACACAAGGGCCTGTTTTTCGGCCAGCTCCGCACTTCCTGACCTTGTCTGGTTCTGTGTTCTCAAAGTAGCAAGTTTTGCCTTGCTGGGAGCACAGACCACTCAAGGAAGTCAAAGGTTCAACATTTCACAGAACAACACCTGCTAGCACGTCAGCACGGTTTCCCACACCCCCCATTACTCACTTAGCCACCTCAATTATTAGATGGACCATCATGGTATGGCAGTGCTTGTGTTCAAGTCACCCTTGTTTTACTGAATGCCCCCAAAGTGCAAGGTTAGTAATGCTGGCAATTCAGATAGGCCAAAGAAAAGTGGTAAAATGCTTCCTTTAAGTGAAAAGGTGCAAGCTCTTGATTTAATAAGGGGAATAAAAGCCATATACTCAGGTAAGTAAGATCTACGGTATTAAAAAAAAATTTGTGAAATAAGATAATTTGAGATAGAGACCACATTCACATAACTTTATTACAGTATATTGTTATAATTGTAATTTATTATCAGTTGTTGTTGATCCCTTACTGTGCCTACTTTCTAAATTAAATTTTATCATAGGTATATATAATATGTGTAAGAAAAAACATTGTACATTTAGGGTTTGGCATTATCCGAAGTTTCAGGCATCAACTTGGACTGACAGTTTGATACTGGCACAAGGATATAAATATAGATTAATGGAATATAATTGACAGTACAGAAATAAACCTAAACATCTATGTCAACTATAATATGATAAGAGTGGTGAGATCATGCGATGGAAAAAGAATAGTGTCTTCAACAAATGGTGCTAGGCCTCCATAGGGGATACTATGTTAACAGAATGAAGACAGATCTTACCTCTAACTTAATCAAACTGCTTTCTCCCTGATACTGATGGGTTTGGAGTTTTGTTGTCTGTTTGTGGGGAGGCAGGGAGCTTTTTGACTACTTTTATGAACGATTCATTCATTTTTTAACTTTATCAAATGTGTATTAAAATGTATTTTTAGGAGTCCATTAAATTTATTGTGTCAATTATGTTCTTTGATTGTAAATGCCACTTGTGGATGTTTTTGTGCATATGCTAATATGTATGTCCAAGGAGTTAATTAGGTATGAAAGTTATCTTCAAATCACTCGATATATTTATGTATTTCTTAATTTATTCATGTATTTCTATCAACTTTTGATTTATATATATATTAAATATGTGTGGCAGCATAAAGGATCAGCTAGAAAAATTTTCACTTGGTTGGTGTTTATGTGACATATTTTGCTCATATTTTAATGACACATATTCTTAATTATATTTAGTTCTTTTGTAAACAGCATGTAGTTGGATTTTCCTTACTCTATTCTGTTAATGTAAATTTAGTAAATCTAGAATTCTGTGTATTTACCATTATTTTAAATAGCATTGCATTTAGACCTTTCTGTATACTCAAATTTTGAACTTATTTGTACTGTTTCTTATATTTCCTTTCTTTTCTTGTCTTCTTTTCAATTGAGCGGTTTTTCTCATTTTGTTTTCTCACATTCATTGCCTCGAATCATATACATTCTGTTTATATTCTGCAGTTGTTATGACCATGATGTCAACACGCATACTTAAACTGGATCCGTCAGGATTCAGTGACTGAAACCTAAACCATCCAAAGAATATTAAGGAGCAAAAGACATCTAATGTAAGAACTCAGTGGTTATAAAATTATTGAAAGCATTGGAGGAATATTCTCCAGAGGCTGTCACCAGAAATCTTGTGAAAATAATTCATACCATTGTGTAGTTGCTCTCCAACAATGAGAATGTCATTGTATAACATGTCACCACCACCACGACTGCAATTACCCCTGGACATGTATGAATATGGAATAAGTGAATCCATCCAATGGCCTGCAGACATAGAAAAAAGCAACAGAAAATTGAGAGTTCTGTCATCTCAAACTTTAGTCGCTGCTTCTTAGAGATAAAACACAATTTAGTATCAAGGATGCCAATTGCAAAGAACCCAAGATAGGAAGTTTTCAGATTTCCATCCTGTATGTGACGGGGAGTTCACTAGATGCAAGATGGACAGGGGACAGAGTACCAATCAATCGTAGCCACTCTAACCAATTAAACTATTCAGGAACTCAAATCTTAAAAAAAATACAGCAATAACATCATCCTGCGTAATATAATTTAAACCTTGCTATTCCAAAAGAAAACATGCTTAATCTCTCTCTCAAAAAAAAAAAAAGAAAAAGAGAGAGAGAGACTAAATCATCCTCAGTCACTCTGTCTTGTTGAACTTCAGTCACATTCTAAACTTGAAATATTGATGGGTTCTCGGCCTCATGGGGACTTAGTGTCCCATGACACCACTTTCTTCCTGGACCCAATGATATGCCAAAAATAGATTCTCAACTTTTCTCCTTTGCCAAAGAGGTCGGAGCTTTATTTGAACATCTTTTGTCTCTCATTGAGGTTCTCCTCAGAGCTAATGTCTGAGATTTTTCTAGGAATGTAATAGTACCTAGATATTCCTTACAGGAAAGTGTTGTACAAGACATTGAGGCAGGAAACAGTGACTTCTTTCTATCATGCAAGGTTAACCACTGATGACATTTGCATTAGTACGAATTGCTTAATATGTCAAAAAGTCACTTTTTTGAATTAGAGATTTTTTGGTTTGTTTTTTTATTCTTCATTTCATTTGTACTGAAATAAATTTGTTTTAAATATTGGAGAATAGAGTTAGTGAAATCAACACTTTCACTGAATACTGATCTCTACCGTGAAGACGGTGGCCATTTGCCACTTCAGTTCCGTGAGTCTAGTGACCATGTCACTCACTCTGGCCCCTGAGACATACCTATTTTTCAGTGAGAGCTTTTTAGAAAGTGTGTCTTTCTTTTGCTTGTCCTCCAAAAACAAGGCAGACATAGATGGCACTGCCCTCTTTTCTCTGTCATTCTGTCTTGAAAATGAATGTATATTTTGCAGCAGAAAAGTTGTCTTGTGAACAAAAGTAACAAGCATGCAGAATAAAGCCGTTTATTCCTAAAAGCTTTGTATGGGACAATGCCCTGCGAGACCCAGTCTGGCATCTTTGATAGGCTGAATTTATGCAAATTATGTTAACTCCTAGATTTTGTGTTATGTGAGGAAAAAGAATACTTGTTTTTTTAAGCTATTGCAAGTTAGATTTTCTGTTACTTAAATCGGAACACATTGTTAGCTGAACCAAAGCCTAAATAAATTCGCTTATTAGATCTGCATATGTAAATGTTTATTTCTATCTTTTAAAAGCTTCTCAATAAAAGTCAAGTGTGAATTTGTGTTTAGAATTAACATCCACTCTCTCTCAATCAACTATGAATATGTTTATGTTAGTATTCCTCCCTTCTATTATGGATTGCCAGATATTGATATAGGATACATCTACATGTAAGTTTCAAGAACTCTTCTGGAATGTATTTGTCATTGATTGGCATTACATTATTAGTTTGTTCGTAAGTTATACATTTATTATATATTTCCTTATTTTTATCTGTTGGATTTAGTAAAATGTGTTAATTTATATAAGACAAATTAAAAAAAGCTTTTAAAATAAGAAAACTTTTTTCATAATATTAAAGTATATTTGGATATCTTATTGGTTGAATGTATTTCCTAGAGGTATGTTGTACCCCTAGTACCTCAGAATGTGATCTTATTATAAACGTAATTAGTTAAGATGAGGTTAGGCTGGGACAGGGTGGGCCCTTGATCCGGTCTGAGTGGCGTCTTTATAAGAAGAAAAGAAACACTGAGAGGAAAATGCATGTGAAAACAAGGAGACACACAAAGAGAAGACAGCCATGGGGGCAGTAAGAGTTATGCTGTCATAACCAAGGAACATCTCAGGCTACCGGAAAGTAGGAGAGGAAAGAAGGGATATTCCTCTAGAAGCATTAGAGGGAACATGGTCCTGCCAACACATTGATTCAGACTTCTAGCCTCCCTAACTACAAAATAATGCATTTCTGTTGTTTTAAGGCATCCATTTTGTAGCATTTTGTTACAGCAGCCGTAGGAAACTAGCCCAGAAACCTTAGAAGGGAGAGAGTATATTTTGCCTGTAGGAGAGACGTGAATCATTGGGAACCGGGGAGGTGACTGTGGTAAGTAGCCACTAACATGGCCCGCAGTGATCCTAACCTCCTAATATACACAGTTCCCACCATGTGAGTGTGAGCTGGATTTAGCAACTTGCTTCTAACAAAAATACTGAACAGATGATAGGATGTCACTTCTGAGGTTCGATTTGAAAGGACTTCACCTTCAATCTCGGATTTTTCCCCCTCTCTCTTGTTCTCTCAGATTTCTTGCCCTAGGAGAATCAGGCTGCCCTTACCTGAGGCAGCCCTGGGGAGGGAGAGGCACTGAGAGACGTGCTGCGGGGGATAAAGCCAGTCCCTAGCCGTGTGAGAGGATTTGGAAGTGGATCCACCCATGCGGAACCCCAGATGAATCCTCAGTACTGGACAGTAGTTTGACTACAAACTTTTGAAAAATCTTCAACCAGAGTTACACAACTAATCCACACCCAGGTTCTTGAGCACAGACCCTGGGAGTTAAAAAAACTTTTGTTGTTTCAAACCACTAGATTTGGAGCTAATTTGTTAGACTGCAATAGAAAACTAACACGGTCAGTGACTAGAAGCTAAGCTGAAAGATGATTTCTGTTGTACACCAAAAGCAGGCAGTTGTGCTTGGCACTTCTTCTCTCCATTCGTGAGGGAGAGATTTCTAGACTAACGTTATAAGCATGAATGAGCGCATGACAGTGGACACTAGAAACATGAGATAACAACAGTTTAAGAGTCGCATGCACAGCTGGGTAGAAGATATTGCGTGCCATGCAGGTCCCACAGGAATTGTACTTGGGAATGGAGTGAACAGGGGCTGTGGAGGGCAGGCTTTGCAGTACTAGAGGAAGAACGCTCCCTGGTTCCTGCAGGAAGATGTGATTGGCTTGTGTGAATAAGTCCACAGACTGGCAGGGAAATCTACTCAGGGATAAGCAGGAACGGTGTCCGGCCCCGTGCATTGACGGGGTTGTTTGGGACCCTATCCATTGGAGCAGAATAGGGAAGAGAACTCGTTTAAGTTAAAACAATTGAGTCCCTCCCAGTTTTACTAGATATCAAAGCAGCACATAACATTAAAAATGTAACTTCAGGATTGAACACCATAAGGACCAACTATGTAATTTACAGGGTCGAGAACAAATATAAATTGTGGAGTTACTTCTCTAAAACCCATAAAAAATAGTGTCATTAAAAGTATGCATGAATCTTTGTCTTTCTTCTATGGCCTCGCTATCTTGACGTATAGTGTTTTATGTTTGCTATTTAATGTTGTTCTGAGTGAATAAAGATTCACATTTTAAACTACTAGGATGAATTTTTATTGCTCCTGGTTCATCTAAAATCATGCCGGTTTTAAATGCAAATATCAGAGCATTTAACTTTTATGCAGAACCAGCAAAATTAAACAATTTATATCTTGTGTCTGATCTTGAAGGGTGCACCCGGCAGGACAGAAGAGAAAAATCACAGGTCAGAATCCAGAGCGTTGGAAGGAGAACAAAGGATCCCTCCAGGCAAGAAGTTGACTGAAAGATCCAGGTAGAAAGGTAATTTCAAGGCCAGTGCAAACCCTCACAAACGCATTAGTCCTTCCAGCCACCAAAATGACGTTCCTCACCCCAGCTAGGGGAGGGGTGTGAGGAATGTGAGCCAGGAGTTTTCTCACGAGCCCATTGTCGCTACCCATGGTGGATGGATGGCTCCTAAGGATTTGAACCTCTGCACCAGGGCACATTAGTTATTTGAGTGGGGGTGGGTGAGAGGCTCATGGCATTCAAGAAGCTACCTCTGGATGGTTGCCCACCAGATGCAGGGTGGTGCTTCCAGCCTATGTGGAGAGAACACCAGTCCTTGCAGTGAGATGCTGTGTAATGCTGGTACCTAACTCAGCCCTCCCCACACTCGTATCCAGGACTCTGTCAGGGGTGGAGAGCAGCAGCCATCATTGTGTGTGTAAAGAAGCGAGAGAGAAGGCCAAGCAGGGTGCGGGCCCCAGGGAATGGGAGTCGGGCTGCGGCGAAGGTACTCTGGAGTCATGGCAGAGAGACGGCATGTCAGCCAAGTGTCCACATTTCCAGTTCATGTTCCATTGTCCCATCTGGCTCCCTCCTGACTTCACTTAACAAACACAAATTCAAATTTCAAGATGTCAAGGGCAGAGCATTAAAGCTCAAGCATGGGGCCCTAGGAAACGGAACTGGGAGCAGGGATGGAGTTAGCCCTGACCAAATGTCAACACGAAGGATCTGAGTCACAGGAATGCACAGCGCAGGTGAAGGACAAGGAGCAATCGGGTTGTCAAGCAGGTAAGGTGACGGCTCTGGGAAAATCAAGTATGAGAGTGGGAGGTGCAGTTAGATAATTGGCCAAAGATTAATTCCTTTATATGTTTTGATCCTGCTGATGCCGGACTTGGTATATTGAACCAGCAAGTCATCAAAGACCACTTCCGGTAGGAGGAGGGAGACTCTGCATGTGAAAATCTAAACTGGTTGTTCATTGTGGGGTAGGTTCATTGTAACTGTATGTGCAAATATACATGAGGCCAACCAGTGGGGACCTCTCAGCCTCTGTAAAGGCCTGTGGAGAGCCAGGGTCGCCTCACAGCACCAGTTTTCAGGTTGAGTGTCTATTGGATTTTTACATATATGTAACAAATCAATCAAAAGACAAAAACATTGAAAACTCAGGGCAGTGTTCTTTTAGGATGTGGTAAGGGTTTGATTACAATCTGCCTATGTTCTTTTTTTTCTTTTCCAATATTGAAGTCTGTATAACGAGTACAATTGGTTTCATCACATTTAAAACAGCTGTGTCATCTGTGATCTTTTCACTTCAGACTACACTAAGCCAAAATTTCTTTTCTAATAAAATAATTATTAATATTATTATTACCACAGCATCATTGTATTTATATTGCAAGGCACAGAGAAAGCTTCAGGATGTTAAAAGACACAAAAAAGGATTCCCATTCCCACCAACAGTGTAGGAGGGTTCCTTTTTCTCCACTTGTTATTATTTGTCTTGCTGATGATAGCCAGTCTAAAAAGACTCATATTTAAAAAAGGAAAAGGGAAGTATTCCAGGAGCCTGTCCACATTTACTGTGCTGCTCTCATGATGGGTGGCTTTGAGTGTGGGTGGAGGGGCAGGGTCACCACTCCCACCTGTCACTGGGCCTCCTGCTCTTCACAGAGCATGGGAGGGGCTGTACTTGGTCTTTCCTTCCTGGAGACCTGGAGTCCCCCTCTTTCTTCTTCATCAGTCTCACTGAGCAGGGGACCAGTCACCTGAAGCCGGCCTGGCTAAATATCCAGGTTCAGTTCGCTCCTGTCAGACATTTATAGACAGTCCAGGCCAGAGACCTCACCCTCAGCCGAGAGCAGCACACAGGCCTCAGTGCCCCGTGAACCTGACCCCTGGGGAAATCAGGGCCCATGGGCACTTCTCCAGGGTGTGCGGATCCTCCTGGGTCCCACACACCCTCACCAGGTTCCCTCCTCCGTCTCTGTGACTCCCCAGCAGTCCAGTAGCCGTGTTCTCCTTGCATAGCTGGCATCAATACCTGTGCAGGCCGAGACCTGGGGCCTCGGCCTGAGTCTCAGAGGGGTGGAGTTGGCACAACGTCAGGGGATTCCATGAGGCCAAGGAACAGGAGCCCCCTTCCTGTTTCTCTTCTCCCAGCCCAGCACATATAGTGGTGGTTAATTCATCCCTGAATGTATAGATTTAGGTCTATGTTTTATGTTTACATCTAGAGACTTTTACATGAATGTATTTATTTACTACGATTTCCTTTCAAATATTTTATATAAATAAAACACATCCATAGAAAAGCATACCAAACCTGTTAGAACTTAATGAATTATTACACCCGGTCACTTCAGTGACCCTAAGAAAGTCACGCCATCTCTCCCATCAGCCTCACTTAGTGTTCCTTCAAAAAAGTAACCTCAAATTTAATACTTACCACATGTCCTTATGCCATTATCTTTCTAGGAATTTTATTTTCTGATGTTTTTCATTCTCCTGGAAGGGGGTTCCGGCAAACAATAATATTATCTGGGGTCGTTCATGCAGGCGTGGCCGTCAGTGCCTTCCATACCCATGAGCTCCTCTAACTGAGTACAAGATCCTGGCTCACTGTTCTTCACTAACTATAACGTTCCATTGTCTTCTTGTACCAATTAGTACAAGATGGTGGATGAGATTCTAATTTTATTTCCCTTACAGTTCACTGGCTTTTTTCCCGCTAGATGACCAACAAGCATTTCTGTCTTGAAAGCCCAATAATTGCAGGGGCATATGCCCCGTCATCAGCAAGTCCGAGTCTTCGTTTCCTCCTCCGGTTTCTGTCTATGGGTGCGCATACACACAGGCACACGTTGTTTTCAAGCAGAGACAATCAAAATTCTTCCTTTAGAACAACACCATATTACTTTCTTCCCACCTCTGCTCATTTGGGTAATCCTTAGAGAAACTATGGCACCGTGTATGTTAATGCAGGTTTTATACCTCATTAGTGACCCGTTGCCACCCATTTTATTTTTTATTTCTAGAAATTAGCCCTGAATCAGCAATGATTTGGACTACAGCCTTTCACACCGTGAAGGGTATCCACTTTGTTTGAAATATGCAATACTTTCATCGTTATCCTAAAATTGTCTCTTGTTCCAAATTTGGGGGTCTGATACATACCTTGCTGTAGCAAGTGTGCATGGCCACATTGTAAGATTGTGATTAGGTGTTGCATTAAGAGACAAAACACAACTTGACCTCTAGAGTTTTGAGTTAGGTAAAATTCATTTGGAAAGGCATCAATTATATATATTCACCCAACCCACTGGTGAAATATAGTGATTCGTTTTTCTGAATTACTCTGTGAATAGCCACTCTTGAAAACGCAGAATGTCAGGAAACTGTTCAGAGAATTGGCAGAGATGGAGACATGAATAAGTATATAGATTTAGTTGCATGCAGAGAAAAATAAGGAATATGCATAAAGAATGAGGCAAGGATTTATATAATTTCATAGTTATATGCTTAGACAGAAAGATGACTTTAAAACTGAGTTCCTATCACTTCTGCTTTTTATGTGGAACTGATTTCAAGCTGTTCTTTCTAGAAAGTCTGGAGTCTCAGGAATAGTGAAAATGGTTGAGAGTCATATATCAAACATGAATGGAATTAATTGTGATTATCAACATGTTGGCCTTGTTCGTGTTCACCCTGTAATTTCCACTATCAAATATTTTAGGTGGGCAGGTCATTTTTCTCGTGTAACCTATTTCCATGACATGCATAATAATGAGGGGATTCAGTGTTTGAAACCAAACATGCACTCTTAAATGCCACATGTGTTCATGTCAACACACACTAGTCTAGAAAGCAGAAGTTGGGCCCCTGTGCTAGTGTAGACAGTGGTCTCCCTGAAAGTTCTATGAGGACGGGTCACCATGGTAACATGATGATGCCCAACTGCCTTCCCTTCCAACTGTCACTCTGTGTACTGAGAGGAAAGAGGTGAGACCTTCTTAGGCTCTCACACCTCAGATCCTAGCGATGGGAAATCTCAACTGCTGTGGAGGTACGTTTCCACTGATCGCCTGAATGCTGCTCCTTCAGCAGGCTGCTCACCTTTGACTGCAAATATTTTCCTCATTTTGTTAAGTCCTTTCCACCATTCCCAATTTGTCTGTGGAGTGATAAATTCATCTGTAGTTTACTTGTATCACTTAATTTGCATTTCTGATTCTTCCAACCAGAGGGCTGACATTTATTTTCCTAAACTTAGAAAAGTGGAGCATTTCCTAGTGCCAGTTTTGCACTCGTTCTTCAAGGGAATAGATCAAGCGCAGGCACAGACATGCCCCTTTCACTGGGTCGGGGTCAGGGCAACTTCTCTGACTGTAGTTGTAAAATCCAACACCTGACATCAGCAGTCTTAGTCCAGAGGTTTTAAGAATAAAAGGACACAACATGGTGGGAATCCATGGGTTGAAGTGCACAGGGGACATGTCTGTGTGGGTTCTCCCTGGGAGGTCAGTGCGACATGCCCTTGCCTCGAGTGGGTGCAAAGAACTAGGATTACGAGGGTCTGGGTAGTTCTCAAGGAGGGTCACTGGCTATGACTAAGTAAGAGTCCCTCTCAGAGGAACGGGACTCTGCCCCCTGCTTCTTCCGGGTCGGGTGGGATGAGGCGGTTGTAGAGGCTGTGATGTAGTGAGGGGGTCCCTGGGCGGGAAGGGGACACTCAGAGCTGGTGCTGCCTCTTCTCGCTCTAAGTCAGGCCCGAGTTCAGGCTGCGCAGACGAGTGCTCACATCAGTAGTCTGCACACAGTGGAGGTCTGAGCCGTAATTAATTGAACTACCTACCAAAGCACCAGCACAGACGGCTACTTTCCTGGGTCATGTGCATGAACTGCTCATCCAGAGTAGGTCACTTAAAGGGAAGCTAGTTTTTGGCCAAGTGGTCACATGGCCGTCGACCCAGAATGTTCTGAGCTGGCTTGGGAGGCGCACAGACCTCTGGCCCCTCAGCGTGGTCACTGATCATGGGGAAAGCTTAGTGTGGAACACTGATAGTGTGAAGACACTGAGAAAGGATGGCCCAACGTGCGGACTTTCCCTGGTCCTTCAGAGGGGCTTTGTTTCAGGGAAACTGCTGTATCTGTGTCAGGGCTCAAATGGGGAAGGCAGGGCTGTGTGATGAATGTGGACTGTGCGTAGTTCTGTCACCTCGTCCAGGACATCAGCTGCCTCCCACTGAAACTTTAGGCAGGAGGAAGGGAGGGTTGGTGTGGTTCAGGGGTCCAGGATCCCAGGTGACTCAGGGGGTGTGATTTCTGTGCTCTGGACACCAACCACTACTTCCAGATCCCACACACAGCAGTGTTGCGAGTCTGGGTGACCCACTGAATCTCTAAATGCTTGTGCCGTTTGCCGTAAAATATGGGTCAAAGCCCTGCCTGCCTCTCCTGACGTAGGGCAGCTGTGGTCATCACAGGAGATGATAATGGATACTGTCTCTGAGCTATGAAGCATCACGCCCTTGTAAAGGAAGAGAAGTCACCTCCCTCCCTCCCTTGCTGTGGAGCCATCCGTATCCCCTCTCTCCATTTAACCACACCATGGGTCTATCTAGCTCAGACTTGCTGGCATTCAATGAGTACACACTCTGAGTACTTACATTCCACCAGCTATTTGTTTTTCTGGAGGATTTGCCAGTATTGTGTTTAGCATCATTACAGAATACCAATAAGGAGGTCGTCCTCACATTCCCGCATCTCAGAACAGACCCTGATGGCCAGAGGGGTCTCCGTAACTTTCCTTGAATGGTGCGGTTTCTAAATGGGATTGGAGCCCAAGCTACAAGACTGTTCACTGGGCTTTGCTGTGTGTCTAGAATGTCTCATCTAAACAAAGGTGTTTGCCAACATAATCTACCTGTTGGTGATATGAGGCGTACCCCAAACTGCACAATGTTCCTAGATCCAACTTTGCTTCAGGAGGGTCATCTGGGCAGCTGGTGAATAAGACACCAATAGTTGGAAGTATGAGTAAATTATTTCTAATGTCCCTATCGTCTGTGGCCAGAAAGAAGTCAGTGATTCTCTCTCTTGTCATGCATTTCCCAGGATGTTGCGGCCAGGATGAGGACAGGCGTCCCCTGAAGAGGAGAATATCAGGTGCCTTCAGGAGGATGAGGTCCAGGAGACGTCACATCCGTCCAGCCCGAAGGGCCCATGCCTTAGAGGACCCAGAGGAAGGTACTGTAAAAATATGCTTATTAAGTGAATTTAAGAGGAATTATTCAATGTCCCATTTTTTATGAGGAAACTATACAGATGTTAATTCGCATTATTTTTTTCTGTGTGCAAATTGAGATGCTGTCATTTAATCGGTACGTTTGTAACTCTAAAAGTATAGATGCATTGACAACTCAAAATTTGATGTACTGGGCAGGACTCCGTCCTATTGCAGGTGGCCCCTAGTGTAGCTCCACACCACAACCAGTTCTGGAGGAATGTGAGTTAAGAGTTGCCTCCAGTTAGTGTTGGGGACAATTCACTGTGACTTTATGATAGATATCTAACAGTTCACTTTCCAGACTCTTGCTAAGAATACACAATGCCATTTTCATGTCGAAAATCTACCTCCCATTACTCATGCCATCTATGATTATCGCATGTAGGCAAGAAACATTGTACATTGAAAAAGAACCAAGAGGTCATCATTAGGACGAAGCACCTGGGTGGCACCGAATCCCCTTCCTGTGAGGACAAGAGAGGATGTGCATTGTAAGGCAGGGAAAGAGAAAATCATTGAAGTGACGGGGCACGGCCACTCGTATCCCTCTAGAACACTCGGGGAGAAAATTGGTCATGGTTTCTTTGGAAGTGCTTTGGGAAAAATCAAGTCGACGGATGAATTTTAAGGATACGTACATATATATATATATATATATATATATATATATATATATATATATATATATATATAAATATACATATATGTTGAGACAAACTAAGTTTGAATGTTGTTTGTAGCAGGACTACTCTGATTAAGACGTATTTTAGGAAAATTTGATTATCATTTAGGTTTCAGTCTTTTGCCTACAAGCCGAAAAGAATGAGACAGCTTGAATACAAAATGTCACTTGTTTACCCCTGGAACTTCCTACTAGGGAAAAGTTTATCCTAGCAGTCCTTCAATCTCCATGATAGCTTACCCCTTGTGCTGCAGGGAACCCTGATGTGTAGGATGACATGTTAAAACGATTATCACCAACAGCTGGGCTTCAAGAGTTAATCAAGTGCCACCGAGTGGGATAGATGTGTTAGTAAGCTCTGAGAGCTTTTCCAGGACATAACGATGACAACAATTCAGAGTAGCAGAGGAGGACACGGGCAAGGCACCCAGGTCACGTGGTGCTCAGGTGGAGGTTTCAAGGTCAGGAGAAGGAGTATGACATGTATCCCTGTGTCCAGCCTTGCCCACACTTGAGATGTTGTTTTGCTGTTTCTTGGATGGGGATTCGATAGGACACTATCATGTTGCTGGAGCAAACACTTTATCAACATCTTCTTTACAACCCGGAGAGTGGAGCTCCCTCCTGTTCTGTGGTCTTCATTATCTGCCTGTGGCACAACCAGACCCTTTGTACTTTACTGACTCCTTCTTTCATGACTTTCTGTTTGGATTGCTTCTTTCATTCTATGTGATTCCTTCTACCTCACTTTCCCTACCCCACTCTCTCACTCTCACTCTTTTTATTCTTTCTTTAGTTTGTTTCCTTTTTATCCGTTTTCACTTATTTTTTTTTAATGTGCTTTACATACTCAACATGAAGTCCAACCTCTGAACGTTCCGAAGTATATACTACAGTAGAGTTCCCTATATGTACATAGTTGTACAGGCCATCTCTACATGTTCTTCATCTCTCATTGCCGAAACTGTACACCCATTTACAGTAACTCCATATACCCACCCCACTCTCGGCAAGGACATTGTACGTTCTGTTTCTATGAGTTGGACTAGTTTACATACTCATTTCAATGGAATCATAAAGTATTTCACTTTGTTTATTTCTGAGAATGGCTTGTCTCACATAGAATAGGTTGACTCAAGATGCTTCAAATGGCAGGATTCCCTTCTTTCTCAAGGTGAATAATATTGCATTAAATGTATTTTCATTATGCTTTCCTCTGCCCATTGACAGTAGGGCTGGTTCTTGATATGGGTTTTTATGAGCCAAACAGCAGTGATCAGGGCCATGCAGTTACCTCCTGGAGATCCTGATTTCAATTGCTTGGGATGGATAAACAGAAGTGTGATTAGTGCATCTATTTGCAATATTTTGAGGAACTTCAATACTGTTTCACAGTGGGTTCACATTTAATATTCCCATTTGACTTTCATAGTGGGAAGGCATGGGTTGAGGTACACAGGGTCCCTGTGTCTCCGGGTGCCTTCTGGCCTGGAGAGTGGTAGCCGCGACCCAGTCGATGAGTGGGTGGGATGAACGTGGATGAAAGATTAGGAGGGTCTGGGGTCAGGTCACAAGCTGTGACTAATGAAGTGTCTCTCTCAGAGGACATGGGGAATTGTTTCTTGCCTCTTAGCTCTGGAGGGATGAAGGGGCAGTTGGATCCTGTGTTGAGGTGAGGGAAGTCTTCGGCAGGGATGTGGACACTCAGAACCCATGCAGTCACTGCACGTGCAGAAGGGTGCTCACATCAGTCGTCAGCAGACAGTGGAGGTTTGGCCTTAATACATTGAATTATGAATTACCAATGCACCAGGGCAGAAGGCCGCTTTCCCGGGTCAGGTACATGAATTGCTCATCAGAGTAGGTGAATGAAACGGAAGCTATTTTTGGCAAAGCCGTCATATGGGAGTTGGTTCTCATATGGCAGAATGTTCTTTATTGGCGTGGGAGGCCCTCAGACTGCTCGTCACTCAGGGTGGTTTTCTGGTGAGGGGACACATGGTGAGAAATAGCTGAGTGTGTGACGTCATTAGGGGCAGAGAGCCACCATTGTGTTCTCCCCTTGACTTTCAGAGGGTCTTGGTGTGGAGAAAATTGTTGTATTTGGGTCATGCACTGAAACGTGGAAGGCGGGGCTGTGTTGTGGATTTGGACTCCTCATGGCTGCACCACCTGCTCCCGGGCATCATCTCTCCCTGGCAGAAACCTTGGGGCATGGAGACTTGAAGGTTGATGTTGTTCAGGGGTCCCAGGCATGATCTCAGTTGTCTCAGGGTCTCTGATCTCTATGCCCAGGACATCAACCAAATAGTGGTACCCGATCTATCCCATACCAGTGTTGTGAGTCAGGGACAGTTGCATACTTCACGCTAGGTTTCTACCCCCTCCAGTGTAAAATATGGGTCACGACCCTAACTTGCCTCCCTTGAGGTGGCGCTGGTGTGGGCATCGCAAGAGATGATAACAGATACTCTCCGTGAGCGGTAAAGCATCACACCCAGATAGAGGGTGAAAAGTCACCTCCCATGTGCCCTTTCAGTGGAGCCATCCAAGTATCCTATCTGAACTTAACCTCTACAGGTGTCTAGCTCATTCTTGCAGCCATTCAATGATTGGAAAGTCAGAGCAATTACACAACACCAGTCTTTTATTTGCCTGGAGGCTTCACCGGTATTTAATTTTGTTTAGACTCATCACATAATACTAACAAGGAGGTCCTCTTCACATTTTCTCATTTCAAAATGGGGCACTGAGTCCAAGTGCGGTCTCCATATCTTTCAGATACGTGCAACTTCTGTAAACGATTGGAACTCAGTGTACTAGGCGTAGTCTCTGTGTTTTGTTACGTTTCTATAATGCCTCAGCTCATTCAAGATTTTTCCTACAAAAGCTGTGTGTTGGGGATTTGGTTGCTCAGCAAACTACAAGATATATCTAGGTCCATCTTTAAGTCTACTGGGTCATCTGCTCAGCTAGCTGGTGAATTAAGGGAACAATAGTTGGAAGTGTGAATAAATTATTCCTAATGTACCTATGGTCTCCTGCCACTAAGATGTCACAGGGTCTATCTATTGTTGTGTATTTCTCAGGAAGTAGCAGCGATGATGAGGGAAGATGTCTTCCCATAAACAGAACCCACTCATCAGTTTCCAGCCAGAGATGGGAAAGAAGAGTGCGTGAGCGGCCACGCCTCAAGTTCTACCCTCACAGGGACCCTGCAGAAGGTATTGCGGATCTATGCTCATTAGGTTAATTCAGAATTAAGAATTTTGTGTCCCAGTTTTAACAGAAAACTATAAAAATGCTAAGCCACGTTCTTCTTTTATGCCTGCAAATTTAAGTATCTTCACGAAATTAGTACTGCTGTAACTATGAAGTCAAGATGCATTGAGAACTCAAAATATCGTTCACGTTGAATAGTAAACAATGTCCTGAGCTAATGCTCACATTAGCTGAGTGTTTACCTTTTGCTGAATAGATCCCTCCGGAATACAATGTCTTTAGATTTGGAAACATTGATACACCTTGTTGAGAACAGGTTGGGATTCACAAAGGAGTTGACAAGACGATACACAACGTTCCCACAGCCCACCAAGCCAGTCATTGCAATGACATCAATGTCTTATTGATTAAAATGTGCACAGTTCAGGTTCAGGTTCACGTCTGCTGCGGTGACATTCTATAAGTTGGGCGAAGATCATAAGAGAAGGTGTCACTGTGGGAGGATCCCAGGATATCAGCACACGGATGTCATAGCGACATGCTTCACAACAGCCAACAGTTGCAAACTTTTCCAAAGTCCATCAAGTGATGAGTGGATAAATACAGTCTGATATATACCCAGAGTGGACTGTCGTTCAGTCGTGAACGGGAATTGAACTTTGAAATATGCTGCAACATGAAAGGACATTGAAAAAATATTGTGCTTAGTAACACCAGGCAGACACGGAGAGACAAATAATGTGTGATTCCACTTACATGAGGTCCCTGCTACAGGCAGATTCACAGTTCAGAGACAAGTAGAGATAACAATGGTTGGAAGGAGGGAGAACGTAGAGTGATTTGTTAAAGGGAACTGAGGTGGATATGATGAAAAAGATTGGATCTAGATAGTAGTGACGAGTCTGTAGCGTTTTACATATAATCCATGCTCCAGACCTATATAGTCACAAATTATGAAAAGCAGCGTAAATAGCATTTCTTTCTCATCACTGTCAAAAAGTTAAGAAAATCCAATAATAGAGATGATGAAGAGAGGACAGCGTATATGAATTCATGGAAAACTGAAATGGTCTTGTAACATTTCAGGAAAAAGGATGACTGTGTTGTGTTTTAAAATGCGCAGAAAAATTCATGAAAATCTCTCACTGAAACACAACATGCATTTATTTGGCTACCCGTTTTAAGAGTATTTCAAATTAATTACATTCTATTTAGCTAGACACCAAAGACCCCATGTCTCACTTCTTTCCTCGCCTCTCCTTGG
Organism: Rhinolophus hipposideros; assembly: GCF_964194185.1. NCBI lineage: Eukaryota > Metazoa > Chordata > Mammalia > Chiroptera > Rhinolophidae > Rhinolophus > Rhinolophus hipposideros. The sequence goes on from NW_027669489.1 coordinate 34,354, forward strand.
CCTTGCTTCTTCCACCAAGGAGTTCAGCACGGCACATGTTCAGCTCATAGATATGAAAAACCCATAGCCACACAGTCTCTCTCACGTCCACATCAAGCTCATCTCCCTGAGTAGGTTTGAGTAGTATAACCGATGACACATTTACTCTGTGTTCTTGTAGTTCTCCCCGACATCCCAGAGGAAGATGAACTTCCTGATGATTGCAATGAGGACATCAAACCTATCACGGTAAGCTTGTTTTCCACCCTCTGAGACAGAAATCCTCTTTAATACACTCAATCAAACTAAGATTGAAAACGTTGGCATGTCCATTCCCAATAATACAGACAATCTTCTGGCCGAGGAGAATGTTGAGTGTGAATTTGTTACCAACTGATACTTGTTTTGAATATGCACTCAACGATGGCAGCATTAGTAACAGAATATATGGTGATCTTTTTCCTATGTAGCATTTTTGTTTGTTTGTTTGTTTTGGAATACAGCTGTGTAACTGGCAACCCAATATGCGTGTGTGAGATACTTCCTGCAGCAAAAGTTCATGGCTTTTGACCTGAGTACTTTAGCTTGATTTCTTGTTTTGGGTGCCCTTGAGCCACCACTGTTCCCATTGCTTTTCTATTGTCATTAAGGAAACCAAAGACCTGTGCAAACACAACGCACATGATCTGATCCTTGTCATATTTTCTATCATTTCAGGACAGTCCAGTGGACACAGCCTGTGGTACGTATTCTAGAATTCCTCATTTGGTGACAAAAAGTGGAGAACATGACAAAATAGGGGCATTCTTGCTGGCTTTAAAATGCTGAGACACTGTAATGTCAGCTTTTTGGTTGCCATGAGAACTGGTGATACGATGATAGAAACTGGCCTCTAGGTACTGAAGTGTTTCCAAGTTGTCCAGTTCCACTTTTGTTGTCCAATGTGCGGTTGTGGGAGTGACTGTCTCTATGTGTTTCCATGAGTTATAGTTTTTGTGTGTGTGTGTGTGTGTGCGTGTGTGTGTGTGTGTGTGTGTGTGTGTGTGTGTGTTTGGTAAAATTTTTGTTTGATGAGTGTTTCCTGAGATTAATATTCGTGTAAATTCCACAACTGTTGGTGCTCACTTTCTCAATAAAAATTTCCATTTCACTAGCCATTGTCACCCCAATAAACTTTAATTTTAAAAAAGAGAGCTCACACAAATACATTCCTATCTCATGGCATCATGAGCGGATACCTATGGGTGTATGTATTCATCACAATAAGATAAATGTGGTCACCCACTGTATGCCATGTAGATGGCAATTAACCTAGAAAAACCCATCGCCACACAGGACAGTGCCCGCTGGGTTCTAAAGTGACAAACTCGGATCAGAACTCCTATCCCTGCATCAATGCCAGTTTCATTCAATTATGACTGTCACCTTTTAGTACCTCTGTGGCATTTCGAATGCACATGATGTGTCACTGCTGGCACTTCCTTCACACACAACACATTTCTCTCAAATGCTTGAGATGGACTCCTCCGCGAAACACAGCTGAGTACTGGGCAGGACTCCGTCCTATTGCAGGTGGCCCCTAGTGTAGCTCCACACCACAACCAGTTCTGGAGGAATGTGAGTTAGGAGTTGCCTCCAGTTAGTGTTGGGGACAATTCACTGTGACTTTCTGATAGATATCTAACAGTTCACTTGCCAGACTCTTGCTAAGAATACACAATGCCATTTTCATGTCGAAAATCTACCTCCCATGACTCATGCCATCTATGATTATTGCATGGAGGCAAGAAACATTGTACATTGAAATGGAACAAAGACGTCATCATCAGGACGCAGCACCTGGGTGGCACCGAATCCCCTTCCTGTGAGGATGAGAGAGGTTGTGCATTGTAAGTCAGGGAAAGAGAAAATCATTGAAGTGACGGGGCACGGCCACTCGTATCCCTCTAGAACACTCGGGGAGAAAATTGGTCATGGTTTCTTTGGAAGGGCTTTGGAAAAATTCAAGTCAACGGATGTACTTTAAGGCAATATATATAAACTAATTTTGAGTGTTGTTTGGAGCAGGACTACTCTGATTAAGATGTATTTTAGGAAAATTTGATTATCATTTAGGTTTCAATATTTTGACTACAAGCCGAAAAGAATGAGACAGCTTGAATATAAAATGTTACTTGTTTACCCCTGGAACTTCCTACTAGGGAAAAGTTTATCCTAGCAGTCTCCTTCAATCTCCATGATAGTTTACCCCTTGTGCTGCAGGGAACCCTGCTGTGTAGGATGACATGTTAAAACGATTATCACCAACAGCTGGGCTTCAAGAGTTAATCAAGTGCCACCGAGTGGGATAGATGTGTTAGTAAGCTCTGAGAGCTTTTCCAGGACATAACGATGACAACAATTCAGAGTAGCAGAGGAGGACACGGGCAAGGCACCCAGGTCACGTGGTGCTCAGGTGGAGGTTTCAAGGTCAGGAGAAGGAGTATGACATGTATCCCTGTGTCCAGCCTTGCCCACACTTGAGATGTTGTTTTGCCGTTTCTTGGATGGGGATTCGATAGGACACTATCATGTTGCTGGAGCAAACACTTTATCAACATCTTCTTTACAACCCGGAGAGTGGAGCTCCCTCCTGTTCTGTGGTCTTCATTATCTGCCTGTGGCACAACCAGACCCTTTGTACTTTACTGACTCCTTCCTTCATGACTTTTTGTTTTGATTGCTTCTTTCATTCTATGTGATTCCTTCTACCTCACTTTCCCTACCCCACTCTCTCACTCTCACTCTTTTTATTCTTTCTTTAGTTTGTTTCCTTTTTATCCGTTATCACTTATTTTTTTTAATGTGCTTTACATACTCAACATGAAGTCCAACCTCTGTACGTTCCTAAGTATATAGTACAGTAGAGTTCCCTATATGTACATAGTTGTACAGGCCATCTCTACATGTTCTTCATCTCTCATTGCCGAAACTGTACACCCATTCACAGTAACTCCATATACCCACCCCACTCTCGGCAAGGACATTGTACTTTCTGTTTCTATGAGTTGGACTAGTTTACATACTCATTTCAATGGAATCATAAAGTATTTCACTTTGTTTATTTCTGAGAATGGCTTGTCTCACATAGAATAGGTTGACTCAAGATGCTTCAAATGGCAGGATTCCCTTCTTTCTAAAGGTGAATAATATTGCATTAAATGTATTTTCATTATGCTTTCCTCTGTCCATTGACAGTAGGGCTGGTTCTTGATATGGGTTTTTATGAGCCAAACAGCAGTGATCAGGGCCATGCAGTTACCTCCTGGAGATCCTGATTTCAATTGCTTGGGATGGATAAACAGAAGTGCGATTAGTGCATCTATTTGCAATATTTTGAGGAACTTCAATACTGTTTCCACAGTGGGTTCACATTTAATATTCCCATTTGACTTTCATAGTGGGAAGGCATGGGTTGAGGTACACAGGGTCCCTGTGTCTCCGGGTGCCTTCTGGCCTGGAGAGTGGTAGCCGCGACCCAGTCGATGAGTGGGTGGGATGAACATGGATGAAAGATTAGGAGGGTCTGCGGTCAGGTCACAAGCTGTGACTAATGAAGTGTCTCTCTCAGAGGACATGGGGAATTGTTTCTTGCCTCTTAGTTCTGGAGGGATGAAGGGGCAGTTGGATCCTGTGTTGAGGTGAGGGAAGTCTTCGGCAGGGATGTGGACACTCAGAACCCATGCAGTCACTGCACGTGCAGAAGGGTGCTCACATCAGTCGTCAGCAGACAGTGGAGGTTTGGCCTTAATACATTGAATTATCAATTACCAATGCACCAGGGCAGAAGGCCGCTTTCCCGGGTCAGGTACATGAATTGCTCATCAGAGTAGGTGAATGAAACGGAAGCTATTTTTGGCAAAGCCGTCATATGGGAGTTGGTTCTCATATGGCAGAATGTTCTTTATTGGCGTGGGAGGCCCTCAGACTGCTCGTCACTCAGGGTGGTTTTCTGGTGAGGGGACACATGGTGAGAAATAGCTGAGTGTGTGACGTCATTAGGGGCAGAGAGCCACCATTGTGTTCTCCCCTTGACTTTCAGAGGGTCTTGGTGTGGAGAAAATTGTTGTATTTGGGTCATGCACTGAAACGTGGAAGGCGGGGCTGTGTTGTGGATTTGGACTCCTCATGGCTGCACCACCTGCTCCCGGGCATCATCTCTCCCTGGCAGAAACCTTGGGGCATGGAGACTTGAAGGTTGATGTTGTTCAGGGGTCCCAGGCATGATCTCAGTTGTCTCAGGGTCTCTGATCTCTATGCCCAGGACATCAACCAAATAGTGGTACCCGATCTATCCCATACCAGTGTTGTGAGTCAGGGACAGTTGCATACTTCATGCTAGGTTTCTACGCCCTCCAGTGTAAAATATGGGTCACGACCCTAACTTGCCTCCCTTGAGGTGGCGCTGGTGTGGGCATCGCAAGAGATGATAACAGATACTCTCCGTGAGCGGTAAAGCATCACACCCAGATAGAGGGTGAAAAGTCACCTCCCATGTGCCCTTTCAGTGGAGCCATCCAAGTATCCTATCTGAACTTAACCTCTACAAGTGTCTAGCTCATTCTTGCAGCCATTCAATGATTGGAAAGTCAGAGCAATTACACAACACCAGTCTTTTATTTGCCTGGAGGCTTCACCGGTATTTAATTTTGTTTAGACTCATCACATAATACTAACAAGGAGGTCCTCTTCACATTTTCTCATTTCAAAATGGGGCACTGAGTCCAAGTGCGGTCTCCATATCTTTCAGATACGTGCAACTTCTGTAAACGATTGGAACTCAGTGTACTAGGCGTAGTCTCTGTGTTTTGTTACGTTTCTATAATGCCTCAGCTCATTCAAGATTTTTCCTACAAAAGCTGTGTGTTGGGGATTTGGTTGCTCAGCAAACTACAAGATATATCTAGGTCCATCTTTAAGTCTACTGGGTCATCTGCTCAGCTAGCTGGTGAATTAAGGGAACAATAGTTGGAAGTGTGAATAAATTATTCCTAATGTACCTATGGTCTCCTGCCACTAAGATGTCACAGGGTCTATCTATTGTTGTGTATTTCTCAGGAAGTAGCAGCGATGATGAGGGAAGATGTCTTCCCATAAACAGAACCCACTCATCAGTTTCCAGCCAGAGATGGGAAAGAAGAGTGCGTGAGCGGCCACGCCTCAAGTTCTACCCTCACAGGGACCCTGCAGAAGGTATTGCGGATCTATGCTCATTAGGTTAATTCAGAATTAAGACTTTTGTGTCCCAGTTTTAACAGAAAACTATAAAAATGCTAAGCCACGTTCTTCTTTTATGCCTGCAAATTTAAGTATCTTCACGAAATTAGTACTGCTGTAACTATGAAGTCAAGATGCATTGAGAACTCAAAATATCGTTCACGTTGAATAGTAAACAATGTCCTGAGCTAATGCTCACATTAGCTGAGTGTTTACCTTTTGCTGAATAGATCCCTCCGGAATACAATGTCTTTAGATTTGGAAACATTGATACACCTTGTTGAGAACAGGTTGGGATTCACAAAGGAGTTGACAAGACGATACACAACGTTCCCACAGCCCACCAAGCCAGTCATTGCAATGACATCAATGTCTTATTGATTAAAATGTGCACAGTTCAAGTTCAGGTTCACGTCTGCTGCGGTGACATTCTATAAGTTGGGCGAAGATCATAAGAGAAGGTGTCACTGTGGGAGGATCCCAGGATATCAGCACACGGATGTCATAGCGACATGCTTCACAACAGCCAACAGTTGCAAACTTTTCCAAAGTCCATCAAGTGATGAGTGGATAAATACAGTCTGATATATACCCAGAGTGGACTGTCGTTCAGTCGTGAACGGGAATTGAACTTTGAAATATGCTGCAACATGAAAGGACATTGAAAAAATATTGTGCTTAGTAACACCAGGCAGACACGGAGAGACAAATAATGTGTGATTCCACTTACATGAGGTCCCTGCTACAGGCAGATTCACAGTTGAGAGACAAGTAGAGATAACAATGGTTGGAAGGAGGGAGAAAGTAGAGTGATTTGTTAAAGGGACCTGAGGTGGATATGATGAAAAAGATTGGATCTAGATAGTAGTGACGAGTCTGTAGCATTGTACATATAATCCATGCTCCAGACCTATATAGTCACAAATTATGAAAAGCAGCGTAAATAGCATTTCTTTCTCATCACTGTCAAAAAGTTAAGAAAATCCAATAATAGAGATGATGAAGAGAGGACAGCCTATATGAATTCATGGAAAACTGAAATGGTCTTGTAACATTTCAGGAAAAAGGATGACTGTGCTGTGTTTTAAAATGCGCAGAAAAATTCATGAAAATCTCTCACTGAAACACAACATGCATTTATTTGTCTACCCATTTTAAGAGTATTTCAAATTAATTACATTCTATTTAGCTAGACACCAAAGACCCCATGTCTCACTTCTTTCCTCGCCTCTCCTTGGCCTTGCTTCTTCCACCAAGGAGTTCAGCACGGCACATGTTCAGCTCATAGATATGAAAAACCCATAGCCACACAGTCTCTCTCACGTCCACATCAAGCTCATCTCCCTGAGTAGGTTTGAGTAGTATAACCGATGACACATTTACTCTGTGTTCTTGTAGTTCTCCCCGACATCCCAGAGGAAGATGAACTTCCTGATGATTGCAATGAGGACATCAAACCTATCACGGTAAGCTTGTTTTCCACCCTCTGAGACAGAAATCCTCTTTAATACACTCAATCAAACTAAGATTGAAAACGTTGGCATGTCCATTCCCAATAATACAGACAATCTTCTGGCCGAGGAGAATGTTGAGTGTGAATTTGTTACCAACTGATACTTGTTTTGAATATGCACTCAACGATGGCAGCATTAGTAACAGAATATATGGTGATCTTTTTCCTATGTAGCATTTTTGTTTGTTTGTTTGTTTTGGAATACAACTGTGTAACTGGCAACCCAATATGCCTGTGTGAGATACTTCCTGCAGCAAAAGTTCATGGCTTTTGACCTGAGTACTTTAGCTTGATTTCTTGTTTTGGGTGCCCTTGAGCCACCACTGTTCCCATTGCTTTTCTATTGTCATTAAGGAAACCAAAGACCTGTGCAAACACAACGCACATGATCTGATCCTTGTCATATTTTCTATCATTTCAGGACAGTCCAGTGGACACAGCCTGTGGTACGTATTCTAGAATTCCTCATTTGGTGACAAAAAGTGGAGAACATGACAAAATAGGGGCTTTCTTGCTGGCTTTAAAATGCTGAGACACTGTAATGTCAGCTTTTTGGTGGCCATGAGAACTGGGGATACGATGATAGAAACTGGCCTCTAGGTACTGAAGTGTTTCCAAGTTGTCCAGTTCCACTTTTGTTGTCCAATGTGCGGTTGTGGGAGTGACTGTCTCTATGTGTTTCCATGAGAGTTATAGTTTTGTGTGTGTGTGTGTGTGTGCGTGTGTGTGTGTGTGTGTGTTTGGTAAAATTTTTGTTTGATGAGTGTTTCCTGAGATTAATATTCGTGTAAATTCCACAACTGTTGGTGCTCACTTTCTCAATAAAAATTTCCATTTCACTAGCCATTGTCACCCCAATAAACTTTAATTTAAAAAAAGAGAGCTCACACAAATACATTCCTATCTCATGGCATCATGAGCGGATACCTATGGGTGTATGTATTCATCACAATAAGATAAATGTGGTCACCCACTGTATGCCATGTAGATGGCAATTAACCTAGAAAAAACCATCGCCACACAGGACAGTGCCCGCTGGGTTCTAAAGTGACAAACTCGGATCAGAACTCCTATCCCTGCATCAATGCCAGTTTCATTCAATTATGACTGTCACCTTTTAGTACCTCTGTGGCATTTCGAATGCACATGATGTGTCACTGCTGGCACTTCCTTCACACACAACACATTTCTCTCAAATGCTTGAGATGGACTCCTCCGTGAAACACAGCTGAGTACTGGGCAGGACTCCGTCCTATTGCAGGTGGCCCCTAGTGTAGCTCCACACCACAACCAGTTCTGGAGGAATGTGAGTTAGGAGTTGCCTCCAGTTAGTGTTGGGGACAATTCACTGTGACTTTCTGATAGATATCTAACAGTTCACTTGCCAGACTCTTGCTAAGAATACACAATGCCATTTTCATGTCGAAAATCTACCTCCCATTACTCATGCCATCTATGATTATTGCATGGAGGCAAGAAACATTGTACATTGAAAGGGAACAAAGACGTCATCATCAGGACGCAGCACCTGGGTGGCACCGAATCCCCTTCCTGTGAGGATGAGAGAGGTTGTGCATTGTAAGTCAGGGAAAGAGAAAATCATTGAAGTGACGGGGCACGGCCACTCGTATCCCTCTAGAACACTCGGGGAGAAAATTGGTCATGGTTTCTTTGGAAGGGCTTTGGAAAAAATCAAGTCAACGGATGTACTTTAAGGCAATATATATAAACTAATTTTGAGTGTTGTTTGGAGCAGGACTACTCTGATTAAGATGTATTTTAGGAAAATTTGATTATCATTTAGGTTTCAATATTTTGACTACAAGCCGAAAAGAATGAGACAGCTTGAATATAAAATGTCACTTGTTTCCCCTGGAACTTCCTACTAGGGAAAAGTTTATCCTAGCAGTCTCCTTCAATCTCCATGATACTTTACCCCTTGTGCTGCAGGGAACCCTGCTGTGTAGGATGACATGTTAAAACGATTATCACCAACAGCTGGGCTTCAAGAGTTAATCAAGTGCCACCGAGTGGGATAGATGTGTTAGTAAGCTCTGAGAGCTTTTCCAGGACATAACGATGACAACAATTCAGAGTAGCAGAGGAGGACACGGGCAAGGCACCCAGGTCACGTGGTGCTCAGGTGGAGGTTTCAAGGTCAGGAGAAGGAGTATGACATGTATCCCTGTGTCCAGCCTTGCCCACACTTGAGATGTTGTTTTGCCGTTTCTTGGATGGGGATTCGATAGGACACTATCATGTTGCTGGAGCAAACACTTTATCAACATCTTCTTTACAACCCGGAGAGTGGAGCTCCCTCCTGTTCTGTGGTCTTCATTATCTGCCTGTGGCACAACCAGACCCTTTGTACTTTACTGACTCCTTCCTTCATGACTTTCTGTTTTGATTGCTTCTTTCATTCTATGTGATTCCTTCTACCTCACTTTCCCTACCCCACTCTCTCACTCTCACTCTTTTTATTCTTTCTTTAGTTTGTTTCCTTTTTATCCGTTTTCACTTATTTTTTTTAATGTGCTTTACATACTCAACATGAAGTCCAACCTCTGAACGTTCCTAAGTATATAGTACAGTAGAGTTCCCTATATGTACATAGTTGTACAGGCCATCTCTACATGTTCTTCATCTCTCATTGCCAAAACTGTACACCCATTTACAGTAACTCCATATACCCACCCCACTCTCGGCAAGGACATTGTACTTTCTGTTTCTATGAGTTGGACTAGTTTACATACTCATTTCAATGGAATCATAAAGTATTTCACTTTGTTTATTTCTGAGAATGGCTTGTCTCACATAGAATAGGTTGACTCAAGATGCTTCAAATGGCAGGATTCCCTTCTTTCTCAAGGTGAATAATATTGCATTAAATGTATTTTCATTATGCTTTCCTCTGTCCATTGACAGTAGGGCTGGTTCTTGATATGGGTTTTTATGAGCAAAGCAGCAGTGATCAGGGCCATGCAGTTACCTCCTGGAGATCCTGATTTCAATTGCTTGGGATGGATAAACAGAAGTGCGATTAGTGCATCTATTTGCAATATTTTGAGGAACTTCAATACTGTTTCCACAGTCGGTTAACATTTAATATTCCCATTTGACTTTCATAGTGGGAAGGCATGGGTTGAGGTACACAGGGTCCCTGTGTCTCCGGGTGCCTTCTGGCCTGGAGAGTGGTAGCCGCGACCCAGTCGATGAGTGGGTGGGATGAACATGGATGAAAGATTAGGAGGGTCTGGGGTCAGGTCACAAGCTGTGACTAATGAAGTGTCTCTCTCAGAGGACATGGGGAATTGTTTCTTGCCTCTTAGTTCTGGAGGGATGAAGGGGCAGTTGGATCCTGTGTTGAGGTGAGGGAAGTCTTCGGCAGGGATGTGGACACTCAGAACCCATGCAGTCACTGCACGTGCAGAAGGGTGCTCACATCAGTCATCAGCAGACAGTGGAGGTTTGGCCTTAATACATTGAATTATGAATTACCAATGCACCAGGGCAGAAGGCCGCTTTCCCGGGTCAGGTATATGAATTGCTCATCAGAGTAGGTGAATGAAACGGAAGCTATTTTTGGCAAAGCCGGCATATGGGAGTTGGTTCTCATATGGCAGAATGTTCTTTATTGGCGTGGGAGGCCCTCAGACTGCTCGTCACTCAGGGTGGTTTTCTGGTGAGGGGACACATGGTGAGAAATAGCTGAGTGTGTGACGTCATTAGGGGCAGAGAGCCACCATTGTGTTCTCCCCTTGACTTTCAGAGGGTCTTGGTGTGGAGAAAATTGTTGTATTTGGGTCATGCACTGAAACGTGGAAGGCGGGGCTGTGTTGTGGATTTGGACTCCTCATGGCTGCACCACCTGCTCCCGGGCATCATCTCTCCCTTGCAGGAACCTTGGGGCATGGAGACTTGAAGGTTGATGTTGTTCAGGGGTCCCAGGCATGATCTCAGTTGTCTCAGGGTCTCTGATCTCTATGCCCAGGACATCAACCAAATAGTGGTACCCGATCTATCCCATAGCAGTGTTGTGAGTCAGGGACAGTTGCATACTTCACGCTAGGTTTCTACGCCCTCCAGTGTAAAATATGGGTCACGACCCTAACTTGCCTCCCTTGAGGTGGCGCTGGTGTGGGCATCGCAAGAGATGATAACAGATACTCTCCGTGAGCTGTAAAGCATCACACCCAGATAGAGGGTGAAAAGTCACCTCCCATGTGCCCTTTCAGTGGAGCCATCCAAGTTTCCTATCTGAACTTAACCTCTACAAGTGTCTAGCTCATTCTTGCAGCCATTCAATGATTGGAAAGTCAGAGCAATTACACAACACCAGTCTTTTATTTGCATGGAGGCTTCACCGGTATTTAATTTTGTTTAGACTCATCACATAATACTAACAAGGAGGTCCTCTTCACATTTTCTCACTTCAAAATGGGGCACTGAGTCCAAGTGCAGTCTCCATATCTTTCAGATACGTGCAACTTCTGTAAACGATTGGAACTCAGTGTACTAGGCGTAGTCTCTGTGTTTTGTTACGTTTCTATAATGCCTCAGCTCATTCAAGATTTTTCCTACAAAAGCTGTGTGTTGGGGATTTGGTTGCTCAGCAAACTACAAGATATATCTAGGTCCATCCTTAAGTCTACTGGGTCATCTGCTCAGCTAGCTGGTGAATTAAGGGAACAATAGTTGGAAGTGTGAATAAATTATTCCTAATGTACCTATGGTCTCCTGCCACTAAGATGTCAGAGGGTCTATCTATTGTTGTGTATTTCTCAGGAAGTAGCAGCGATGATGAGGGAAGATGTCTTCCCATAAACAGAACCCACTCATCAGTTTTCAGCCAGAGATGGGAAAGAAGAGTGCGTGAGCGGCCACGCCTCAAGTCCTACCCTCACAGGGACCCTGCAGAAGGTATTGCGGATCTATGCTCATTAGGTTAATTCAGAATTAAGAATTTTGTGTCCCAGTTTTAACAGAAAACTATAAAAATGCTAAGCCACGTTCTTCTTTTATGCCTGCAAATTTAAGTATCTTCACGAAATTAGTACTGCTGTAACTATGAAGTCAAGATGCATTGAGAACTCAAAATATCGTTCACGTTGAATAGTAAACAATGTCCTGAGCTAATGCTCACATTAGCTGAGTGTTTACCTTTTGCTGAATAGATCCCTCCGGAATACAATGTCTTTAGATTTGGAAACATTGATACACCTTGTTGAGAACAGGTTGGGATTCACAAAGGAGTTGACAAGACGATACACAACGTTCCCAGAGCCCACCAAGCCAGTGCCCCTGATTCATAATACCTTACCTTCCTGTTATACGTTTGTTACAGTCATTGCAATGACAACAATGTTTTATTGATTAAAATGTGCACAGTTCAGGTGAAGGTTCACGTCTGCTGCGGTGACATTTTATAAGTTGGGCGAAGATCATAAGATTAGGTGTCACTGTGGGAGGATCCCAGGATATCAGCACACGGATGTCATAGCGACATGCTTCACAACAGCCAACAGTTGCAAATTTTTCCAAAGTCCATCAAGTGATGAGTGGATAATTACAGTCTGATATATACCCAGAGTGGACTGTCGTTCAGTCGTGAATGGGAATTGAACTTTTAAATATGCTGCAACATGAAAGGACATTGAAAAAATATCGTGCTTAGTAACACCAGGCAGACACAGAGAGACAAATAATGTGTGATTCCACTTACATGAGGTCCCTGCTACAGGCAGATTCACAGTAGAGAGACAAGTAGAGATAACAATGGTTGGAAGGAGGGAGAACGTAGAGTGATTTGTTAAAGGGAACTGAGGTGGATATGATGAAAAAGATTGGATCTAGATAGTAGTGACGAGTCTGTAGCGTTGTACATATAATCCATGCTTTAGACCTATATAGTCACAAATTATGAAAAGCAGCGTAAATAGCATTTCTTTCTCATCACTGTCAAAAAGTTAAGAAAATCCAATAATAGAGATGATGAAGAGAGGACAGCGTATATGAATTCATGGAAAACTGAAATGGTCTTGTAACATTTCAGGAAAAAGGATGACTGTGTTGTGTTTTAAAATGGGCAGAGAAATTCATGAAAATCTCTCACTGAAACACAACATGCATTTATTTGTCTACCGGTTTTAAGAGTATTTCAAATTAATTACATTCTATTTAGCTAGACACCAAAGGCCCCATGTCTCACTTCTTTCCTCGCCTCTCCTTGGCCTTGCTTCTTCCACCAAGGAGTTCAGCACGGCACATGTTCAGCTCATAGATATGAAAAACCCATAGCCACACAGTCTCTCTCACGTCCACATCAAGCTAATCTCCCTGAGTAGGTTTGAGTAGTATAACCGATGACACATTTACTCTGTGTTCTTGTAGTTCTCCCCGACATCCCAGAGGAAGATGAACTTCCTGATGATTGCAATGAGGACATGAAACCTATCACCGTAAGATTGTTTTTTATCCTCTGAGACATAAATCCCCTTTAATACACTCAGTCAAACGAAGATTGAAAATGTTACCAAGTCCATTCCCAATAATACAGACAAATCTTCTGGCTGAGGAGAATGTTGAGTGTGAATTTGTTACCAACTGATACTTGTTTTGAATATGCCCTCAACGATGGCAGCATTAGTAACAGAATATATGGGAGTAATCTTTTCCCTATGCAGCATTTTTTGTTTGTTTGTTTGTTTGTTTTGGAATACAACTGTGTAACTGGCAACCCAATATGCCTGTGTGAGATACTTCCTGCAGCAAAAGTTCATGGCTTTTGACCTGAGTACTTTTGCTTGATTTCTTGTTTTGGGTTCCCTTGAGCCACCAGTGTTCCCATTGGTTTTCTATTGTCATTAAGGAAACCAAAGACCTGTGCAAACACAACCCACATGATCTGATCCTTGTCATATTTTCTATCATTTCAGGACACTCCAGTGGACACAGCCTGTGGTACGTATTCTAGAATTCCTCATTTGGTGACATAAAGTAGAGAACATGACAAAATAGGGGCTTTCTTGCTGTCTTTAATATGCTGAGACACTGTAATGTCAGCTCTTTGGTGGCCATGAGAACTGGGGATATGATGATAGAAACTGGCCTCTAGGTACTGAAGTGTTTTCTTCTGACTAATACAGTGTAACGCGGGTGGGCAGTAGTCCACTGTCCTTTTGATTCTTATTTCATTGGTGCTTTGTGCTGTCGAGCATGTTTTCAAAGGTCTGTTGGTCACTTATATGTCTTCTGTATATAAATTTCTTTTTTTTCAGTGTTTTCCCCTTCTTCAATCGGGTCCTTTCCTTTTTTTCTTTATAATGAAGTTTTGGCGTGTCATACATATTTGGATATTAGCTCCTTTTCATAGATGAGGTTTCCAAGCGTTTTCTCCTATTCTGTGGGTGCTTTTCCATTGTGTTGATTCCTGAAGAGATTTCCCTTCTTCCATGGAGTGATATTGGCACCGTTCTTGAAAATCATTTGGTCATATATGTGTGTTTGAGAATTTAGTCTTCTGTTCCACAGAACAATGTGTCTGCCTTTATACCAGCAGCATACTGTTTTCTGTAGATTCCTGTAGCATTGCCATGTGTTTTGAAGCCAGAAAGTATGGAGCTTCTATCTTTGTTCTTCCTTCTCAAGATGCTTTTGGCTACAGGGGTTCTTTGTAGTTCCATAACCATTTTTTGATTTGTTTTTCCTGTCTCTGTAGAAATGGCATTGAGCTTTTCATAGGAGTTGCACTGACTCGCAGATCCCTTTGATTTGTATGGGAATGGTAACGATGCTAAGCCTTCCAAGCCAGGAACACAGTGCATCATTCAAATTTTGTGTCCTTTTTAACTGTTGCAGCAATTCTGTGTAGTTTTCATAGTACAAGTCATTCACCCTCTTAGGGGTCTTTGCCACTAACTTCCTGCAGCTCTAATCCAGTGTTCAGGTGGATGAAGAGGGGATTCCTGAGGACAGCAAAGTGGCCCCTACTCAGACCATTACTCTGATTCCACCTAGCAGAGGGGTACCAGCCCTGCTGGTCTTCTCAGCTTGCAGTCGGGCCCCCTGCTGCGAATCCTTTAATAGCTGGTGGTCACCTTACTGTTTGAGTGTCCCCAGAGTCTGCAGAAGCACCTGGCACATTCACATGAGTCCTTGAATTCCTATGAGTGAATGATCACCTCAGATCTGTGAACAACTCTGCAGGAACAATCTGGGGAGGGGAGAAGACACCTTCCACATCTTTCAGTTCTTGCTTTGGCCAATCCGTTTGGGGAGCCAGTGGCCAGCGGTGCCACTTTCAATTTATTTCACTTGATCATTTATTAACTTAATGAATTAAAAGAAGATAAATATCGAATTGTGCAGTCACAGGAGCCACACTCAAGTTTGTATATAACAGCTGCAATTGCAGGTTGATGAGTTTGGAGGGGAGAGCAATTGTGGGCCAGTGGGACCAAGAAGGTGATTCCTTCCACGTATCACTGATTGGAAGGTTGGCATCTCTGACCAATGCCTCGTTGAAGGGCTCTGACCTCACAGAGTCCCGGGATGGTCTGAGAACCTGCAGGGAAGATGAGGGTGATGCTCTGTGTCTTCTCATATCCTCAATTGGAGGAGGCCGAATGGGGGAGACAGACACTCTTTCTAATAAATGTATTGCTCATCTTTCTGTTTGCAAAGACTGGCCGGTGGAGAACTTCTCGGACTCTAGCAGTGAGGAAGAAGACTCTACGCATTACTACAAAGACTCGGGTTGGATCTAATGGGAGAGGGTCCCTGCGAGTGGTTAGGTGGTACTTGATGCTTGAAGACTGACGAAGGCACATATGGAATCAGAGACGAAAAGGAAATGTGTGGAAGTCTGATTTGTTCCTTTGCTATATGAATGATGTCTTAGAAAAAGGAATTGTGTCCGTGGGCTCTGAGTGTGCTGCGGCTGACATCAACATTTTCTGCTTTGCTATGTAAAAATTATCTTTCCCGCAGAACCAGCCAAATCTCAGAGCATGGTTTTTTGTCATGTTTCATTTACAGCTGACATTCAGCATTATTTTATATTAGTTTCAGGTGAACTACATAGTGTGAAACCTTTATATAATTTATGATGTGATCACCCTGTTTTCACTAGTACCTGCCTGGCACTATACGTAGTTGTTAGAGCATTATTGAGTAGATTCCCTATGCTGTACTTCACATCCTCGTGACTGTTTTGTAATCAGCATTTTGTACATCTTAAAACTTTACCTGATTCACCCAGGCCCCAGCCCCCTCCCTTCTGGCAACCATCATTTTGTTCTCTGTACCTATCCATCTGTTTCCATTTTATTATTGTTTCTTGAGAGTCCACATACAAGTGAGATCACATGGTATTTGTCTTTCTCTGTTTGACCTATATTCCTTAGAATAATACCCTCTAAGTCCATCCATGTTGTCACAAATGGTAACATTTTTTTTCTGGCCGAGTTGTGTTCCATTTTATATATGTGCCACCTGTGGTTGTTTGTTGTTGTTGTTGACGATGTTTTTCTTGTTTTGATCCAGTTGTCTATTGAATGGGAACTACGTTGCTACCATATCGGGCCTGTTGTAAATAGAGCTGCAGTAGACATATGGGTGCATATGTCTTTGATATTCATGTTTTGGATTTCTTCCGATAAATACCCAGAAGGGGAATTGCTGGGTAATAAGCCAGTTCTGTTTTTTATGTTTTGAGGAACCTCAGAATTGTTTTCCATAGCGCCTGCACCAGTTTCCCACCTCAGCTACAGCACAGCAGGATTCCCTTTTCTTCACATCCTGGCCACCATTTCCTGGTTGTTGAATCATTCTGTGCTGCAGCCATTCTGACAGGTGTGAGTTGATTTTACATTGTGATTTTGATTTGCAGTTTTTCTCATGATTCGTGACTTGGAGCATCTTTCATATGTCTATTATCCACCTGTATGTCTGTTAAGTTCTTTGTATAGCTGTTAAGTTCTTTGGCCCATTTCTTAATTGGATTCTTTGTTGTTTGGGTGTTGAGTTATATGAGCTCTTTATCTATTTGAATGATAATCTCTTATTGGATATTATGGTGACTATCTGCTGAAATTCAGTTGTTGTCTTTACATTTTGTGGATGGTTTCCTTTGCCATGCAAAAGTTTTTAATTTGATGGTCTCCGGTTTGTGTGTGTGTGTGTGTATGTGTGTGTGTGTGTGTGTGTGTGTGTGTTTGTGTTTATTTCCTTAGCCCAGGAGATATATGTTATTCAGAGCAATGTCAAAATCTTTACTGCTTATATTTTGTTCTACGAATTGATGGTTTCATTCTCATACATTTAAATCTAATTTATTTTTAGTTTATTCTTGTATATGGAGTAATAAGGTACGTATTTTTCTATACTGCATCTATGTGAGTATTGCATGTCATATATTATACATTATTATGCATACATAACATGTATTTTATATTTTCTATAGTACACATAGTATATTACAATGTATATGCATGTTCACATTTTCTATATATTTTATATGGTATGTATACATCTACTTATATAAGCACATATCCTAACATGTTATGTCTATTAAAATTGTATATTTTATGTCACATATATTATTTTTTAAAAGTAGCAACATAAAAAAAAATTAAAAAAAAAAAGTAGCAACATATACATTAGAAATAAGTAAATAAGTTAGCAATATAATAAGACAAGGATCCTGATCCAACTATTCAGTACAGGAATATCTGAGATCTATTTATTAATTTAATATAAATTTTAAAAATATATCATATAGGATATATTCTGTGTGTTATTCCTCATTTTTAATCCTCTTGTTTCCCGTCATTTAAAGTTAAATACTACCTGAATTTGTTTAGGCATATCATTGTTTTCTTCATATATAACCAATAGTTATTACATGTATTATGTATATAGTACGGGGACATTATCAATATGGTGACATACTCAATGCCTTTTTTATATTACTAGCTTTTTATGAAATGGCATTATTTTTAATTACCATATTTGATTTCACTCTGACTGCGACTTTTAAAATCCGTTATCCTATTGATGATCATTTGAGTTGTTTCGTGTTTATTTTAAAGAACAATATGGCAGGGACCTGGTTTTGTAAATATCCCCAGGTAAACCTATGATCAAGTTACCCCGGAATATGTACAGTGATGAGTGGATGCACTGTGTTCTTATTTATAAATGTAAAGACTTTTAAAATAACGCAAATTGTTTTCCAAAGTGGTTGTACCAATCCACATTACCACCAGCACTGACTAGGAGTTATCAGGGCTCCACATTTTCAATAAAACTTGGTTTTCCCAGACTCTCAATATCTGCCATTCTGGTAAATACAAAAATTGAAAATTTTGCTTTAGTTTTATGTTTATCTAACTATTAACAATATTAATGGCTTCTTATATGTTTCTGGCCAAAGTATATTCACTGTTGCTTTTTGAATATTCTAAATATGTTTTTATATACTGCATCTATTTGAGTATTGTATGTTATAGATTATACATTATTATGCAAACATAAGATATATTTTTATATTATCTATAGTACACATAGTATATTACAATGTATATGCATGTTTATATTTCCTATATATGTTATATGGTATGTATACATATATTTACATGAGAACATATCCTAACATATAATGTCTATTATTATCATATATGTATATATGTATATGTAGCGTCAGGGGTAGGGGTAGGGTCAGGGAGAGGGGTAGGGTCAGGGAGAGGGGTAGGGTCAGGGTAGGGGTAGGGTTAGGGTCAGGGTCAGGGGTAGGGGTTGGGTCAGGGGTAGCGATAGGGTCAGGAGTGGGGTAGGTTCAGGGGTCGGGGTAAGGGTAGGGTCAGGGCTAGGTGTTGGGCCAGAGGTAGCGGTAGGTGTAGGTTCAGGTTTAGGGGTTGGGTCAGGGGTAGGGTTAGGGGTATGGTCAGGGGTAGTGGGAGGGGTTGGGTCAGGTATAAGTGTAGGGTCAGGGGAAGCGGAAGGGGTAGGGTCAAGGACAGGGGTTTGGTCAGGCGTAGAGATAGGGTCAGGGGTAGGGGTAGAGTTAGAGTCTGTGGTAGGGGTAGGGTCAGGGATAGGTGTAGGGTTAGGGTCAGGTGCAGGGGTAGGGTCAGGTGTAGGGGTAGGATCAAGGGTACGGATAGGGTCAGGGGTAGAGGATGGGTCAAGTGTACGGGTAAGGGTAGGGTCAGGGTTAGGGTTTTCGTCAGGGGTAGGGGTAGGGTCAGGGGTAGGGGTAGGGGTAGGGGAATGATCATGGGTAGGTATAGGGGTAGGGTCAGAAGTAGGGGTAGGGGTAAGTCTGGGGTAGGGGTTGGGTCAGGAGTAGTGTGAAGTGTATCGTCAGGGTAGGGGTAGGTTCAGGGGTAGGAGAAGGGATAGGGTCAGGGGAATGGGCAGGGTCAGGTGTAGGGGTAGGGTCAGGGGTAGGGGTAGGGTTTGTGGTAGGGGTAGGGTAAGGGCTAGTGGTAGGGTTAGAGGTAGGGGTAGGGTTAGAGTCAGAGGTAGGGGTAGGGCTAGTTGTAGTGTTAGGGGTAGGTTCAGGTGTAGGAGTAGGCTCAAGGGTATGGATAGGGTCTAGGGTAGGGGATGGGTGGATATGGGTAAGGGTAGGGTCAGGGGTAGGTTTGGGTCAGGAGTAGGGGTAGGGTCAGGGCTATGGGTAGGGTAATGGTGAGGGGTAGGTGTAGGGGTAGGATCAGGGGTAGGAATAGGGATTGGTTCAGGGGTAGGGGAAGGGTCAGGGATTAGGGGTAAGGGTATGGTCAAGGGTAGGGGTTTGGTCAGGGATAGGGGTAGGGGTAGGGTCAAGGGGACGGGTAGGGTTAGAATCAGGGTTAGGGGTTGCGTCAGGTGTGGGTTAGTGTTTGGGTCAGGGGTAGGGGTAGGGGTTCAGTCAGGGGTAGGGGTAGGGGTAGGGTCAGGTGTAGGGGTAGGGTTAGGTTCAGGGGTAAGTGTTGGCTCAGGTGTAGGGATAGGGGTAGGGTCAGGTAGGGGTAGGGGTAGGGTCAGGGGTAGGGTGTGGATCAGGTTTAGGGCTAGAGTTAGGGTCAGGTGTAGCGGTTGGGTCAGGGGTAGGGGTTGGGTCAGGGGTAGGGGTAGGGTCAGGGTAGAGGTAGGGGTAGGGTCAGGGGTACGGTTAGGGGTAGGGTCAGAGTATAGGTAGGGGTAGAGTAGGGATAGGGGTAGTAGTAGGGTCAGGGTTAGAAGTAGGGTCAGGGGTAGGGTCTGGCCAGGGTAAGTGTTGGGTCAGGGGTAGGAATAGGGTAGGTTCAGGGGTAGGGTTTGGGTCAGTTGTAAGGTAGGCGTAGGGTCAGGGGTAAGGGTAGGGGTAGGGTTAGGATCGGGGGAGGGGTAGGAATAGGTGCAGTGGTAGGGGTAGGGTCAGGGGTAGGGGTAGGGGTAGGGTCCGGGGTAGGGGTAGAATTAGGATCAGGGGTACGGGTTGGTTCAGGAGTAAGGACACCGAGGTGCCAAGGACCAGCACTGCCTTGGCTGGAGAAAGCCGCCCGAGGCCGTTTGGAGGCCGGCGCCGGCAGGCACCCCTGGGCTTGGGCTTTGGGGGCAGCGTAGTGGGCGCGGCGAAGGGCTGCCGGTTGACCGCTTGCGCTTGCGGGGGGAAAAATGAGGATTTAGAAGGGGCTGTGGGGCGCAGACCGGGCCGAGGCGCCTGGCGTGAGGCCGGGACTGCGAGGCTGTAGGTCCAGGCGGCGGCCCCGACCCCATCCTCCCACTACCCACCCCCCCCACCACGCCCAGCCCCGCTGGCCAGGGGTCCTGCGGAAGGTTTGGCGGCTGCAGAGGGTCCAGGAGCGTGGCGGCCACAAAAGGAGTGGCGGGCAAAAGCCTAGAGCACCCGGTATTCCCAGGCGGTCTCCCATCCAAGTACTAACCAGGCTCGACCCTGCTTGACTGCGAGATCGGGCGCGTGCAGGGTGGTATGGCCGTAGACGCTGGGACCGGGCTCCTGGCGCCCCAAGAACAGCCGCCCAGCCTGCGTGGTGAGCGCGCGCCAGGTTGTTGGGCAGCGCCGGCGGCGAGCCTCTCCCCTCTTTCCGCTGGCCGGCTCCAGCAGCGCCGCGCCTCCCGCCTGCTCTCAGCCTCCACAGGACGTAGTGGGCGTGGGCAGCCGGTGACTCCTTACCCACAGCGAGGCCCCTTTGCGCTACCCATTGGTCTACTCAGCCTCTTCCACTACCCTGGCAGTGACAGAAGCCAGAATGACAGGCGTTGGGAGTTGGGGGGGGGGGAAGGAGGGACGCACATGCTGAATCAGGGACTGGGACAGACGCACGGAGGCTGTGTTGAAGTGGCAGCTCCCCCACCAGAGTGCTGTCGCGCCCAGGACTGGACTCCGTTAAGCAGGCAGTGCCCGGGGAGTGGGCAGTCACCGTGGGACCCCCGGGCAGGCCTCCAGGGTCTGCGGAGTGCCGGTGGGGTCCGAGCCACGCCCGGGGTCCCGCACGAGGGAGGAGAGGCTAAGGCCCAGGCACCCTCCTCCTGTGGGTTGTGTACCTGCCTGCCGGCCTGCCTGCGTTTCCCCTGTGGTGCTCTGTCCTGGAGCCCCGGGGCGCGGGCCACGCGCACACGCAAGAGTAGCGCTCTCTCATTCCACTGGTTTGTCCGGGCTCTTTTTTGGCTGTGCGCCTGGGGCCCCCGCGGCTGGCCAGAAGGAACCAAGAGCACAGGGCTCTGGAGAAAGATGGAAGGGCGCTGGGGGAGGGGCCGCGGTGCCTGCAGGCAGAGATGGAGGCCTCCGGTGGGTTGGGGCGGCTGGGCGTCCCCTTGGCCCGCGGTCCGGGGACAACTGGGGCCTCTGTCTCCGGGCCCTAGTGCAGGCAGTAAGATTGTCACCCCTGTGACAAGGACCCCGAGGTGCCAAGGACCGGCACTGCCTTGGCTGGAGAAAGCCGCCCGAGGCCGTTTGGAGGCCGGCGCCGGCAGGCAGCCTTGGGCTTGGGCTTTGGGGGCGGCGAAGTGGGCGCGGTGAAGGGCTGCCGGTTGACCGCTTGTGCTTGCGGGGGGAAAAATGAGGATTTAGAAGGGGCTGTGGGGCGCAGACCGGGCCGAGGCGCCTGGCGTGAGGCCGGGACTGCGAGGCTGTAGGTCCAGGCGGCGGCCCCGACCCCATCCTCCCACTACCCTCCCCCCCACCACGCCCAGCCCCGCTGGCCAGGAGTCCTGCGGCAGGTTTGGCGGCTGCAGAGGGTCCAGGAGCGTGGCGGCCACAAAAGGAGTGGCGGGCAAAAGCCTAGAGCACCCGGTATTCCCAGGCGGTCTCCCATCCAAGTACTAACCAGGCTCGACCCTGCTTGACTGCGAGATCGGGCGCGTGCAGGGTGGTATGGCCCTAGACGCTGGGACCGGGCTCCTGGCGCCCCAAGAGCAGCCGCCCAGCCTGCATGGTGAGCGCGCGCCAGGTTGTTGGGCAGCGCCGGCAGCGAGCCTCTCCCCTCTTTCCGCTGGCCGGCTCCAGCAGCGCCGCGCCTCCAGCCTGCTCTCCGCCTCCACAGGACGTAGTGGGCGTGGGCAGCGGGTGACTCCTTACCAACAGCGAGGCCCCTTTGCGCTACCCATTGGTCTACTCAGCCTCTTCCACTACCCTGGCAGTGACAGAAGCCAGAATGACAGGGGTTGGGAGTTGGGGGGGGCGGAAGGAGGGACGCACAGGCTGGGTCATGGACTGGAACAGACCCATGGAGGCTGAGCAGTGCTGTGCTGAGCTGAGCTGAGGTGTGCTGTGCTGAGCTGTGCTGAGCTGTGCTGGGCTGTGCTGAGCTGAGCTGTCCTGTGCTGTGCTGAGCTGTGCTGACCTGACCTTAGCTTAGCTGAGCTGTGCTGAGCTGAGCTGTGCTGAGCTGAGCTGTGCAGTGCTGTGCTGAGCTATCCTGTGCTGTGCTGAGCTGTGCTGACCTGAGCTGAGCAGAGCTGAGCTGTGCTGAGCTGAGCTGTGCTGAGCTGACTGTTCTGTGCTGAGCTATGCTGTGCTGAGCTGTGCTGAGCTGAGCTGAGCTGAGCTGAGCTGTGCTGAGCTGAGCTGAGCTGAGCTGATCTGAGCTGTGCTCTGCTAAGCTGTGCTGTGCTGAGCTGAGCTGAGCTGATCTGTGCTGTGCTGAGCTGAACTGAGCTGTGCTGAGCTGAGCTGAGCTGTAATGAGCTATGCTGAGCTGAGCTGTGCTGAGCTGAGCTGAGCTGAGCTGAGCTGTGCTGTGCTGTGCTGTGCTGAGCTGAACTGAGCTGTGCTGAGCTGAGCTGTGCTGTGCTGAGCTGAGCTGAGCTGAGCTGTGCTGAGCTGAGCTGAGCTGTGCTGTGCTGTGCTGAGCTGAACTGAGCTGTGCTAAGCTGAGCTGTGCTGAGCTGAGCTGAGCTGAGCTGAGCTGTGCTGTGCTGTGCTGAGCTGTCCTATGCTGTGCTGAGCTGAGCTGAGCTGAGCTGAGCTGTGCTGAGCTGAGCTGTGCTGAGCTGGCTGTTCTGTGCTGAGCTATGCTGTGCTGAGCTGTGCTGAGCTGAGCTGAGCTGAGCTGAGCTGAGCTGAGCTGAGCTGAGCTGAGCTGTGCTGTGCTGAGCTGTGCTGAGCTGTGTTGAGCTGAGCTGAGCTGACCTGATCTGAGCTGTGCTGTGCTGAGCTGTGCTGAGCTGAGCTGAGCTGATCTGTGCTGTGCTGAGCTGAACTGAGCTGTGCTGAGCTGAGCTGTGCTGAGCTGTGCTGAGCTGAGCTGTGCTGAGCTGAGCTGAGCTGAGCTGTGCTGTGCTGTGCTGTGCTGAGCTGAGCTGAGCTGTGCTGAGCTGAGCTGAGCTGTGCTGTGCTGTGCTGAGCTGAACTGAGCTGTGCTAAGCTGAGCTGTGCTGAGCTGAGCTGAGCTGTGCTGTGCTGTGCTGTGCTGAGCTGTCCTATGCTGTGCTCAGGTGAGCTGAGCAGAGCTGTGCTGAACTGAGCTGTGCAGAGCTGAGCTGAGCTGAGCTGTGCTGTTCTGAGCTGAGCTGAGCTGTGCTGAACTGAGCTGTGCAGAGCTGAGCTGAGCTGAGCTGTGCTGTGCTGAGCTGTGCTGAGCTGTGCTGAGCTGACCTGAGCTGGGCTTTGCTGTGCTGTGCTGAGCTGTGCTGTGCTGTGCTGTGCTGAGCTGAGCTGAGCTGTGGTGAGCTGAGCTGAGCTGAGCTGAGCTGTGCTGTGCTGTGCTGAGCTGTCCTGTGCTGAGCTGAGCTGACCTGAGGTGAGGTGAGGTGAGGTGAGCTGAGCTGAGCTGTCTTCTCAGCACAGCTCAGAACAGCACAGCTCAGTTCAGCTCAGCTCAGCACAGCACAGCTCAGCTCAGCTCAGCACAGTTCAGCTCAGCTCAGCTGAGCACAGCACAGGACAGCTCCGCTCAGCTCAGCTCAGCACAGCTCATCTCAGCACAGCTCAGCACACCTCAGCACAGCACAGCTCAGTTCACCACAGCTCAGCTCAGCTCAGCACAGCTCAACACAGCTCAGTTCAGCACAACTCAGCTCAGCTCAGCACAGCACAGCTCAGATCAGCTCAGCTCAGCACAGCTCAGCACAGCACAGCTCAGCACAGCTCAGCAACCTCAGCACAGCACAGGACACCTCAGCTCAGGTCAGCACAGCTCAGCACAGCACAGCTAAGCTCAGCTCAGCTCAGCTCAGCTCACCTCAGCTCAGCACAGCTCAGCACAGCACAGCACAGCTCAGCTCAGCACAGCACAGCTCAGCTCAGCTCAGCTCACCTCAGCTCAGCTCAGCACAGCTCAGCACATCACAGGACAGCTACGCTCAGCTCAGCTAAGCACAGCTCAGCACAGCTCATCTCAGAAGAGCTCAGCACAGCTCAGCACAGCACAGCTCAGCTCAGCTCAGCACAGCACAGTTCAACCCAGCACAGCTCAGCACAGCACAGCTCAGCACAGCACAGCACAGCTCAGCTCAGCTCCGCTGAGCTCAGCACAGCTCAGCACAGCTCAGCTCAGCTCAGCTCAACACAGCACAACTCAGCTCAGCTCAGATCAGCTCACCAGAGCTCAGCACAGCTCAGCACAGGACAGCTCAGCACAGCTCAGCTCAGCACAGCTCAGCTCAGCTCAGCTCAGCACAGCACAGCTCAGCACAGCTCAGCTCAGCTCAGCACAGCACAGCACAGCTCAGCTCAGCTCAGCTCAGCTCAGCTCAGCTCACCACAGCTCAGCTCAGCCCACCTCAGCTCAGGTCAGCACAGTTCAGCACAGCTAAATTCAGTTCGGCAGAGCACAGCACAGCACAGCTCAGCTCAGCTCAGCTCAGGTCAGCACAGCTCAGCCCAGCTCAGCACAGCACAACACAGCTCTGCTCAGCTCAACTCAGCTCACAGCAGCTCAGCTCACCTCACCACAGCTCAGCTCACCTCAGCACAGCACAGCTAAGCTCAGCTCAGCACAGCTCAGCACAGCTCAGCTCAGCTCAGCTAAGCTCAGCTCATCACAGCACAGGACAGGTCTGCCCAGCTCATCTCAGCTCAGCTGAGCACAGCTCAGCTCAGCTCATCTCAGCACAGCCCAGCTCAGCTCAGCTCAGCTCAGCTCAGCTCAGCTCACCACAGCTCAGCTCAACTCAGCACAGCACAACTCACCACAGCTCAGCACAGCACAGCTCAGCTCAGCTCAGCTCAGGTCAGCACAGCTCAGCCCACCTCAGTACAGCACAGCACAGCTCTGCTCAGCTCAGTTCAGCTCACCACAGCTCAGCTCAGCTCACCACAGCTCAGCTCAGCTCAGCACAGCTCAGCTCATCTCAGCTCAGCTCAGCACAGCACAGCACAGCACAGGACAGCTCCGCTCAGCTCAGCTCAGCACAGCTCAGCACAGCACAGCTCAGCTCAGCACAGCTCAGCTCACCTCAGCACAGCTCAGCACAGCTCAGCTCAGCACAGCTCAGCTCAGCTGAGCTCACCTCAGCACAGCTCAGCTCAGCTCAGCTCAGCACAGCTCAGCTCAGCTCAGCTCAGCTCAGCACAGCTCAGCTCAGCTCAGCTCAGATATAAAAGGCGTCCAAATTGGGAATGAAGAAGTTAAAATATTACTCTTTGCAGATGACATGATGCTATACATAGAAAACCCTAAAGACTCCACCAAAAAGCTGTTAGAAACAATCAATGAATACAGTAAAGTTGCTGGCTACAAAATCAACGTACAAAAGTCCATTGCATTCCTATATACTAACAATGAAATCTCAGAAAAAGAAATACAAAAAACAATTCCCTTTGCAATTGCAGCAAAAAGAATAAAATACCTAGGAATAAAGTTAACCAAGGATGTGAAGGATTTATATGCTGAAAATTATAAGACATTTATGAAAGAAATTGAAGAAGACACAAAGAAATGGAAAGACATTTCGTGCTCATGGATTGGAAGAATCAACATAGTTAAAATGACCATATTACCTAAAGTAATATACAGATTTAATGCAATCCCATCAAAATCCCAATGGCATTTTTTAAAGAAATAGAACAAAAAATCATCAGATTTGTTTGGATCCCCAAAAGACCCCGAATAGCCAAAGCAATCTTAAGAAAATAGAACACTACTGGAGGTATCGCACTCCCTGACTTTAGCTTGTACTACAGGGCTACAATAATCAAAACAGCATGGCATTGGCAGAAAAACAGACACATAGACCAATGGAATAGAATTGAGAACCCAGAAATAAAATCACATAAATATGGACAGGTAATTTTTGACAAAGAAGCTAAAAACATACAATGGAGGAAAGACAGCCTCTTCAATAAATGGTGCTGGGAGAATTGGACAGCCACGTGCAAAAGAATGAAACTGGACTGCTATCTGTCACCATGTACCAACATTAATTCAAAATGGACCAAAGACTTAAGCATAAGACCTGACACAATAAACTGCATAGAAGAAAACATAGGCACTAAACTTATGGACCTTGCGTTCAAAGAGCATTTTATGAATTTGACTCCAATGGCAATAGAAGTAAAAGCTAAAATAAACAAATGGGACTATATGAAATTAAAAGCTTCCGCACAGCAAAAGAAACCATCAACAAAATAGAGGCAACCAACTGAATGGGAGAAGATTTTTGCAAACAGTGCCTCCGATAATGGGCTAATATCCAAAATATACAAAGAACTCATGAAGCTCAACAACAAAGAAAGCAAACAACCCAATTGAAAATTGGGCAGAGGACCTGAAGAGACATTTCTCTAAAGAGGACTTACAAATGTCAAATAGACATATGAAAAAATGCTCAACATCACTAATCATCAGAGAAATGCAAATAAAAACCACAATGAGATATCACCTCACCCCAGTCAGACTGGCTATCATCAACGAGACAAATAGTAACAAGTGTTGGAGAGGCTGTGGAGAAAAAGGAACCCTCATACACTGTTGGTGGGAGTGCAGACTGGTGCAGCTGCTATGGAAGGCAGTGTGGAGGTTCCTCAAAAAATTACGAATAGAATTACCATATGACCCAGCAATCCCCCTCCTGGGTTATCTACCCCCAAAATTTGAAAAAATTTACACATAAAGACACGTTGCTCCAATGTTCACTGCAGCTTGGTTTATGGTGGCCAAGACATGGAAACAACCAAAATGTCCTTCGATAGATGAATGGATAAATAAATTGTGGTATATATACACAGTGGAATACTATTCGGCGGTAAGAAAGATGAAATAGGACCATTTGTGACAACATGGATGGATCTTGAGAGTATAATGCTAAGCGAAATGAGTCAGACAGAAAAAGCAGAGAACCCTATGATTTCACTGATATGTGGTATATAAACCAAAAACAACAAAAGAACAAGACAAACAAATGAGAATCAAGAACTCAGATACAGACAATAGTTTAGTGGTTACCAGAGGGTAAGGGGTTGAGGGGAGGGAGATGAGGGTAAGGGGGATCAAATATATGGTGATGGAAGGAGAACTGACTCTGGGTGGTGAACACACAATGGGATTTATAGATGATGTAATACAGAATTGTACACCTGAAATCTATGTTATTTCACTAAGAATTGTCACCCCAATAAATTTAAAAAATAAGATAAAATAAATAAAATAAAATTACATAGGTTTCAAGGGTTTTCATGAGTGCCTGTAAGTGACATTTCAGTCTCTTCCCGAAAGTCAAGGGGACATTAACCCCTCCACCGGGCCGTATGTCACTGTGTGGTACTCGTGACGTAAGTTGGGAACAAAGTCCTTTCACACAGGTTCAGGTAGAGTGAGTAGCACAGCTTTATTTTGGTACCAATGTCCCTCCAGAGGCCAATGCTCTCCTAAGCAGAGAAGATTATGCAGAATAGAATAGAATTTAATAATGAACCATGTCGCAGGGTCAATTGAGGTGGAGAAGGTCGCTGGTCCAGGAGAGACGGCAGGGCCCCGGACAGGTCTGAGGCAAGATGGTCTTGCAAGGAAGAACTTCAGAGAGTCCCGGAGTATTGTGGCTTGCACCCCACAGAGGACTGTCGGATTTCCCAGAGGAACATCGCAGTGGATCATTCCGGACTGTCTGGTTCAGAGCCTCGCAGAGGGTCTTTGCTCCCAGTCAGACCACTCATAGTATTGCTCTTGAACTCTGCTTTTGTCCTCTCTTCCTTGGACTTGTTTCCTCTTAGGTGAGAACCAGAAGTTGTTTTAGTGAACACGTTTACCACTCAATTTTGTTATGCTCAGTTTCACACATAAATATAATCATGCTGACTTACATGTTTATGCTCTAAACATAAACACGTTTACTTTCACTTTACTCTTATCAGTCTCACACATGTGCAGCCATAGTCCTGTCCCTACCAGTAAACAACTTGCTTTGCACACCTCAATCCGACATATGTGATACATTTTATATGCTCTATACAAGGGTACATTTCTGTATTACATCATCCATATATCACATTGTGTGATACCACCCAGAGTCACTTCTCCTTCCATCACCACATATTTGATCCTTTTACCCTCATCTACCACCCATCTCCCTGCTTACCCTCTGGTAACCACTAAACTATTGTCTGTGTCTATGAGTTTTTGTTCACTTGTCTGTCTTGTTCTTTGTTGCTTTCAGATCCCACATATCAGTGGAATCATATAGTTCTCGACTTTTTCTGTCTGACTTATTTTGCTTAGCATAATAATCTCAAGTTCCATCCATGTTGTCGCAAATGGCACTATTTCATCTTTTCTTATGGCAGAATAGCATTCCATTGTGTATATACACCACAATTTCTTTATCCATTTATCTACCGAAGGACACTTTGGTTGTTTCCAGTGCTGCAATGAACATCGGAGCACCTATACCAATGGAATAGAATTGAAAACCCAGAAATAAACCCACATAAATATGGGGAGATGATTTTTGACAAAGAAGCCAAAAACGTGCAAAGGAGAAAAGACAGCCTCTTCGATAAATGATGCTGGGAGAGTTGGAAAGCCAGGTGCAAAAGAATGAAACTAGACTGTTATCTGTCACCATGTAGCAAAATTACTCAAAACGGATCAAAGACCTAAATATAAGATCTGAAACAGTAAATTGCATAGAAGAAAACATAGGTACTAAACTTATGGGCTTTGGGTTCAAAGAGCATTTTATGAATTTGACTCCAAAGGCAAGGGAAGTAAAAGCTAAAATAAATGAATGGGACTATAGCAAACTAAAGAGCCTCTGCACAGCAAAAGAAACCATTGGCAAAATAAAGAGGCAACCAACCAAATGGGAGAAGACTTTTGTAAACAACACCTCTGATAAGGGACTAATACCCAAAATACGTAAGGAACTCATACAACTCAACAACAAAAAAACAAACAATCCAATTAAAAAACGGGCGGAGGACCTGAATAGACATTTCTCCAAAAAGGACATACAGATGGCTAATAGACATATGAAAAAATACTCAACATCACTAATTATCACAGAAATGAAAATGAAAATCACAATGAGATGTCACGTCATGGCTTTTTTGCCTCGCCTCGCCTCGCCTCACCAACAGAGGGCTATGAAAAGATTTTTTAGTAGAAGTGGAATAGAGCAAAACTTATAGTGTAAAAACTTAATTTCTGATATTGTGGAAGGCAAAGTAAAGGAAAAAAGGGTCTGAAGGAATTTTTGTCTTATGTCTTAAATGCTCATTCTGAGGTGGGGCCTGTCATGCACAAGCCCCTTCTCCACAGATAGAGCTTGCAATAAATATTTTTGTTTCTTTGTTCTTAAATGTGTACAATCAGATATTTGTATATAAGTGAAAGAATATGAGTGAGCCTGAAAATAATGAGAGAGATATCAGAACTTGGGAACAAATCACAGGGAAATGAAATCTGCATCCTTTCGCATGGTTTTTTCTCCATGAACCCTGGGAGGCACTCACACAAGAGCTGGAGAATCCTAAGAAATGCTTCTCCTGGTGAAAAACTTGATGGGGAAGAGCGCCGCTGTAGGAGCATTGAACTCCACTGGAACACTTTCTCTCTACCTCCTCTTTTGAATAGGAGCCTTGATCTGTGGGGCAGGGGAACCAAACACTTTGCTCTTAGAATACTAGTGAAAAGAGATTGCAGCTGGAGAAGAGAACAAGACAATCTATCCTTAGTTGAGGGGCAGGGAAGTACTTGAATTACTAAGAGGATCAGCATGCTGCCTTGAAGGATATGATATCTGGATAAGATTTAACAAAAAAATCAGCAGGTCAAAAATTTAAGGAAAAATAGTATCTTTCAGTCGTAAAGTATCTCCATTAAATATTATTTATCAAGGGGTAAAAAGGAACTTCTCAATGAAAAAACATGGTAGACATTACGTGAATAAAATGACCAAGTTTAACATAACCCGTAATAATGCAGATTTACATCATGCCCTCCCTGAAATTGTGCAGTGAGAAGGGCGTGTCACCTCTCTGATAGTCATCTCAAAAACCCATAACTGTATTGTACTTATAAGGATATATCAGACAAAATCAAAATTGAGGAGCTGCCTATAAAATAGCTGAGAATTACGCTTAACATGTGTCAAAGTCATGAAAGTCAAGGAAAATCTGAGGAACTATTACAGATTAGAGGAGAACTATGGCAATCAAAGATTGGATTGGACTGGATCTTGAAACAGAAAGACAACACTTTAGGGGAAACTGGTGAAATCCAAATAAAGTCTCGAGTTTAGAAAACAGTATTGTACCAATGTTTATTTCTTTTTTTTAATTGAAGTTTGTTTGGGTGACAATTGTTAGTAAAGTTACATGGATTTCAGGTGTACAATTCTGTATTACATCATCTATAAATTCCATTGTGTGTTCACCTTCCATCACCATATATTTGATCCCTTTTACCCTTATCTACCACTCCCCTCCCCCCTTACCCTCTGGTAAAATGTTTACTTCTTAATTTTGATCATGCTAACATTAGGAAATTCTAGCTAATGGAAATAAGGGCACTGTGTACTATTTTTGTAGCTCTTCTCTAAATCTAAAATATTAAAATATTAGAAGCTATTTACATGTATAAATGTATGTCAAAATGTATGAATTTGAGGACACTAAGGAATCCAGGAAATACTGAAATGAGTTAGTATAAGTACCAAGAAAACCAGTAGAAGATCAGATTTTTGGAAAATGTGGTCCAGAGATAAAAATCAGATTCAATGGAATATATAATTATTGAGAGCTTAGAAAAATATTCCAGATGTAATAAATTCATGAAAGACAGATAATTCATTTAAATTTCATGACAGAACGTCCTTTTTGTGGGGCAGAGGAGTCACAGCAATGGACCTACAGAGTAGGGAATGGAATTCTAGCACCCTTCTTGGGTAGGGAGAGAACTCATGTACTTACCGACCGTCAGCCTCCTCCTGAGCCTTACAGGTGTCCTCATCTTAACGAAATGTGAAGTCAAGAGATGTTGGCTCTGGTTTGTGGGATAGGAAATGCAGGTGTACGTATCTTGTTTGAATTTGCATAGTTGACAAATCAGAATAGTGATTCAATAAATTACCCAAAAGAGTAGATAGGGGATGTAAGGGAGATCATCCTCATCTATCATATGAGGAAGGCAATAGTTAAAATATAACATCAATTGCAGAATAACGTTTAGATACAGAAGCAGTATTTGGAGAATAAACATTAATCACCCAAAGAACTCAAAAAGAAAAACTGATGGAGGGCATGTGTTGGACTTGTACAGGAAGGGCAAGATTGAGACAGACACGTATAGTTAGTTCTTTATTGTAAACCTATGATCTTTTACCACATATTTGGAGATATTTTGTTTGCAATATATAGCAAGTAATCTGTTAGAACCATAAAATGATGGGTAAGACAAATAAGTGTGAATATGTTTTTCTTTACATTCTTTTGTGTGTTTATGAGTATATACACATGCATGTGTGGGTATCTATTTAAATGTCAGATACACACACATAGATAGATACGTACGTACATAGATACGTAGATATAGATAGGAAAGAATCATATGCATTCCATATTATAGGTTACCAAATGTAATGCTCAATCACCAAGAAAGATTTTTAGCAATAGAGGCAGACAGTGAAATAGCTCATTTCATAAGCTCTTATATAAGAAAAGACTGCTTTTCTAAGTTGAAGACAAACATTGCGGGGCATATTCCTTTACATTGAAAAATCCTCAGCTCTCAAATCTAGAGCATATTTCAACCAAACTTTCCAAACCAATGTTATTACAACATGATTTATATAAAAGTCACTTGAGAATCACTTGTATTCTTTGATAGGTTGGCTGGAAATGGAATGCACACAGTCAGGCAACTTAAGAAAGCTTTATTGTAAGAGAGCAACAGTATATTGGCTGTGCAAAAGATGGCTACAATCCGGACTGCATGTCTAAAGGAGACTTCCAGTCCTGAAGAGGGGATGAGGAGGTTTTTATAGGGGCTGTGCAGACAGGATAGCATTGTTTGAACATGAAATGTTGAATGACAGCAAGCTAGTAGCTCTTTTGTGGTATTTTTTGTTGTTACAAGCATGGCTCTGTTTGTGTAGGTCAGCCAACATGGCTCTGTCTGTAAGTCAAGGTCTCTGAGACCTAACATTAAATGAAGGTCTCTAACATTCAGAGACCTACCCTTCCAGACTTGTTTGTTATTAAAATGTAGAAAGGCCACCGTGTCTCTATTCTGTAGTTTCTTCAGGCTGAATGAAGGTGGAGAGAGGAGGGAGACATTGTGGAAGGGGCTGGTAATGTTGTTGTAGGTGAAGCATTTTATGGACAGCTCCATTTGTGCACACCTGGAGTAGGCTCTGCAGGAATTGGGTGAAAAGGTGGAAGAGGCAAAGACCAAAGGCTAGGACCATAAAAGATAATAGTTAAAGGCCCTATGAGGAGAACAAATCAAGAGCCACTCTTAGCTGTAAACTCGGATCGCCACTTGGTTCCTGAGGTGGTGTCTGTGATTCTGGGCCTGGCTGAGATCCTGTGGCAGGGTTTGAAATTCATGTAAGGGGACTCCTAGCCCTGCCGTTCCTTTCGTTACTCCCACAGAGATGTTCAGTGACACTAAAAGCGGATAAGGAGAACGACCATCTTTGGTGCATGAGAGTATATGTGGGGAGAGGTAGAAATTGACTATTGGGGGTGATCTCAATATCTGGAGAAAGGAAACCTAGGATGTAAGTCCCTGTACAATTGGTGAGCAGGCAAGCATATATGGAAGATGAAGAATTAGCTTGTGAGCTGGGTAGAGATAAGGGGTAATGGTAGGCAAAGTGTTATGAGAGGGAAGAGTCATATAATAAAGACAATAATGGGACTCAAGTCTTCTTGGGTTGAAAATCAGGTGATGGAATCAAAGAAAAGGAGCTCTAAAATGGACAAGTAGAGATAAGGAGAAAGGTAGAGATAACGGAGAGGATTTGGAGGGAGAGAGAAGGGGCTGGAGTGAGGTTGGAGTTGTGTGGTTCACGCAATGAGGAAAAGAGGAGAGGGTAGGGATCACAGTTCGTTAGTCTCTGAGTTTTTCCTGCAGGATGTTACAAAGTCAAAACGAGGTGGAGTGGAAATCAGGTGCCATATCACGGAGCCTGGGTGGAGTGGCAGGACAGGGGGTTCAGCTGTTTTTGCAGCTGAGACAAATGAAAGCAGGAGGGGTGATCCAGCAATTGCTGCTGTGGATGTGGTGAGAAGATGGTGGCAAGGCTCTTTCCCAGTTTGTCAACGTCTGACAGGTTCAGGTGTTTGAGATGGACCAAGTTTCCTGGAGCTTAGGGAATGTGAGAAAAACCGAGGAAGTGTCTTGGGGTCGGGGAAAAATGCAGTGTGCATGCTCCCCATGGATCTGCGGAATGAGGCTGATGGCTAGGAGGTAGTCGACCATTGGTGAGCTATTAGCTGTGAGGTTGTCTGGAAGGAAGGATCTGACATGAGGGAGCTTCTCCCCATCTTCCCTTCCTCTGAGGTCACAACTGACAAGAGCTTCCTGGCTGCTCAGAATGGAGTCTGGGGTGACACCTTCCCTATGGAGGGGTGCGTGAGCCTCAGACAGGTGCAGAGCTGGCTTCTGTCTCCTCCAAGCACTAGCTGTGTGACTTCAGACAAAGACATGGGAAGTCAGTGTCCTCACCTGTCAGGTGGGGATAACGGCTCCCTCTCAGGGTGGCTGTGAGATCAGTGAGGTGATGCAGGTCAGCTCCTGCCCCACAGGAGATGGTCCCTCACTCCCCCTCCCTCTTCCCTTCTCAGTCCTTTCTCTACCTCCATGGGCTGGAAGGATCTATGAGCAAATAGAAGGACTATTAGCAGATAGTCTCCTGGTGGCAGAATGCGCTCTCCTGTTGGTGTCCACACAGCCAGTCCCCTGAGTGCTGACTCTGGCATCTGTGCCAGCTTCGTCCACAGGGCAGCGCTCACCACAGCCCCTCCCTGGTCTTCAAACCCTGCTCATCTCCAAATTCAAGGCCCTTGTCTCAGCTCAGGCCAGAGCGCCTCTCACCGCTCTTCTCACGGGTCTCCCTGCTGCCGTCCTTCCCTCGTCCAGGGCAACCTGCACACTGGGACCAGCTCCATCTTTCTAACTAAGGTGGGGTCTAACCCCGTCACTTCCTGTGCCTACAACCACCAGCAGCTTCACTGGGGCTGGAGAGGAAAGTCTCTGTCATCAGCACAGTGTTGCGACTTTATCAGGCCTCATGTTCTTCTCCTGGTCTCATTTCCTATCATAACACCCCAGTTCACTCACCAGGTACCCCCAGCTGTCACCATTAACCTGTCTGGTGCGGGCTTTGACAGACAGAGGTGTCAGCACTGAGACTGGGCCTGAAAGCAGGAATCTGAATAAAATACAGACTTCAGTGAACAGTCATGCATCAACATGTGTACGTTGATTGTAACAATTCTGGAAAGAGAGGAGAAAGTAAAACTAAAGTTAAGATACACCTATTGCGTCGAAATGGGTGATTTCCATGAACAAAATGGACCCTAAAATAAGGAAAATACTAAGCAATGATCCATCCAGGACCTCATCTTCCCACTTATTCTCGTCACATTGCTCTGGAGTTCCCTCTCCTGGGACAGGGAAGGAAAGGGGACAAAGCAGTTTGGAAGTTCCCCTGAGATCGATCCCTACCCAGTGTCCTCATATCCTGCACCCAGGAAGTCTTGATTTTGATATGTCAGGTAGGACTGGAAGCCACTGAGTTCCCTGGAAGCTGAGGTGCTGGACTGGGGCCAGAGAACAGATGCTGGGTCAGGAAAGCAACAGATTCCACATCACTGAGCCCTAACCCTAACCCCAAACCAAACACCTAACCTGTAAAACCTAAACACTAAACCCTTAGCCCTAAGCCTAAATCTAAACCTTAACATAAACGTAAAACCTTACAACCATAAACCATAACCAACAGCATAAACCGTAACCTAAACCCTCAACGTAATACTAAACTATCTCCAGAAACCACAAACTATGAACCATATCCATAAACCGTGACTATAAACTATAACCAAAAACACATAGCCATAAACCATACATGTAATCCATAATCAATCTCATAAACCATATAACATACACGTAGCCATAAACACTACACATAAACCATAACCAAACTGTAACCCACAATCTTAACTTTAACCCCTGACTCAGCACCACACTGCCCCTCAGCCCCAACCCTAGCCCTGTGGGGACACTACTAGCCCCTAACCAGTCAAATCAGAAGTAGGTCACAAAAACAGAAGACACAGATCTATGTCCCTTATAGAGTTGTAGTGATGTTCTCTATGTGAAAGGAAGAACTGAAACTGTCTATGCACAGATGACAAGTCGCATCTTAAATACATAACTTCCAAAAGAATCAACAAAAAAATTATTATTACTGTAAAGTAATTCAACGTTGAATGACAAAATATCAATACACAGGAATCTGTTTTATTTGTATACGCTAGCAAGGAGTAATCTAAAAAAGAATTTAAGAACACAATTCCATTTTAAATAACATCAACGTTGATAAAATACTTAGGAATAGTGCAAGGCTTCTACACTGAAAATTACAAAACATAATGTCTTTGTTTGCTGAAAGAAATTAAAGGAAACTACCTACATAAACGTGAGGCCATCGCATGGTGATGGAAATTGTTAGGATGGCAACAGAACAGATGCGATGTAAGGATTCAGTGTCATTCCTGTGAAAAGGCCCCAAGGCCTTTGTGGAAAAACGTGCAAGCTGATCCTAATATTCACAGCAAATTTCCAGGGAAGAAAAGAGCCATAAGGATCTTCAAAAACAAAGTCAGGTTGGAGGCTCACCCTTCCCAAACGTAATTCGTAATTAGTACAAAGCCACAGTAAGGAAAACATGGTGACACTGGCATAGAGATATACATAGAGATCAACGGAATTGTATTGAGGACCCAGAAATAAACCCGTCGGTCTAAATCAGTAGATTATTTTTGAACATACACATGAAATTTATCATTGTCATTTACAACTTTAATTTATAAAACACAGAAATACGCTTTTTTTCTATTTTTTCTGTTCCTTTTTTTTTTTTGCTAAGGAGGGCGCAGCTCACAGTGGCCCATGTGGGGATTTAACCAGCAACCTCGGTGTTAGCAGCACCATGCTCTAACCAAGTGAGCTAACAGGCCACCCTCAGAAAGACATTTTTAAAAGTGCTCTATGACTGGAATTTAAACGCTACAAATATTAGTTTTGTGAGTGTAATTTGTATAAATTACAATCCGATAATTGGAGATTTCTTTTCAGTATGGTTACTATATAAATGAAATAAATGGCAAAAGGACTGAATAGCAATATTTTGTTATCTATGTATTATCAGATACTTTAGGACCTAAACCAAGATTCTGAGTATTCAGACTTCATTTACTGTGTTTCATCTTTAAATACTTCCCTACCTGTATTCTGAGTCAAGTCACTTGATGAAAGGGTGTGACTTGGGATAGCATTTTGTTTCATACCAAAACTTTTCCTATCTACAGTCACCACCTTCAAGGAATTAACATTACAAGGCCAAAGTAATCTGCTGGGTCCCTTTTTCGAACAGTTTGCAAAAAATTGTGGCAACACCCTCGAAAGCCAAACAGATACCCCCAAAATGGGACAATCACGCACGGTCCTGTAAAGTATGTTAAGTTTTCCCCCATCTAAAAGTTAAGCTATAAAATATATGAACTACAGTTGACTTGGTTTCAGGAGAAGCACATCTGAGGATTTACGTTAGTGTTCTCATCTTCAGGCATTACCAGGGAGTCTGTAGGCCACCATGCGATTTACTCTGGATAATGGCAGTGAGGCAGGAAGGCAGACGTGCTCACAATTGGTGATCAACTATAGTCCTGACTCTTCCCATTTTTCAGGCACAACCTAATATTTGTATAAATCAGTAGATCAAATGAACAAGAAACTTCCAATAGTGGCAGGAATGTCAATGTAGCTGTGATCTGTCTGAACACAGAACGAGTTTCATTTTGGAGACCTTTCTGAGCCTTTTCTCTGAGTGGACTGTCATTTTTGGCAGTCTTGTCACAATCAATATCAATTATCATCTTTTAAGGACCTCACCCCTTTCAATATTTGAGAGGACTGCCACCAGTTTCTGAACTAAAACTTTCTGTAATGAAATGTCCAGTTGTCCCACCACATGATTTAGGTATTTCATGCGTTCAGGATGAGTAGTTAAAGGCGAGGTGAGGCCACGTTTCGGCGTTCGGCGTCGGAGTCAAGGTTTCAGGTGGATGTATGCACGCATGTTATATCCTACCATGCTGTTGGCGTCAAATAGAAACTCAGCCGCAGTTGTACTGCTCCCATGCAGGAAGGTGGTCGCAGGGCCATGTCCAGACCCACAAAGGCCAGACACCCTGACATTGGGGAAAGAAGGGTTTTCCAACAAATGGTACTGGGCAAATGACCATCTAAATGAAGAGAAATGAAATTGGACCCCAACCTCACACCACACACAAAACTTAAAATACATGAAGGGCTTAAATACAGGCAGTAAAAGTATAAACTCTCAAACAAAACGTGGAGATACATTGTCACGACCTTGGATTAGCGATGGTTTCTTAGATATGACAGCACATACAACAAAAAAAAGATAAATTAGACTTCCTCAAAATTAAAAACATACATGCATCAAAATAAGCAATCCAGAAAGCGAAAAGACACGCCATAAAATGGAACCAAATACGTACGCATTATATATCTGATAATAGTCTGCTATCCAGGAGACAAAGAACTTTTACAACTCAAGAACAAAAAAAGAAAATGACTAACATTTTAAAATAGAATTGAATAGAACCTTGTCCAGATGAGACCTGCAAAGTGTCAACAAGCACAGTAAGATGTTCCACATCCTCAGTCCTGATGCAAATGCAAATGAAAACCACATGTGATACCCCCTCACATAGTACCAGAAGGGCTATAATCCAGAAACTAAAACTAACAAACAGCAGCAACAATGTAGAAAAATTAGAACCCTTAAACATTGAATGTGAAAAATTACAATGGTGTGGCTTCTGCATACAACACTTGGAAATTTCCACCCCACAAAAAAATGCCCATGTGGCTCAACAGACCCACTTCTAGAAATATACCCCCAAAATTGAAAACAGTTGTTAAAGGTGGATACATGAATCCACAGAAGCGCTCTTCACAATAGCAGAGACTTAAACAATTCAAATGTCCATCTTAATCAGCAGTGGAAACTAAGTGACCAATCCTGCAGCTACACCAGGATTCTTTAGCTTGATGCAATTATGAACATATTTCATAACTTCTAGAAATATGTTTCCTCTTAGCACAAAAATTCTAACGTGGCAGAAGACATGTTTACTAATACACCCAAAAATATTTAGTTCATCTACAATAAATAGCAAAAAAGTTGATAAATCAATGTTCAGTACTTAGTGTTTCATTATTCTGCTACTTGGAAATGCTCTAGACATTCAATAATGATGCATCGTTTAATTTATAGGATAAAACTTTATCATTTCCAATTACCAAAGACACCTGGAAAATCTTTTCCATGTATATATACAATGTAATTATCACTTAAAAGTTTACCTTTTATTTTAATTGTACCTATTTGATATAGTAGTTAAAACTTTGAGATTTCAAAGTCAGTAATGACCAAAGCTATTTTCTTGACATATTTTTAACAGATAACTAATTTTTATAAACCCAGTTAGAAAAAATTATATTTTGTGCTGATAATTTTCAAACGCATGACTGTGTAATCAAACCAAACTAAAACCAGCTTTAACATCAACTATTTCACCAGATCATAAAGTATTTCTGTTTGTTTGTATTTTATTTCTTACTTTATATAATCATTTAACTTGTTCAAGCCAATCAAATATCACAAACTGGTAACACCGTACGGAGCTACAAAACGTCTTACCACACACAAACACAAACTGGTTTCACACAGAGATCACAAATTAACAGAGTTAGTAACAACTATAGAGAACACACACGATGTTTTACCAAGAAAACAGCTGGTTGTCACAAGAGTTCTATAACACAATGTAAATTTATAAGTTTTCCCCATTCCAAGGACCCATCGTCTTGATGTGGACAGTGAGGTCTAAATAGTGAGACACCAAGCAGCCTCTTTACTGCTCAGACCAGGAAGCCAGAGGCCCCTCCACACCGAGTGCAGAGGAAGCAGCCCTCCCAGAGCCAAAGGGTCACCCCCAAAGACAGTCAGAGAAAGCACAGACCTTCATCACATAGGCAGTAGGGATGGTGGGGTGGACAGAGTGTCTCAGGTCTCCCACAAAATGTGAGGCACCTCCAGCCCCAAACCCACTAATCTGTGGCCCCGAGCAGGTGCTACTAGACCGGGATCTGACCAGCACTAAAGGGTAAGGAAGGCTGTGGGGGACAGATGCCCCTTATGGGCAGAGGCCCCTCAGAACACAGTCCCCTGGGAGCTGGCACAGCCAGGCAGAGGTGCACTGGGAACCCCAGCTTATCTCACTGGCCACCAGGTACAATGGAGTAAGTGCACCTGGCCGAAGGTGGGGACCAAAGAGGATTAGCTTCCTTGGTCACAAAGCCAAGCTCCCAGGACTCAGAACAAGAAGGAAAGAAAAACCTAAAGAGACTTTTAGAGAGGGACCCACAGCAAAGTTTGTCTCTGCAGACACGGGTCTGGAGAGAAACACTTAACTCCCCAGCCAGTGGGGCCGGCTCCAATGACAGTCTTACTGGAGCCTGTGCCTGTGTTCTGTCCCCATGGTAGTTCCTTCTTAGGGCAAAGGATACGCAAGACACAGACACAAGAAACAAAGAACATCTCTGGGAGGAAAGAATAAAGAACATCTCAGGGAGGAAAGAATACAGAAAACCCTCGAGTCTCTAGGTGCAGGAAGTAGCTGCACAGATACTTTTTCTGCCTACCTAAATTCAGAAAGCAGACAAAGGCCTCGCACCCCTGCTATCTTCTGTCCAACTGCTGACAGAGACCAGGAATTGTAATCTATGAGCACCTAGAATTCACACACACACACACAAATTCCAAAGACAGTGAGGAGAAATAAGGTAAATATGACATTTTAGACAAAGGTGGCAGTTGGCTCTTAGGCTTTAGACGTAAAAATGGGAGATTTACAGGTAATTCAGGAAAAGCTAAACACACATGGCAGGTAAAGTTTTGTGAGGCTCCTGCATGGAGTCTTCCTGTCTACTGCTAAGGGGATTGTGCTCAGGGTTTTATTTGTGCTTCATAGTCTTTAAGGAGGCTGGGAAAGGGGAGCCAGGCTGGAAAGGGGAGGCTTGTATTGTTAAAACTGCCCCTTTGAAATTTTTATTTTATTTACCTCAGCGGGCCTAGGACAGTTGTGGGCTCTGTTTCCGTTTCAGATCTACTCAGCAGAGGGTCCAGGGTGATGCTGAGACTTTCTCACGTCTATCGGACTGAAAAATCAGCTTCCATTTTTCTCAGGTTTCTGATTGGTTATTAAATCCTTTCAAGCCAGTTTCAACATACCAGTTCTCAAAATCTTAAATCTCCGTAAAGATTTTTAACACTTACACATCTCTTGATTTTCTCTTCTGCGTATTTTAAATCTAATGTTGACATTAGCATCTATTAAGACCCAAGAAGCTGAAGAACTAATTCAAAATCTTAAGAATAGTTAAATTTCCTTGTATCCGTTAGTATTAAACATGTGGTCTATCTCTAGGGTCCAAAAAAACAGCTTTGTTATGAGAGTTCTCTAACACATTTTCCAATTTAGAAGTTTTTCCAATTCAAAGGATCCATACTCTGGCCACTGATGGTAGGATTTTAATAGCTACTCAAACCAAAAAGCCTTTTGACAGCTTGACCAAGGAAGCCAAAGGCTTTCTGTCACTGTGGTATTTCCTTGTCAGGACCAACGACACAAGAGACACAGAGACACAAAAAATGACCATCTCTGGAAGGGAAGGCGGGAAGGGAGGGTCAGGGTTGGAGATTAGGGTCCAGGGTCCCTGGTAAGGTGTCCTACTCAGGCCCTGGTGTCTGGCTATGTGGGACAATGGTCCATTTAGAGGTCTGGATCTGGGGTCCATGGTCCAGCTCTGGTGTCTTCTCTTATCTGAACACACAGGTGAGTACACATGTGAGTACTTTCGCCAAACTGGTTTCCCACGCACATTTCCTCCAGGCCCTATTGAAGTGATCACTTCATTAAAGAAAACCTGTGGACATATCCCCTCATGAGAGGGAAGAGAAAAAATAAACATGTGGGATTACATCAAACTAAAGAGTGTTTTCACAGCAAAGGAAACCATCAATAAAACAAAAAGGGATCCCAATGAATGGGAAAAGGTATCTGCCAATGATATATCTGATAAGGGGTTAATGTCGCAAATTTATAAAAAACACACTCAACTCAACTCCAAAAAAAACAAACTACCCAATTAAAAAATGGGCAGAGGACTTGAAGAGATATTTTTCTAAAAAGGGCATACAGATGGCAAACAGACATATGAAGAAATGCTCAACCTCACTAACCATCAGAGAAATGCAAATAAAAACCACAATGAGATACCACCTCACCCCAGTCAAAATGGCTATCATCAATAAATCAACAAACAACAAGTGCTGGCGCGGATGTGGAGAAAAGGGAACGCTTGTGCACTGTTGGTGGGATTGCAGATTGGTGCAGCCACTATGGAAAACAGTATGGAGGTATCTCAAAAATCTGAAAATGGAACTACCCTATGATCCAGTAATTCCACTCTTAGGTATCTATCCGGAGAAATCCAAAACTCCAATTCAAAAATCTTTATGCACTCCTATGCTTATTGCAGCACTAAGCACAATAGCCAAGACATGGAAACATCTGAAATGCCCATCGGTAGATGACTGGATTAAGAAACTGTGGTACATTTATACAATGGAGTATTGCGCAGCCATAAAGAAGAAAGAAATCTTACCATTTGCAACAACAGGAATGGACCTAGAGAACATTATGTTAAGTGAAATAAGTCAGACAGAGAAAGACAAATACCATATGATCTCACTTATATGCAGAATCTAAAGAAAAGAATGAGTGAATGAACTAATCAGAAACAGTTTTGGGGACAAAGAGGAAAAACTGAGGGTTGCTAGATGGGTGGGGGGGGGGGATAAGGGGGAAGGTGAGGGGATTAGAAAACAGTCGGTAACCACAAGATGGCCACGGGGTTTTGAAAATTGATTTGGGGAACGTAATCAATAATGTTGTAAAGATTTTGTAGGGTATCCGATGGACACGTGTCCCATTTGGGAGACCACCTCAGGGATGATGTGGATGCCTGATCACTGCACTGTACACCTGAAGCTGAACAATAATGAATGCCAACTCTAATTTTATATATATAGATATGTGTATATATATGTATGTATATACTTACAAGTGGAGTACAGCATTAGGAATCGAGACAGTGGAAATGTAATGGCTGTGTGCGATGTCAGAGGGGTAGTGGATGGGGGGAGAAGGGTTCACACAGTGTGAGGGATATAAATGATAAATGTCTAAGTATTACTTTGTCTTGTGCACCTGAAACTAATAAAAATATATTTGATAACTAGGATACTTCACTAATTTTGGCAAACCTACATGACCTAGTTCTTCAAAATCAACAAGATTCTTCTCTCCTGAAAGAACTCTCCCTCACAGTCTCAAATAGATAGGCAGTCCTTAAGACAAATAACTAATTTATAACTGTTTCTAAAACCACATAGTGAGTCCATTTCCGTCACTATTCATTGCCATTGGTACAGCAAGAAGAGAGGGGCTCATATACACTATGTTTTCTTTGATAGTGAAAAGGGGAAAAAATTCCTGAGTCTTCAAGAGGGGAAAGATCAATTCTTAGCCTCCCAAATCCACAAAGATGATGGGAACTTTGGTGCCATTATAATTTTGATTGAGCAATGTTGAACGAGGTTTTAACTGTTTTTTGAAATAGGGAGATTTTCTAAACTAACCGAAAATGAACGTCTTGCACACTACATATTTTTATTTCTGAACTGTAAGCTGCAAGCCCGATGGAATCAATATACCCTAATTTCCTACATCCTCATACAAATTAATATTTTACTAATATTTATCAATAATAGAACCATATATTTTATTTTAGGTTTTAGTAAAAATAACTTGTATTTTCACAAGAGATATATTTTAATTTCATTTAAAAAAAAAAAAGAAAACCTGTGAGTCTCTACTCTCGAGAAGCTAGGTTCACAAATATATTTTCCTGCCAGTCTACTTGTAGAGGAGGGGAAAAGGACGTGCAGTACTTCTAAATTCTCTCAAACCCTGCATAAATACATACACCAGAAAGGCTCACAGCATGAACAAAAACACCGCTTACCTCTGGCGGCAGACGTCCTTGCCAGCTGCGGTGGTTGCCAGGAGCCAGCAGTGCCCTGGCCATTAATTCTCCTTGCAGGCTTCCCCAATACTGTGGGAGCTTCACAATTATTTGTTTTGCTCTGACCCAGTAAGTGTGTTATTGGAGAGCAGGTCAGTCATCACAGGAAGGCATTCCAGGATGTAGGAACAACTCGTGAGCAAAGGCAAGCAGGAGGAGGATTTGTTTTTAAAAAGAAAATATATCCCCAAAATGCAGGAGTGCACAGGCACAGGAGGAGAGCGACTGTGCTGAAACAAACAAAATTTAGGATTATATTTTAATGAGGGTGGGAAACAATCAGGAGTGGAGTCACAGGTGGAGCCTAGGGCGTTTCCAGGGCGTTCCCAGGGTGTGTCTCTGCTGATCACTCCCTCCCATCAGGAAGAGGGATTTCCTTGTGGGAACTGTCCTGAGGACACAGGGGTGGAGATTTTTCCCAGCCTGCAATGCTAATAGTGTTATAACCCTTTACAATTAGCTGTAGCTGTAGCTTTTCTGAGGAGTGATCTCATCTCCCTTTTCTTTGTTTCACAAATCATCTTCCTTCCTTTCCTTCTGTCTGTCCCTGAGGCACTGTTCTCTCTGTCCAGAAGAA
Source organism: Rhinolophus hipposideros (assembly GCF_964194185.1). Classification (NCBI taxonomy): domain Eukaryota; kingdom Metazoa; phylum Chordata; class Mammalia; order Chiroptera; family Rhinolophidae; genus Rhinolophus; species Rhinolophus hipposideros. Next base: position 79,079 of record NW_027669489.1, read on the forward strand.
CAACTTCTTCTAGCTGAGCTAATCATCAAATTAAGAATCGGGTTAATAAGATAAAATTGAATTTTAACCTACGTGCATGGGGAATTCACGTATGCCAGTCGTCTAAAAGTACAACAGCTGCAATTACGTACAGTTCATAATACTTGATAGTAATAAATGATCATGTCCATGGTTAGTGTATTGATTTCAACTTTACCCTTATTTTTATGCTAGTTGGGCCTTTATGCACCTTACTTTAGTAAACGTGTACTTGTTTGAAAGGTCTTATAAACTGAATGAACGCCCACTAATGTGAGATATAAGTCATTCCACTCAGCAAGGTAATTTTTTCAGGGGATATTGTTACGGAACTCTTTTTCATCGCACTGTAGTTACATGAATATCAGATGTAATGACACTTACAACCTAAATAAGACAGGATAACCGAGAATGTACACGTTGTAAAAATACACATATTTCCCAAGTTAGCCCTGTGGACAGTTAGGTGTTGTGGCGTGGAATTTACAAAAGGTGAAAGCATTCACAGACTCTACAAAGGAAGCTTTTATGACAGTTAGGGCAGAGAGAGAATGCCCATGGCAGTGTCCAACAATGACGGCTGCCTCTGGTAAGAAAGAGAGAAACACGGGGGGTTGGGGGTGAGGGGGAGTCGCCAGCGCAGAGTCCAGTGTCTGAGGGTGGACAGCTGCACCTAACTTCGGGTTAGCTTTTTCTTACGTAGGAAAGGAGGAGTCGGTCAGGCTGGTTTGAGGGCTGACATCCTTCCTGGGGTCTGGTCTGTTTGAAGACAAAGTTATGTCCGGACTCCAAACTAGGAGTTAGCCATAGCGGCCTGGGACTCGAATGCATCACCAGTAAAAAAGTGCAAGAAGTTGTAAATTGGATTCCAGTGTCCGGGTGCCTGGGGATTACGAAATTGCTCTTTCCCAGGTTAGGATGTTAGTTCACAAGGTATGGGTTTACTTGAGAAAGGGAACAAACAGTTAATCATTGAGGGGAGAAACAAAGAGAAAACAGCTGAATATCAGGGTGGATCAATAACTGGGTTTAATTACAGGTGGCTAGATAGCGAGCTCTGCGGTGAGTCACACTGCAAACTAGCTAAGTCTAAGTGTGTTAATGATTCCCCGAATCTCACCGTTACAATAGAGGCATGCGGTGGGAGGCGTGGGCGATGCGATGTTTGCAGACCCAGGCCCCATATGCAGTAACACTGCCTCGTCCTCTCATTATAGTAAATAAGGTCGAGGCACTGCTGCCAGTGTCCCACACACAACTCAGTGCACAGGGGGCCGCTGCCACTTCCCTGGAGGTGGAAGAAGACAGACAAACAAGGGTTGGGAGTTGGGGAGGAGGGGGGACGGACGCACAGCATGAGACACCGACTGGGACAGACGCACTGAGGCTGAGTTGAAGTGGCAGCTTCCCCACCGGAGTGCGGTGGTGCCCCGGGATGGGCTCCGTTACGGAGGCAGTGCCCGGGCGCTGGCAGTCACCGTGGGACCCCGGGGAAGGCCTCCAGGGTCCGCGGATTGCCGCAGGGCTCCGAGCCCCGCCCGGGGTCCCACTAGCGGGAGGAGAGGAGCGACTCCAGGCACCCTCCTAGTGTTTGTGGTGTGCATGCCCACCTGCCTGCTTTTCCCCTGTGGTGGTCTTTCCTGGAGCCCGAGGGCAGGTGCGCTCTCTACTCCAGCCATTTTGTCCTGGCTCTTTTGGTGCTGGGGGCGGGGCCACCGAGGCGGGCGGGAACGGACCGCGCCTGGTGCTCCTGGGAGATGAAAGCGGGGCGGGGAGGGGTCCCGGTGCCGGCTATCAGAGACGGAGCTATTAGGTGGGGTGGGGCGGGTGGCGTTCCCCTTGGTCCGGTGTCGCGCGACACCCCGAGTCTCTGTGTCGGGGCCCAGGTGCAGGCAGAGCGATGGTCGTGCCCTGGGCTCGGTCCCAAGGTGCCAAGCACCAGCACGTCCCTGGCTGGAGTAAGCCGCCCAAGGTCGCTACAGGCCTGCGCCTGCAGGCAAACCCAAACTTGCGCGTTGGGGGCGGGGCGAACGGCTGCTGGCTGAAGGCTTGAGGGAGGGAAGGGGACTAACAAGGGGGTGCGGGGGGGGGGGTCGCGGTGTTGGCCAGCGGACACTCAGCTATCCGCTGGGGTGGGGCGGGTGGCCTTCCCCTTGGTCCGGTGTCGGGCGACACCCTGAGTCTCTGTCTCAGGGCCCAGGTGCAGGCAGAGCGATGGTCGTCCCCGGGGCTCGGTCCCGAGGTGCCAAACACCAGCACTTCCTTGTCTGGAGAAAGCCGCCCAAGGCAGGTGCAGGTCTGCGCCTGCAGGCAGACCCGGCTTGGGCGTTGGGGGCGGGGCGAACGGCTGCTGGCAGAAGGCTTGCGGGAGGGAAGGGGACAAAGAAGGGGGTTCCGTGAGGGGGAGCCCGGGCTGAAGGTCCTGACGTGAGGCCGGGACAGCGAGATTGTAGTGCCCTGTGGAGCCACCAATTCCTCTCCCCCTGCCCTCCAGCCCCTAAAGCACCACCCCTGGCGTGGGTTTATTAGGCGGGCTGGGCCACTCCCGGAGGACGAGGGGCGGGGCGGCCGCAAGAGGAGTGGCGGGTCAAAGCCTAGGGCATGCGGTATTCCCGGCGGTGCCCCATCCAAGTACTAACCAGGCCCGACCCTCCTTAGCTTCCCAGATCAAAGGAGGTAGGGCGCGTTCAAGCTACTGTGGCCATAGACATGGGAGCAGGCTCTGGGCGCCACAAGAGCAGCGGACCGGCCTGCGTGGTGAGCGCGAACCACGCTGCTGGGCTGCTCCAGTCCGGAGCATCTCCCCGCTGGCCGGCTCCGCCAGGGCCCCGCCTCCCGCCTGCTCCCCGCCTCCTCAAAACCCCGCCTGTGTGGACTGCCTTTGGCTCCTTGCCAGCAGCGAGGCCCCTTCGCGCCATCTGTGGCTCCACGGGGTCGGTACCACTTCCCTGGAGGTGGAAGAAGACAGACAAAGAAGGGTTGGGAGTTGGGGAGGAGGGGGGACGGACGCACAGCATGGGACACCGACTGGGACAGACGCACTAGGTCTGAGTTGAAGTGGCAGCCTCCCCAGCAGACTGCGGTGGTGCACGGTGCTGGCCTCCGTTATAAAGGCAGTGCCCGGGCGCTGGCAGTCACCGTGGGACCCAGGGGCAGGCCTCCAGGGTCCGCGGATTGCCGCAGGGCTCCGAGCCCCGCCTGAGGTCCCGCATGTGGGAGGAGAGGAGCGGCCCCAGGCACCCTCCTCGTGTGGGTTGTGTGCATGCCCGCCTGCCTGCTTTTCCCCTGTGGTGGTCTCTCCTGGAGCCCGAGGGCACGTGAGCTTTCTACTCCTGCCATTTTGTCCTGGCTCTTTTGGTGCTGGGGGCGGGGCCACCGAGTTCTGCGAGAAGGAAGGGCGCCCGGCGATCCTAAGAGACGAAAGGGGTCGGGGAGGGCTCGCGGTGCCGGCCAGCAAAGACGGAGCTATCCGGTGGGGTGGGGCGGGTGGCCTTCCCCTTGGTCCGGTGCCGGGCGATACCCTGAGTCTCTGTGTCGGGCCCAGGTGCAGGCAGAGCGTTGGTCGTCCCCTAGGCTCGGTCCCGAGGTGCCAAGCACCAGCACGTCCCTGGCTGGAGTAAGCCGCCCGAGGTCGCTACAGGCCTGCGCTTGCAGGCAGACCCGGACTTGCGCGTTGGGGGCGGGGCGAACGGCTGCTGGCTGAAGCCTTGAGGGAGAGAAGGGGACTAAGAAGGGTGTGCGGGAGGGGGGGGGGGTCGCGGTGTTGGCCAGCAGAGACGCAGCTATCCGCTGGGGTGGGGCGGGTGGCCTTCCCCTTGGTCCGGTGTCGGGCGACACCGCGAGTCTCTGTCTCAGGGCCCAGGTGCAGGCAGAGCGATGGTTGTCCCCTGGGCTGGGTCCCGAGGTGACAAACACCAGCACGTCCTTGTCTGGAGAAAGCCGGCCAAGGCAGGTGCAGGTCTGCGCCTGCAGGTAGACCCGGGCTTGGGCGTTGGGGGCGGGGCGAACGGCTGCTGGCTGAAGGCTTGCGGGAGGGAAGGGGACAAAGAAGGGGGTTCCGTGAGGGGGAGCCCGGGCCGAAGGTCCTGGCGTGAGGCCGGGGCAGCGAGATTGTAGTGCCAGGTGGCGCCAGCCATGCCTCTCCCCCTGCCCTCCAGCCCCCCTAGCGCCACCCCTGGCGTGAGTTTATTAGGCGGGCTGGGCCACTCCCGGAGGACGAGGGGCGGGGCGGCCGCAAAAGGAGTGGCGGGCGGAAGCCTAGGGCACCCGGTATTCCCGGGCGATGCCCCACCCTAGTACTATCCAGGCCCGACACTGCTTAGCTTCGCAGATCAAAGGAGGTAGGGCGCCTTCAAGCTGCTGTGGCCATAGACGCTGGGAGCAGGCCCCCAGCGCCACAAAGCAGCGGACCGGCCTGCGTGGTGAGCGAGAACCAGGCTGCCAGGCTGCTCCCGTCCGGAGCATCTCCCCGCTGGCCGGCTCCGCCAGGGCCCCGTCTCCCGCCTGCTTCCCGCCTCCACAGGACGCCGCGGGCGTGGGCAGCGGGTTACTCTTTGCCCGCAGTGAGGCCCCTTCGGGCCACCCGTGCCTCCACGGGAACTCTGCCACTTCCCTGGCGGTGACAGAAGCCAGAGAGACAGCGGTTGCGAGTGGGGGGGGGGAGGAAGGAGGGACACACAGGCTCTGTCACGGAATGGGACCGACGCACGGGGGCAGTGTTGAAGCGACAGCTCCTCCACCGGCGGACGGTCACGCCCGGGGCTGGGCTCCGATAAGGATGTAGAATCCGGGGTGGGGGGGGGCGGGCAGTCACCGTGGGATACTGGGGCAGCCCTCCAGGCTCTGCGGAGTGCCGGTGGGGTTCGAGTCTCGCCCGGGGTTTCGCACGCGAAAGGAGAGGCTCTGGCCCAGGCACCCTACTCCTGTGGGTTGTGTGCCTGCCTGCCTGCCTGCCTGCTTTTCCCCTGTGGTGGTCTCTCCTGGAGGCCCGGGGAGACGGCCGCGCGCGTGCAGGTGTGGCACTCCCTCCCTCCGCTGCTTTGGCCGGGCTCTTTTGTGGCTGTGCGCCGGGGGCCGCAGCGGCCGGCCGGCGGGAACCGAGCGCACACGGCTCTCCTGGGAGAAGGAAGGGCGCTGGGGGAGGGGCCGCGGTGCCTGCCCGCGGAGACGGAGTCCTCCGGTGGGGTGGGGCGGCTGGGCGTCCCCTCGGCTTGCTGTCCTGGGACAACCAGTCCCTCTGTCTCCGGACCCGGGTGCAGGCAGTGGGACGGTCACCCCTCTGCCAAGGACACCGAGGTGCCAAGGTGCCACACTGCCTTGGTAGGAGAAAGCCGCCCGAGGCCGTTTGGAGGCAGGCGCCGGCAGGCAGCCCTGGGCTTGGGCTTTGGGGGCGGGGTCGTGGGCACGGCGAAGGTCTGCGAGTTGACAGCTTTCGCTTGCGGGGGGAAAAAAGAGGCAATAGAAGGGACTCTGGGGGGAGATTTGGCCCAGGCGCCTGGCGTGAGGCCGGGTCTGCGAGGCTGTAGGTCTCGGCGGCGGCCCGGACCCCACCCTCCCACTACCCACCCCCCCCACCCCGCCCAGCCCCGCTGGCCAGGGGTCCTGTGGCGGGGTTGGCGGCTGCAGAGGGTCCAGGGGCATGGCGGCCGCAAAAGCAGTGGCGGGCAAAAGCCTAGTGCACCCGGTATTCCCAGGCGGTCTCCCATCCAAGTACTAACCAGGCCCGACCCTGCTTAGCTTCCGAGACCAGAGGAGTTCCGGCGCGTGCAGGGTGGTATGGCCGTAGACGATGGGACCGGGCTCCCGGCGCCCCAAGAGCAGCCGCCCGGCCTGCTTGGTGAGCGCGCGCCAGGTTGTTGGGTCGCGCCTGCGGCGAGCCTCTCCCCGCCTGCCTGCTGCAGCAGCGCCGCGCCTCCCGCCTGTTCCCCGCCTCCTCAGGACGCCGTGGGCGTGGGCAGCGGGTTACTCTTTACCCGCAGTGAGGCCCCTTCGGGCCACCCGTGCCTCCACGGGGCCTCTGCCACTTCCCTGGCGGTGACAGAAGCCAGAGAGACAGCGGTTGGGATTGGGGTGGGGGAGGAAGGAGGGACACACAGGCTGTGTCACGGAATGGGACCGACGCACGGGGGCAGTGTTGAAGCGACAGCTCCTCCACTGGCGGACGGTCACGCCCGGGGCTGGGCTCTAATAAGGATGTAGAGCCGGGAGGGGGGGGGGAGAGGGGGCAGGCATCACCGTGGGACCCCGGGGCAGGCCTCCAGGCTCTGCGGAGTGCCGGTGGGGTCCGAATCTCGCCCGGGGTTTCTCACGCGAAAGGAGAGGCTCTGGTCCAGGCAACTTATAACTGTGGGTTTTGGGCTGCCTGCCTGCCTGCTTTTCCCCTGTGGTGGTCTCTCCTGGAGGCCCGGGGAGATGGCCGCGCGCGTGCAGGTGTGGCACTCCCTCCCTCCGCTGCTTTGGCCGGGCTCTTTTGTGGCTGTGCGCCGGGGGCCGCAGCGGCCGGCCGGCGGGAACCGAGCGCACACGGCTCTCCTGGGAGAAGGAAGGGCGCTGGAGGAGGGGCCGCGGTGCCTGCCGGTGGAGACGGAGTCCTCCGGTGGGGTGGGGCGGCTGGGCGTCCCCTCGGCTTGCTGTCCTGGGACAACCAGTCCCTCTGTCTCCGGACCCGGGTGCAGGCAGTGGGACGGTCACCCCTCTGCCAAGGACACCGAGGTGCCAAGGTGCCGCACTGCCTTGGTAGGAGAAAGCCGCCCGAGGCCGTTTGGAGGCAGGCGCCGGCAGGCAGCCCTGGGCTTGGGCTTTGGGGGCGGGGTCGTGGGCGCGGCGAAGGTCTGCGGGTTGACAGCTTTCGCTTGCGGGGGGAAAAAAGAGGCAATAGAAGGGACTCTGGGGGGGAGATTTGGCACAGGCGCCTGGCGTGAGGCCGGGTCTGCGAGGCTGTAGGTCTCGGCGGCGGCCCGGACCCCACCCTCCCACTACCCACCCCCCCCACCCCGCCCAGCCCCGCTGGCCAGGGGTCCTGTGGCGGGGTTGGCGGCTGCAGAGGGTCCAGGGGCATGGCGGCCACAAAAGCAGTGGCGGGCAAAAGCCTAGTGCACCCGGTATTGCCAGGCGGTCTCCCATCCAAGTACTAACCAGGCCCGACCCTGCTTAGCTTCCGAGACCAGAGGAGATCCGGCGCGTGCAGGGTGGTATGGCCGTAGACGCTGGGACCGGGCTCCTGGCGCCCCAAGAGCAGCCGCCCGGCCTGCTTGGTGAGCGCGCGCCAGGTTGTTGGGTGGCGCCTGCGGCGAGCCTCTCCCCGCCTGCCGGCTGCAGCAGCGCCGCGCCTCCCGCCTGCTCCCCGCGTCCTCAGGACGCCGCGGGCGTGGGCAGCGGGTTACTCTTTGCCCGCAGTGAGGCCCCTTCGGGCCACCCGTGCCTCCACGGGGCCTCTGCCACTTCCCTGGCGGTGACAGAAGCCAGAGAGACAGCGGTTGGGATTGGGGTGGGGGAGGAAGGAGGGACACACAGGCTCTGTCACGGAATGGGACCGACGCACAGGGGCAGTGTTGAAGCGACAGCTCCTCCACCGGCGGACGGTCGCGCCCGGGGCTGGGCTCCGATAACGATGTAGAGCCCGGGGGGGGGGGGGGAGAGGGGGGCAGGCAGTCACCGTGGGACCCCGGGGCAGGCCTCCAGGCTCTGCGGAGTGCCGGTGGGGTTCGAATCTCGCCCGGGGTCTGTCACGCGAAAGGAGAGGCTCTGGCCCAGGCACCTTATACCTGTGGGTTTTGGGCCTGCCTGCCTGCCTGCTTTTCCCCTGTGGTGGTCTCTCCTGGAGGCCCGGGGAGACGGCCGCGCGCGTGCAGTTGTGGCACTCCCTCCCTCCGCTGCTTTGGCCGGGCTCTTTTGTGGCTGTGCGCCGGGGGCCGCAGCGGCCGGCCGGCGGGAACCGAGCGCACACGGCTCTCCTGGGAGAAGGAAGGGCGCTGGGGGAGGGGCCGCGGTGCCTGCCGGTGGAGACGGAGGCCTGCGGTGGGGTGGGGAGGCTGGGCGTCCCCTCGGCTTGCTGTCCTGGACAACCAGTCCCTCTGTCTCCGGACCCGGGTGCAGGCAGTGGGACGGTCACCCCTCTGCCAAGGACACCGAGGTGACAAGGTGCCGCACTGCCTTGGTAGGAGAAAGCCGCCCGAGGCCGTTTGGAGGCAGGCGCCAGCAGGCAGCCCTGGGCTTGGGCTTTGGGGGCGGGGTCGTGGGCGCGGCGAAGGTCTGCGGGTTGACAGCATGCGCTTGCGGGGGAAAAAAGAGGCTATAGAAGGGGCTGTGGGGGGAGACCTGGCCCAGGCGCCTGGCGTGAGGCCGGGTCTGCGAGGCTGTAGGTCTCGGCGGCGGCCCGGACCCCACCCTCCCACTACCCACCCCCCCACCCCGCCCAGCCCCGCTGGCCAGGGGTCCTGTGGCGGGGTTGGCGGCTGCAGAGGGTCCAGGGGCATGGCGGCCGCAAAAGCAGTGGCGGGCAAAAGACTAGTGCACCCGGATAAAGCCTAGGCGGTCTCCATCCAAGTACTAACCAGGCCCGACCCTGCTTAGCTTCCAAGACCAGAGGAGATCCGGCGCGTGCAGGGTGGTATGGCCGTAGACGCTGGGACTGGGCTCCCGGCGCCCCAAGAGCAGCCGCCCGGCCTGCTTGGTGAGCGCGCGCCAGGTTGTTGGGTCGCGCCTGCGGCGAGCCTCTCCCCGCCTGCCGGCTGCAGCAGCACCGCGCCACCCGCCTGCTCCCCGCCTCCTCAGGACGCCGCGGGCATGGGCAGCGGGTTACTCTTTGCCCGCAGTGAGGCCCCTTCGGGCCACCCGTGCCTCCACAGGGCCTCTGCCACTTCCCTGGCGGTGACAGAAGCCAGAGAGACAGCGGTTGGGATTGGGGGGGGGGAGGAAGGAGGGACACACAGACTGTGTCTCGAATGGGACCGACGCACGGGGGCAGTGTTGAAGCGACAGCTCCTCCACCGGCGGACGGTCGCGCCCGGGGCTGGGCTCCGTTAAGAATGTAGAGCCCGAGGTGGGGGGGTGGCGGGCAGTCACCGTGGGATACTGGGGCAGGCCTCCAGGGTCTGCGGAGTGCCGGTGGGGTCCGAATCTCGCCCGGGGTTTCTCACGCGAAAGGAGAGGCTCTGGTCCAAGCACCTTATAACTGTGGGTTTTGGGCCTGCCTGCCTGCCTGCTTTTCCCTGTGGTGGTCTCTCCTGGAGGCCCGGGGAGATGGCCGCGCGCGTGCAGGCGTGGCGCTCCCTCCCTCTGCTGCTTTGCCGGGCTCTTTTGTGGCTGTGCGCCGGGGACCGCACCGGCCGGCGGGGGGGAACCGAGCGCACACAGCTCTCCTGAGAGAAGGAAGGGCGCTGGGGGAGGGGCCGCGGTGCCGGCCGGTGGAGACGGAGTCCTCCGGTGGGGTGGGGCGGCTGGGCGTCCCCTCGGCTTGCTGTCCTGGGACAACCAGTCCCTCTGTCTCCGGACCCGGGTGCAGGCAGTGGGACGGTCACCCCTCTGCCAAGGACACCGAGGTGCCAAGGTGCCGCACTGCCTTGGTAGGAGAAAGCCGCCCGAGGCCGTTTGGAGGCAGGCGCCGGCAGGCAGCCCTGGGCTTGGGCTTTGGGGGCGGGGTCGTGGGCGCGGCGAAGGTCTGCGGGTTGACAGCTTTCGCTTGCGGGGGAAAAAAGAGGCAATAGAAGGGACTCTGGGGGGAGATTTGGCACAGGCGCCTGGCGTGAGGCCGGGTCTGCGAGGCTGTAGGTCTCAGCGGCGGCCCGGACCCCACCCTCCCACTACCCACCCCCCCCACCCCGCCCAGCCCCGCTGGCCAGGGGTCCTGTGGCGGGGTTGGCGGCTGCAGAGGGTCCAGGGGCATGGCGGCCACAAAAGCAGTGGCGGGCAAAAGCCTAGTGCACCCGGTATTGCCAGGCGGTCTCCCATCCAAGTACTAACCAGGCCCGACCCTGCTTAGCTTCCGAGACCAGAGGAGATCCGGCGCGTGCAGGGTGGTATGGCCGTAGACGCTGGGACCGGGCTCCTGGCGCCCCAAGAGCAGCCGCCCGGCCTGCTTGGTGAGCGCGCGCCAGGTTGTTGGGCCGCTCCGGCAGCGAGCCTCTCCCCGCCTGCCGGCTGCAGCAGCGCCGCGCCTCCCGCCTGCTCCCCGCGTCCTCAGGACGCCGCGGGCGTGGGCAGCGGGTTACTCTTTGCCCGCAGTGAGGCCCCTTCGGGCCACCCGTGCCTCCACGGGGCCTCTGCCACTTCCCTGGCGGTGACAGAAGCCAGAGAGACAGCGGTTGGGATTGGGGTGGGGGAGGAAGGAGGGACACACAGGCTCTGTCACGGAATGGGACCGACGCACAGGGGCAGTGTTGAAGCGACAGCTCCTCCACCGGCGGACGGTCGCGCCCGGGGCTGGGCTCCGATAACGATGTAGAGCCCGGGGGGGGGGGGGGGAGAGGGGGGCAGGCAGTCACCGTGGGACCCCGGGGCAGGCCTCCAGGCTCTGCGGAGTGCCGGTGGGGTTCGAATCTCGCCCGGGGTCTGTCACGCGAACGGAGAGGCTCTGGCCCAGGCACCTTATACCTGTGGGTTTTGGGCCTGCCTGCCTGCCTGCTTTTCCCCTGTGGTGGTCTCTCCTGGAGGCCCGGGGAGACGGCCGCGCGCGTGCAGTTGTGGCACTCCCTCCCTCCGCTGCTTTGGCCGGGCTCTTTTGTGGCTGTGCGCCGGGGGCCGCAGCGGCCGGCCGGCGGGAACCGAGCGCACACGGCTCTCCTGGGAGAAGGAAGGGCGCTGGGGGAGGGGCCGCGGTGCCTGCCGGTGGAGACGGAGGCCTGCGGTGGGGTGGGGAGGCTGGGCGTCCCCTCGGCTTGCTGTCCTGGACAACCAGTCCCTCTGTCTCCGGACCCGGGTGCAGGCAGTGGGACGGTCACCCCTCTGCCAAGGACACCGAGGTGCCAAGGTGCCGCACTGCCTTGGTAGGAGAAAGCCGCCCGAGGCCGTTTGGAGGCAGGCGCCAGCAGGCAGCCCTGGGCTTGGGCTTTGGGGGCGGGGTCGTGGGCGCAGCGAAGGTCTGCGGGTTGACAGCATGCGCTTGCGGGGGAAAAAAGAGGCTATAGAAGGGGCTGTGGGGGGAGACCTGGCCCAGGCGCCTGGCGTGAGGCCGGGTCTGCGAGGCTGTAGGTCTCGGCGGCGGCCCGGACCCCACCCTCCCACTACCCACCCCCTCACCCCGCCCAGCCCCGCTGGCCAGGGGTCCTGTGGCGGGGTTGGCGGCTGCAGAGGGTCCAGGGGCATGGCGGCCGCAAAAGCAGTGGCGGGCAAAAGCCTAGTGCACCCGGATAAAGCCTAGGCGGTCTCCATCCAAGTACTAACCAGGCCCGACCCTGCTTAGCTTCCAAGACCAGAGCAGATCCGGCGCGTGCAGGGTGGTATGGCCGTAGACGCTGGGACTGGGCTCCCGGCGCCCCAAGAGCAGCCGCCCGGCCTGCTTGGTGAGCGCGCGCCAGGTTGTTGGGTCGCGCCTGCGGCGAGCCTCTCCCCGCCTGCCGGCTGCAGCAGCACCGCGCCACCCGCCTGCTCCCCGCCTCCTCAGGACGCCGCGGGCATGGGCAGCGGGTTACTCTTTGCCCGCAGTGAGGCCCCTTCGGGCCACCCGTGCCTCCACAGGGCCTCTGCCACTTCCCTGGCGGTGACAGAAGCCAGAGAGACAGCGGTTGGGATTGGGGGGGGGGAGGAAGGAGGGACACACAGACTGTGTCTCGAATGGGACCGACGCACGGGGGCAGTGTTGAAGCGACAGCTCCTCCACCGGCGGACGGTCGCGCCCGGGGCTGGGCTCCGTTAAGAATGTAGAGCCCGAGGTGGGGGGGTGGCGGGCAGTCACCGTGGGATACTGGGGCAGGCCTCCAGGGTCTGCGGAGTGCCGGTGGGGTCCGAATCTCGCCCGGGGTTTCTCACGCGAAAGGAGAGGCTCTGGTCCAGGCACCTTATAACTGTGGGTTTTGGGCCTGCCTGCCTGCCTGCTTTTCCCTGTGGTGGTCTCTCCTGGAGGCCCGGGGAGATGGCCGCGCGCGTGCAGGCGTGGCGCTCCCTCCCTCTGCTGCTTTGCCGGGCTCTTTTGTGGCTGTGCGCCGGGGACCGCACCGGCCGGCGGGGGGGAACCGAGCGCACACAGCTCTCCTGAGAGAAGGAAGGGCGCTGGGGGAGGGGCCGCGGTGCCGGCCGGTGGAGACGGAGTCCTCCGGTGGGGTGGGGCGGCTGGGCGTCCCCTCGGCTTGCTGTCCTAGGACAACCAGTCCCTCTGTCTCCGGGCCCGGGTGCAGGCAGTGGGACGGTCACCCCTCTGCCAAGGACACCGAGGTGCCAAGGAGCCGCACTGCCTTGGCAGGAGAAAGCCGCCCGAGGCCGTTTGGAGGCCTGCGCGGGCAGGCAGCCCTGGGCTTGGGCTTTGGGGGCGGGGTCGTGGGCGCGGCGAAGGTCTTCGGGTTGACAGCATGCGCTTGCGGGGGGGAAAAAAGAGACTATAGAAGGGGCTGTGGGGGGAGACCTGGCCCAGTCGCCTGGCGTGAGGCAGGGTCTGCGTGGCTGTAGGTCTCGGCGGCGGCCCGGACCCCACCCTCCAACTACCCCCCCACCCCGCCCAGCCCCGCTGGCCAGGGGTCCTGTGGCGGGGTTGGCAGCTGCAGAGGGTCCAGGGGCATGGCGGCCCCAAAAGGAGTGGCGGGTAAAAGCGTAGAGCACCCGGTATTCCCGAGCGGTCTCCCATCCAAGTACTAACCAGGCTCGACCCTGCTTAGCTTCCGAGATCAGAGGAGATCCGGCGCGTGCAGGGTGGTATGGCCGTAGACGCTGGGACCGGGCTCCCGGCGCCCCAAGAGCAGCCGCCCGGCCTGCTTGGTGAGCGCGCGCCAGGTTGTTGGGCCGCGCCGGCGGCGAGCCTCTCACCGCCTGCCGGCTGCAGCAGCGCCGCGCATCCCGCCTGCTCCCCGCCTCCTCAGGACGCCGCGGGCGTGGGCAGCGGGTTACTCTTTGCCCGCAGTGAGGCCCCTTCACTACCCTGCACGGGTCCTCTGCCACTACCCTGGCGGTGACAGAAGCCAGAGAGAGAGCGGTTGCGAGTGTGGGGGGGGGGAGGAAGGAGGGACGCACAGGCTGTGTCACGGAATGGGACCCACGCACGGGGGCAGTGTTGAAGGGACAGCTCCTCCACCGGCGGACGGTCGCCCCCGGGGCTGGGCTCCGTTAAGGATGTACAGCCCGGGGGGGGGGGCGGGCAGTCACCGTGGGACCCAGGGGCAGGCCTGCGGGAACCGAACGCGCAGGGCTCCCCTGGGAGAAGGAAGGGCGCTGGGAGAGCGGCCGCGGTGCCTGCCGGTGGAGACGGAGTCCTCCGGTGGGGTGGAGCGGCTGGGCGTCCCCTCGGCTTGCTGTCCTGGGACAACCAGTCCCTCTGTCTCCGGGCCCGGGTGCAGGCAGTGGGACGGTCACCCCTCTGCCAAGGACACCGAGGTGCCAAGGAGCCGCACTGCCTTGGCAGGAGAAAGCCGCCCGAGGCCGTTTGGAGGCCTGCGCGGGCAGGCAGCCCTGGGCTTGGGCTTTGGGGGCGGGGTCGTGGGCGCGGCGGAGGTCTTCGGGTTGACAGCATGCGCTTGCGCAGGGGAAAAAAGAGGCTATAGAAGGGGCTGTGGGGGGAGACCTGGCTTAGGCGCCTGGCGTGAGGCCGTGTCTGCGAGGCTGTAGGTCTCGCCGGCGGCCCGGACCCCACCCTCCCACTACCCACCCCCCCCCCACCCCGCCCAGCCCCGCTGGCCAGGGGTCCTGTGGCGGGGTTGGCGGCTGCAGAGGGTCCAGGGGCATGGCGGCCGCAAAAGCAGTGGCGGGCAAAAGCCTAGTGCACCCGGTATTCCCAGGCGGTCTCCCATCCAAGTACTAACCAGGCCCGACCCTGCTTAGCTTCCGAGATCAGAGGAGATCCGGCGCGTGCAGGATGGTATGGCCGTAGACGCTGGGACCGGGCTCGCGGCGCCCCAAGAGCAGCTGCCCGGCCTTCGTGGTGAGCGCGCGCCAGGTTGTTGGACCGCGCTGGCGGCGAGCCTCTCCCCGCCTGCCGGCTGCAGCAGGGCCGCGCCTCCCGCCTGCTCCCCGCCTCCTCAGGACGCCGCGGGCGTGGGCAGCGGGTTACTCTTTGCCCGCAGTGAGGCCCCTTCGGGCCACCCGTGCCTCCACGGGGCCTCTGCCACTTCCCTGGCGGTGACAGAAGCCAGAGAGACAGCGGTTGCGAGTGAAGGGGGGGGAGGAAGGAGGGACACACAGGCTCTGTCACGGAATGGGACCGACGCACGGGGGCAGTGTTGAAGCGACAGCTCCTCCACCGGCGGACGGTCGCGCCCGGGGCTGGGCTCCGATAACGATGTAGAGCCCGGGGGGGGGGGGGGAGAGGGGGGCAGGCAGTCACCGTGGGACCCCGGGGCAGGCCTCCAGGCTCTGCGGAGTGCCGGTGGGGTTCGAATCTCGCCCGGGGTCTGTCACGCGAAAGGAGAGGCTCTGGCCCAGGCACCTTATACCTGTGGGTTTTGGGCCTGCCTGCCTGCCTGCTTTTCCCCTGTGGTGGTCTCTCCTGGAGGCCCGGGGAGACGGCAGCGCGCGTGCAATTGTGGCACTCCCTCCCTCCGCTGCTTTGGCCGGGCTCTTTTGTGGCTGTGCGCCGGGGGCCGCAGCGGCCGGCCGGCGGGAACCGAGCGCACACGGCTCTCCTGGGAGAAGGAAGGGCGCTGGGGGAGGGGCCGCGGTGCCTGCCGGTGGAGACGGAGGCCTGCGGTGGGGTGGGGAGGCTGGGCGTCCCCTCGGCTTGCTGTCCTGGACAACCAGTCCCTCTGTCTCCGGACCCGGGTGCAGGCAGTGGGACGGTCACCCCTCTGCCAAGGACACCGAGGTGACAAGGTGCCGCACTGCCTTGGTAGGAGAAAGCCGCCCGAGGCCGTTTGGAGGCAGGCGCCGGCAGGCAGCCCTGGGCTTGGGCTTTGGGGGCGGGGTCGTGGGCGCGGCGAAGGTCTGCGGGTTGACAGCTTTCGCTTGCGGGGGAAAAAAGAGGCAATAGAAGGGACTCTGGGGGGAGATTTGGCCCAGGCGCCTGAGGTGAGGCCGGGTCTGCGAGGCTGTAGGTCTCGGCGGCGGCCCGGACCCCACCCTCCCACTACCCACCCCCCCCACCCCGCCCAGCCCCGCTGGCCAGGGGTCCTGTGGCGGGGTTGGCGGCTGCAGAGGGTCCAGGGGCATGGCGGCCGCAAAAGCAGTGGCGGGTAAAAGCCTAGCGCACCCGGTATTGCCAGGCAGTGTCCCATCCAAGTACTAACCAGGCCCGACCCTGCTTAGCTTCCGAGATCAGAGGAGATCGGGCGCGTGCAGGGTGGTATGGCCGTAGACGGTGGGACAGGGCTCCCGGCGCCCCAAGAGCAGCTGCCCGGCCTTCGTGGTGAGCGCGCGCCAGGTTGTTGGGCCGCGCCGGCGACGAGCCTCTCCCCGCCTGCCGGCTGCAGCAGGGCCGCGCCTCCCGCCTGCTCCCCGCCTCCTCAGGACGCCGCGGGCGTGGGCAGCGGGTTACTCTTTGCCCGCAGTGAGGCCCCTTCGGGCCACCCGTGGCTCCACGGGGCCTCTGCCACTTCCCTGGCGGTGACAGAAGCCAGAGAGACAGCGGTTGGGAGTGGGGGGGGAGGAAGGTGGGACGCACAGGCTGTGTCACGGAATGTGACCGACGCACGGGGGCAGTGTTGAAGCGACAGCTCCTCCACCGGCGGACGGTCGCGCCCGGGGCTGGGCTCCGTTAAGGATGTAGAGCCCGGGGTGGGGGGTGGCGGGCAGTCACCGTGGGATACTGGGGCAGGCCTCCAGGGTCTGCGGAGTGCCGGTGGGGTCCGAATCTGCCCGGGGTTTCTCACGCGAAAGGAGAGGCTCTGGTCCAGGCACCTTATAACTGTGGGTTTTGGGCCTGCCTGCCTGCCTGCTTTTCCCTGTGGTGGTCTCTCCTGGAGGCCCGGGGAGATGGCCGCGCGCGTGCAGGCGTGGCGCTCCCTCCCTCTGCTGCTTTGGCCGGGCTCTTTTGTGGCTGTGCGCCGGGGACCGCAGCGGCCGGCGGGGGGGAACCGAGCACACACAGCTCTCCTGAGAGAAGGAAGGGCGCTGGGGGAGGGGCCGCGGTGCCTGCCCGCGGAGACGGAGTCCTCCGGTGGGGTGGGGCGGCTGGCCGTCCCCTCGGCTTGCTGTCCTGGGACAACCAGTCCCTCTGTCTCCGGGCCCGGGTGCAGGCAGTGGGACGGTCACCCCTCTGCCAAGGACACCGAGGTGCCAAGGAGCCGCACTGCCTTGGCAGGAGAAAGCCGCCCGAGGCCGTTTGGAGGCCTGCGCGGGCAGGCAGCCCTGGGCTTGGGTTTTGGGGTCGGGGTCGTGGGCGCGGCGAAGGTCTTCGGGTTGACAGCATGCGCTTGCGGAGGGGAAAAAAGAGGCTATAGAAGGGGCTGTGGGGGGAGACCTGGCTTAGGCGCCTGGCGTGAGGCCGTGTCTGCGAGGCTGTAGGTCTCGGCGGCGGCCCGGACCCCACCCTCCCACTACCCACCCCCCCCACCCCGCCCAGCCCCGCTGGCCAGGGGTCCTGTGGCGGGGTTGGCGGCTGCAGAGGGTCCAGGGGCATGGCGGCCGCAAAAGCAGTGGCGGGCAAAAGCCTAGTGCACCCGGTATTCCCAGGCGGTCTCCCATCCAAATACTAACCAGGCCCGACCCTGCTTAGCTTCCGAGATCAGAGGAGATCCGGCGCGTGCAGGGTGGTATGGCCGTAGACGCTGGGACCGGGCTCGCGGCGCCCCAAGAGCAGCTGCCCGGCCTTCGTGGTGAGCGCGCGCCAGGTTGTTGGACCGCGCTGGCGGCGAGCCTCTCCCCGCCTGCCGGCTGCAGCAGGGCCGCGCCTCCCGCCTGCTCCCCGCCTCCTCAGGACGCCGCGGGCGTGGGCAGCGGGTTACTCTTTGCCCGCAGTGAGGCCCCTTCGGGCCACCCGTGCCTCCACAGGGCCTCTGCCACTTCCCTGGCGGTGACAGAAGCCAGAGAGACAGCGGTTGCGAATGGGGGGGGGGAGGAAGGAGGGACACACAGACTGTGTCACGGAATGGGACCGACGCACGGGGGCAGTGTTGAAGCGACAGCTCCTCCACCGGCGGACGGTCGCGCCCGGGGCTGGGCTCCGTTAAGAATGTAGAGCCCGAGGTGGGGGGGTGGCGGGCAGTCACCGTGGGATACTGGGGCAGGCCTCCAGGGTCTGCGGAGTGCCGGTGGGGTCCGAATCTCGCCCGGGGTTTCTCACGCGAAAGGAGAGGCTCTGGTCCAGGCACCTTATAACTGTGGGTTTTGGGCCTGCCTGCCTGCCTGCTTTTCCCTGTGGTGGTCTCTCCTGGAGGCCCGGGGAGATGGCCGCGCGTGTGCAGGCGTGGCGCTCCCTCCCTCTGCTGCTTTGCCGGGCTCTTTTGTGGCTGTGCGCCGGGGACCGCAGCGGCCGGCGGGGGGGAACCGAGCACACACAGCTCTCCTGAGAGAAGGAAGGGCGCTGGGGGAGGGGCCGCGGTGCCGGCCGGTGGAGACGGAGTCCTCCGGTGGGGTGGGGCGGCTGGCCGTCCCCTCGGCTTGCTGTCCTGGGACAACCAGTCCCTCTGTCTCCGGGCCCGGGTGCAGGCAGTGGGACGGTCACCCCTCTGCCAAGGACACCAAGGTGCCAAGGAGCCGCACTGCCTTGGCAGGAGAAAGCCGCCCGAGGCCGTTTGGAGGCCTGCGCGGGCAGGCAGCCCTGGGCTTGGGCTTTGGGGGTGGGGTCGTGGGCGCGGCGGAGGTCTTCGGGTTGACAGCATGCGCTTGCGCAGGGGAAAAAAGAGGCTATAGAAGGGGCTGTGGGGGGAGACCTGGCTTAGGCGCCTGGCGTGAGGCCGTGTCTGCGAGGCTGTAGGTCTCGCAGGCGGCCCGGACCCCACCCTCCCACTACCCACCCCCCCCCACCCCGCCCAGCCCCGCTGGCCAGGGGTCCTGTGGCGGGGTTGGCGGCTGCAGAGGGTCCAGGGGCATGGCGGCCGCAAAAGCAGTGGCGGGCAAAAGCCTAGTGCACCCGGTATTCCCAGGCGGTCTCCCATCCAAGTACTAACCAGGCCCGACCCTGCTTAGCTTCCGAGATCAGAGGAGATCCGGCGCGTGCAGGATGGTATGGCCGTAGACGCTGGGACCGGGCTCGCGGCGCCCCAAGAGCAGCTGCCCGGCCTTCGTGGTGAGCGCGCGCCAGGTTGTTGGACCGCGCCGGCGGCGAGCCTCTCCCCGCCTGCCGGCTGCAGCAGGGCCGCGCCTCCCGCCTGCTCCCCGCCTCCTCAGGACGCCGCGGGCGTGGGCAGCGGGTTACTCTTTGCCCGCAGTGAGGCCCCTTCGGGCCACCCGTGCCTCCACGGGGCCTCTGCCACTTCCCTGGCGGTGACAGAAGCCAGAGAGACAGCGGTTGCGAGTGGGGGGGGGGAGGAAGGAGGGACACACAGGCTCTGTCACGGAATGGGACCGACGCACGGGGGCAGTGTTGAAGCGACAACTCCTCCACCGGCGGACGGTCGCGCCCGGGGCTGGGCTCCGATAACGATGTAGAGCCCGGGGAGGGGGGGGGGAGAGGGGGGCAGGCAGTCACCGTGGGATACTGGGGCAGGCCTCCAGGCTCTGCGGAGTGCCGGTGGGGTCCGAATCCGCCCGGGGTTTGTCACGCGAAAGGAGAGGCTCTGGCCCAGGCACCCTACTCCTGTGGGTTTTGGGCCTGCCTGCCTGCCTGCTTTTCCCCTGTGGTGGTCTCTCCTGGAGGCCCGGGGAGACGGCAGCGCGCGTGCAGTTGTGGCACTCCCTCCCTCCGCTGCTTTGGCCGGGCTCTTTTGTGGCTGTGCGCCGGGGGCCGCAGCGGCCGGCCGGCGGGAACCGAGCGCACACGGCTCTCCTGGGAGAAGGAAGGGCGCTGGGGGAGGGGCCGCGGTGCCTGCCGGTGGAGACGGAGGCCTGCGGTGGGGTGGGGAGGCTGGGCGTCCCCTCGGCTTGCTGTCCTGGACAACCAGTCCCTCTGTCTCCGGACCCGGGTGCAGGCAGTGGGACGGTCACCCCTCTGCCAAGGACACCGAGGTGACAAGGTGCCGCACTGCCTTGGTAGGAGAAAGCCGCCCGAGGCCGTTTGGAGGCAGGCGCCGGCAGGCAGCCCTGGGCTTGGGCTTTGGGGGCGGGGTCGTGGGCGCGGCGAAGGTCTGCGGGTTGACAGCTTTCGCTTGCGGGGGAAAAAAGAGGCAATAGAAGGGACTCTGGGGGGAGATTTGGCCCAGGCGCCTGAGGTGAGGCCGGGTCTGCGAGGCTGTAGGTCTCGGCGGCGGCCCGGACCCCACCCTCCCACTACCCACCCCCCCCACCCCGCCCAGCCCCGCTGGCCAGGGGTCCTGTGGCGGGGTTGGCGGCTGCAGAGGGTCCAGGGGCATGGCGGCCGCAAAAGCAGTGGCGGGCAAAAGCCTAGTGCACCCGGTATTCCCAGGCGGTCTCCCATCCAAGTACTAACCAGGCCCGACCCTGCTTAGCTTCCGAGACCAGAGGAGTTCCGGCGCGTGCAGGGTGGTATGGCCGTAGACGATGGGACCGGGCTCCCGGCGCCCCAAGAGCAGCCGCCCGGCCTGCTTGGTGAGCGCGCGCCAGGTTGTTGGGTCGCGCCTGCGGCGAGCCTCTCCCCGCCTGCCTGCTGCAGCAGCGCCGCGCCTCCCGCCTGTTCCCCGCCTCCTCAGGACGCCGTGGGCGTGGGCAGCGGGTTACTCTTTACCCGCAGTGAGGCCCCTTCGGGCCACCCGTGCCTCCACGGGGCCTCTGCCACTTCCCTGGCGGTGACAGAAGCCAGAGAGACAGCGGTTGGGATTGGGGTGGGGGAGGAAGGAGGGACACACAGGCTGTGTCACGGAATGGGACCGACGCACGGGGGCAGTGTTGAAGCGACAGCTCCTCCACCGGCGGACGGTCACGCCCGGGGCTGGGCTCTAATAAGGATGTAGAGCCGGGAGGGGGGGGGGAGAGGGGGCAGGCATCACCGTGGGACCCCGGGGCAGGCCTCCAGGCTCTGCGGAGTGCCGGTGGGGTCCGAATCTCGCCCGGGGTTTCTCACGCGAAAGGAGAGGCTCTGGTCCAGGCAACTTATAACTGTGGGTTTTGGGCTGCCTGCCTGCCTGCTTTTCCCCTGTGGTGGTCTCTCCTGGAGGCCCGGGGAGATGGCCGCGCGCGTGCAGGCGTGGCGCTCCCTCCCTCCGCTGCTTTGGCCGGGCTCTTTTGTGGCTGTGCGCCGGGGGCCGCAGCGGCCGGCCGGCGGGAACCGAGCGCACACGGCTCTCCTGGGAGAAGGAAGGGCGCTGGGGGAGGGGCCGCGGTGCCTGCCCGCGGAGACGGAGTCCTCCGGTGGGGTGGGGCGGCTGGGCGTCCCCTCGGCTTGCTGTCCTGGGACAACCAGTCCCTCTGTCTCCGGACCCGGGTGCAGGCAGTGGGACGGTCACCCCTCTGCCAAGGACACCGAGGTGCCAAGGTGCCGCACTGCCTTGGTAGGAGAAAGCCGCCCGAGGCCGTTTGGAGGCAGGCGCCGGCAGGCAGCCCTGGGCTTGGGCTTTGGGGGCGGGGTCGTGGGCGCGGCGAAGGTCTGCGGGTTGACAGCTTTCGCTTGCGGGGGAAAAAAGAGGCAATAGAAGGGACTCTGGGGGGAGATTTGGCACAGGCGCCTGGCGTGAGGCCGGGTCTGCGAGGCTGTAGGTCTCGGCGGCGGCCCGGACCCCACCCTCCCACTACCCACCGCCCCCACCCCGCCCAGCCCCGCTGGCCAGGGGTCCTGTGGCGGGGTTGGCGGCTGCAGAGGGTCCAGGGGCATGGCGGCCACAAAAGCAGTGGCGGGCAAAAGCCTAGTGCACCCGGTATTGCCAGGCGGTCTCCCATCCAAGTACTAACCAGGCCCGACCCTGCTTAGCTTCCGAGACCAGAGGAGATCCGGCGCGTGCAGGGTGGTATGGCCGTAGACGCTGGGACCGGGCTCCTGGCGCCCCAAGAGCAGCCGCCCGGCCTGCTTGGTGAGCGCGCGCCAGGTTGTTGGGTGGCGCCTGCGGCGAGCCTCTCCCCGCCTGCCGGCTGCAGCAGCGCCGCGCCTCCCGCCTGCTCCCCCCGTCCTCAGGACGCCGCGGGCGTGGGCAGCGGGTTACTCTTTGCCCGCAGTGAGGCCCCTTCGGGCCACCCGTGCCTCCACGGGGCCTCTGCCACTTCCCTGGCGGTGACAGAAGCCAGAGAGACAGCGGTTGGGATTGGGGTGGGGGAGGAAGGAGGGACACACAGGCTCTGTCACGGAATGGGACCGACGCACAGGGGCAGTGTTGAAGCGACAGCTCCTCCACCGGCGGACGGTCGCGCCCGGGGCTGGGCTCCGATAACGATGTAGAGCCCGGGGGGGGGGGGGAGAGGGGGGCAGGCAGTCACCGTGGGACCCCGGGGCAGGCCTCCAGGCTCTGCGGAGTGCCGGTGGGGTTCGAATCTCGCCCGGGGTCTGTCACGCGAAAGGAGAGGCTCTGGCCCAGGCACCTTATACCTGTGGGTTTTGGGCCTGCCTGCCTGCCTGCTTTTCCCCTGTGGTGGTCTCTCCTGGAGGCCCGGGGAGACGGCCGCGCGCGTGCAGTTGTGGCACTCCCTCCCTCCGCTGCTTTGGCCGGGCTCTTTTGTGGCTGTGCGCCGGGGGCCGCAGCGGCCGGCCGGCGGGAACCGAGCGCACACGGCTCTCCTGGGAGAAGGAAGGGCGCTGGGGGAGGGGCCGCGGTGCCTGCCGGTGGAGACGGAGGCCTGCGGTGGGGTGGGGAGGCTGGGCGTCCCCTCGGCTTGCTGTCCTGGACAACCAGTCCCTCTGTCTCCGGACCCGGGTGCAGGCAGTGGGACGGTCACCCCTCTGCCAAGGACACCGAGGTGACAAGGTGCCGCACTGCCTTGGTAGGAGAAAGCCGCCCGAGGCCGTTTGGAGGCAGGCGCCGGCAGGCAGCCCTGGGCTTGGGCTTTGGGGGCGGGGTCGTGGGCGCGGCGAAGGTCTGCGGGTTGACAGCTTTCGCTTGCGGGGGAAAAAAGAGGCAATAGAAGGGACTCTGGGGGGAGATTTGGCCCAGGCGCCTGAGGTGAGGCCGGGTCTGCGAGGCTGTAGGTCTCGGCGGCGGCCCGGACCCCACCCTCCCACTACCCACCCCCCCCACCCCGCCCAGCCCCGCTGGCCAGGGGTCCTGTGGCGGGGTTGGCGGCTGCAGAGGGTCCAGGGGCATGGCGGCCGCAAAAGCAGTGGCGGGTAAAAGCCTAGCGCACCCGGTATTGCCAGGCAGTGTCCCATCCAAGTACTAACCAGGCCCGACCCTGCTTAGCTTCCGAGATCAGAGGAGATCGGGCGCGTGCAGGGTGGTATGGCCGTAGACGGTGGGACAGGGCTCCCGGCGCCCCAAGAGCAGCTGCCCGGCCTTCGTGGTGAGCGCGCGCCAGGTTGTTGGGCCGCGCCGGCGACGAGCCTCTCCCCGCCTGCCGGCTGCAGCAGGGCCGCGCCTCCCGCCTGCTCCCCGCCTCCTCAGGACGCCGCGGGCGTGGGCAGCGGGTTACTCTTTGCCCGCAGTGAGGCCCCTTCGGGCCACCCGTGGCTCCACGGGGCCTCTGCCACTTCCCTGGCGGTGACAGAAGCCAGAGAGACAGCGGTTGGGAGTGGGGGGGGAGGAAGGTGGGACGCACAGGCTGTGTCACGGAATGTGACCGACGCACGGGGGCAGTGTTGAAGCGACAGCTCCTCCACCGGCGGACGGTCGCGCCCGGGGCTGGGCTCCGTTAAGGATGTAGAGCCCGGGGTGGGGGGTGGCGGGCAGTCACCGTGGGATACTGGGGCAGGCCTCCAGGGTCTGCGGAGTGCCGGTGGGGTCCGAATCTGCCCGGGGTTTCTCACGCGAAAGGAGAGGCTCTGGTCCAGGCACCTTATAACTGTGGGTTTTGGGCCTGCCTGCCTGCCTGCTTTTCCCTGTGGTGGTCTCTCCTGGAGGCCCGGGGAGATGGCCGCGCGCGTGCAGGCGTGGCGCTCCCTCCCTCTGCTGCTTTGGCCGGGCTCTTTTGTGGCTGTGCGCCGGGGACCGCAGCGGCCGGCGGGGGGGAACCGAGCACACACAGCTCTCCTGAGAGAAGGAAGGGCGCTGGGGGAGGGGCCGCGGTGCCTGCCCGCGGAGACGGAGTCCTCCGGTGGGGTGGGGCGGCTGGCCGTCCCCTCGGCTTGCTGTCCTGGGACAACCAGTCCCTCTGTCTCCGGGCCCGGGTGCAGGCAGTGGGACGGTCACCCCTCTGCCAAGGACACCGAGGTGCCAAGGAGCCGCACTGCCTTGGCAGGAGAAAGCCGCCCGAGGCCGTTTGGAGGCCTGCGCGGGCAGGCAGCCCTGGGCTTGGGTTTTGGGGGCGGGGTCGTGGGCGCGGCGAAGGTCTTCGGGTTGACAGCATGCGCTTGCGGAGGGGAAAAAAGAGGCTATAGAAGGGGCTGTGGGGGGAGACCTGGCTTAGGCGCCTGGCGTGAGGCCGTGTCTGCGAGGCTGTAGGTCTCGGCGGCGGCCCGGACCCCACCCTCCCACTACCCACCCCCCCCACCCCGCCCAGCCCCGCTGGCCAGGGGTCCTGTGGCGGGGTTGGCGGCTGCAGAGGGTCCAGGGGCATGGCGGCCGCAAAAGCAGTGGCGGGCAAAAGCCTAGTGCACCCGGTATTCCCAGGCGGTCTCCCATCCAAATACTAACCAGGCCCGACCCTGCTTAGCTTCCGAGATCAGAGGAGATCCGGCGCGTGCAGGGTGGTATGGCCGTAGACGCTGGGACCGGGCTCGCGGCGCCCCAAGAGCAGCTGCCCGGCCTTCGTGGTGAGCGCGCGCCAGGTTGTTGGACCGCGCTGGCGGCGAGCCTCTCCCCGCCTGCCGGCTGCAGCAGGGCCGCGCCTCCCGCCTGCTCCCCGCCTCCTCAGGACGCCGCGGGCGTGGGCAGCGGGTTACTCTTTGCCCGCAGTGAGGCCCCTTCGGGCCACCCGTGCCTCCACAGGGCCTCTGCCACTTCCCTGGCGGTGACAGAAGCCAGAGAGACAGCGGTTGCGAATGGGGGGGGGGAGGAAGGAGGGACACACAGACTGTGTCACGGAATGGGACCGACGCACGGGGGCAGTGTTGAAGCGACAGCTCCTCCACCGGCGGACGGTCGCGCCCGGGGCTGGGCTCCGTTAAGAATGTAGAGCCCGAGGTGGGGGGGTGGCGGGCAGTCACCGTGGGATACTGGGGCAGGCCTCCAGGGTCTGCGGAGTGCCGGTGGGGTCCGAATCTCGCCCGGGGTTTCTCACGCGAAAGGAGAGGCTCTGGTCCAGGCACCTTATAACTGTGGGTTTTGGGCCTGCCTGCCTGCCTGCTTTTCCCTGTGGTGGTCTCTCCTGGAGGCCCGGGGAGATGGCCGCGCGTGTGCAGGCGTGGCGCTCCCTCCCTCTGCTGCTTTGCCGGGCTCTTTTGTGGCTGTGCGCCGGGGACCGCAGCGGCCGGCGGGGGGGAACCGAGCACACACAGCTCTCCTGAGAGAAGGAAGGGCGCTGGGGGAGGGGCCGCGGTGCCGGCCGGTGGAGACGGAGTCCTCCGGTGGGGTGGGGCGGCTGGCCGTCCCCTCGGCTTGCTGTCCTGGGACAACCAGTCCCTCTGTCTCCGGGCCCGGGTGCAGGCAGTGGGACGGTCACCCCTCTGCCAAGGACACCAAGGTGCCAAGGAGCCGCACTGCCTTGGCAGGAGAAAGCCGCCCGAGGCCGTTTGGAGGCCTGCGCGGGCAGGCAGCCCTGGGCTTGGGCTTTGGGGGCGGGGTCGTGGGCGCGGCGGAGGTCTTCGGGTTGACAGCATGCGCTTGCGCAGGGGAAAAAAGAGGCTATAGAAGGGGCTGTGGGGGGAGACCTGGCTTAGGCGCCTGGCGTGAGGCCGTGTCTGCGAGGCTGTAAGTCTCGCCGGCGGCCCGGACCCCACCCTCCCACTACCCACCCCCCCCCACCCCGCCCAGCCCCGCTGGCCAGGGGTCCTGTGGCGGGGTTGGCGGCTGCAGAGGGTCCAGGGGCATGGCGGCCGCAAAAGCAGTGGCGGGCAAAAGCCTAGTGCACCCGGTATTCCCAGGCGGTCTCCCATCCAAGTACTAACCAGGCCCGACCCTGCTTAGCTTCCGAGATCAGAGGAGATCCGGCGCGTGCAGGATGGTATGGCCGTAGACGCTGGGACCGGGCTCGCGGCGCCCCAAGAGCAGCTGCCCGGCCTTCGTGGTGAGCGCGCGCCAGGTTGTTGGACCGCGCCGGCGGCGAGCCTCTCCCCGCCTGCCGGCTGCAGCAGGGCCGCGCCTCCCGCCTGCTCCCCGCCTCCTCAGGACGCCGCGGGCGTGGGCAGCGGGTTACTCTTTGCCCGCAGTGAGGCCCCTTCGGGCCACCCGTGCCTCCACGGGGCCTCTGCCACTTCCCTGGCGGTGACAGAAGCCAGAGAGACAGCGGTTGCGAGTGGGGGGGGGGGAGGAAGGAGGGACACACAGGCTCTGTCACGGAATGGGACCGACGCACGGGGGCAGTGTTGAAGCGACAACTCCTCCACCGGCGGACGGTCGCGCCCGGGGCTGGGCTCCGATAACGATGTAGAGCCCGGGGAGGGGGGGGGGAGAGGGGGGCAGGCAGTCACCGTGGGATACTGGGGCAGGCCTCCAGGCTCTGCGGAGTGCCGGTGGGGTCCGAATCCGCCCGGGGTTTGTCACGCGAAAGGAGAGGCTCTGGCCCAGGCACCCTACTCCTGTGGGTTTTGGGCCTGCCTGCCTGCCTGCTTTTCCCCTGTGGTGGTCTCTCCTGGAGGCCCGGGGAGACGGCAGCGCGCGTGCAGTTGTGGCACTCCCTCCCTCCGCTGCTTTGGCCGGGCTCTTTTGTGGCTGTGCGCCGGGGGCCGCAGCGGCCGGCCGGCGGGAACCGAGCGCACACGGCTCTCCTGGGAGAAGGAAGGGCGCTGGGGGAGGGGCCGCGGTGCCTGCCGGTGGAGACGGAGGCCTGCGGTGGGGTGGGGAGGCTGGGCGTCCCCTCGGCTTGCTGTCCTGGACAACCAGTCCCTCTGTCTCCGGACCCGGGTGCAGGCAGTGGGACGGTCACCCCTCTGCCAAGGACACCGAGGTGACAAGGTGCCGCACTGCCTTGGTAGGAGAAAGCCGCCCGAGGCCGTTTGGAGGCAGGCGCCGGCAGGCAGCCCTGGGCTTGGGCTTTGGGGGCGGGGTCGTGGGCGCGGCGAAGGTCTGCGGGTTGACAGCTTTCGCTTGCGGGGGAAAAAAGAGGCAATAGAAGGGACTCTGGGGGGAGATTTGGCCCAGGCGCCTGAGGTGAGGCCGGGTCTGCGAGGCTGTAGGTCTCGGCGGCGGCCCGGACCCCACCCTCCCACTACCCACCCCCCCCACCCCGCCCAGCCCCGCTGGCCAGGGGTCCTGTGGCGGGGTTGGCGGCTGCAGAGGGTCCAGGGGCATGGCGGCCGCAAAAGCAGTGGCGGGCAAAAGCCTAGTGCACCCGGTATTCCCAGGCGGTCTCCCATCCAAGTACTAACCAGGCCCGACCCTGCTTAGCTTCCGAGACCAGAGGAGTTCCGGCGCGTGCAGGGTGGTATGGCCGTAGACGATGGGACCGGGCTCCCGGCGCCCCAAGAGCAGCCGCCCGGCCTGCTTGGTGAGCGCGCGCCAGGTTGTTGGGTCGCGCCTGCGGCGAGCCTCTCCCCGCCTGCCTGCTGCAGCAGCGCCGCGCCTCCCGCCTGTTCCCCGCCTCCTCAGGACGCCGTGGGCGTGGGCAGCGGGTTACTCTTTACCCGCAGTGAGGCCCCTTCGGGCCACCCGTGCCTCCACGGGGCCTCTGCCACTTCCCTGGCGGTGACAGAAGCCAGAGAGACAGCGGTTGGGATTGGGGTGGGGGAGGAAGGAGGGACACACAGGCTGTGTCACGGAATGGGACCGACGCACGGGGGCAGTGTTGAAGCGACAGCTCCTCCACCGGCGGACGGTCACGCCCGGGGCTGGGCTCTAATAAGGATGTAGAGCCGGGAGGGGGGGGGGAGAGGGGGCAGGCATCACCGTGGGACCCCGGGGCAGGCCTCCAGGCTCTGCGGAGTGCCGGTGGGGTCCGAATCTCGCCCGGGGTTTCTCACGCGAAAGGAGAGGCTCTGGTCCAGGCAACTTATAACTGTGGGTTTTGGGCCTGCCTGCCTGCCTGCTTTTCCCCTGTGGTGGTCTCTCCTGGAGGCCCGGGGAGATGGCCGCGCGCGTGCAGGCGTGGCGCTCCCTCCCTCCGCTGCTTTGGCCGGGCTCTTTTGTGGCTGTGCGCCGGGGGCCGCAGCGGCCGGCCGGCGGGAACCGAGCGCACACGGCTCTCCTGGGAGAAGGAAGGGCGCTGGGGGAGGGGCCGCGGTGCCTGCCCGCGGAGACGGAGTCCTCCGGTGGGGTGGGGCGGCTGGGCGTCCCCTCGGCTTGCTGTCCTGGGACAACCAGTCCCTCTGTCTCCGGACCCGGGTGCAGGCAGTGGGACGGTCACCCCTCTGCCAAGGACACCGAGGTGCCAAGGTGCCGCACTGCCTTGGTAGGAGAAAGCCGCCCGAGGCCGTTTGGAGGCAGGCGCCGGCAGGCAGCCCTGGGCTTGGGCTTTGGGGGCGGGGTCGTGGGCGCGGCGAAGGTCTGCGGGTTGACAGCTTTCGCTTGCGGGGGAAAAAAGAGGCAATAGAAGGGACTCTGGGGGGAGATTTGGCACAGGCGCCTGGCGTGAGGCCGGGTCTGCGAGGCTGTAGGTCTCGGCGGCGGCCCGGACCCCACCCTCCCACTACCCACCGCCCCCACCCCGCCCAGCCCCGCTGGCCAGGGGTCCTGTGGCGGGGTTGGCGGCTGCAGAGGGTCCAGGGGCATGGCGGCCACAAAAGCAGTGGCGGGCAAAAGCCTAGTGCACCCGGTATTGCCAGGCGGTCTCCCATCCAAGTACTAACCAGGCCCGACCCTGCTTAGCTTCCGAGACCAGAGGAGATCCGGCGCGTGCAGGGTGGTATGGCCGTAGACGCTGGGACCGGGCTCCTGGCGCCCCAAGAGCAGCCGCCCGGCCTGCTTGGTGAGCGCGCGCCAGGTTGTTGGGTGGCGCCTGCGGCGAGCCTCTCCCCGCCTGCCGGCTGCAGCAGCGCCGCGCCTCCCGCCTGCTCCCCCCGTCCTCAGGACGCCGCGGGCGTGGGCAGCGGGTTACTCTTTGCGCGCAGTGAGGCCCCTTCGGGCCACCCGTGCCTCCACGGGGCCTCTGCCACTTCCCTGGCGGTGACAGAAGCCAGAGAGACAGCGGTTGGGATTGGGGTGGGGGAGGAAGGAGGGACACACAGGCTCTGTCACGGAATGGGACCGACGCACAGGGGCAGTGTTGAAGCGACAGCTCCTCCACCGGCGGACGGTCGCGCCCGGGGCTGGGCTCCGATAACGATGTAGAGCCCGGGGGGGGGGGGGAGAGGGGGGCAGGCAGTCACCGTGGGACCCCGGGGCAGGCCTCCAGGCTCTGCGGAGTGCCGGTGGGGTTCGAATCTCGCCCGGGGTCTGTCACGCGAAAGGAGAGGCTCTGGCCCAGGCACCTTATACCTGTGGGTTTTGGGCCTGCCTGCCTGCCTGCTTTTCCCCTGTGGTGGTCTCTCCTGGAGGCCCGGGGAGACGGCCGCGCGCGTGCAGTTGTGGCACTCCCTCCCTCCGCTGCTTTGGCCGGGCTCTTTTGTGGCTGTGCGCCGGGGGCCGCAGCGGCCGGCCGGCGGGAACCGAGCGCACACGGCTCTCCTGGGAGAAGGAAGGGCGCTGGGGGAGGGGCCGCGGTGCCTGCCGGTGGAGACGGAGGCCTGCGGTGGGGTGGGGAGGCTGGGCGTCCCCTCGGCTTGCTGTCCTGGACAACCAGTCCCTCTGTCTCCGGACCCGGGTGCAGGCAGTGGGACGGTCACCCCTCTGCCAAGGACACCGAGGTGACAAGGTGCCGCACTGCCTTGGTAGGAGAAAGCCGCCCGAGGC
This sequence comes from Rhinolophus hipposideros, assembly GCF_964194185.1. NCBI lineage: Eukaryota > Metazoa > Chordata > Mammalia > Chiroptera > Rhinolophidae > Rhinolophus > Rhinolophus hipposideros. The sequence goes on from NW_027669489.1 coordinate 108,223, forward strand.
CGTTTGGAGGCAGGCGCCGGCAGGCAGCCCTGGGCTTGGGCTTTGGGGGCGGGGTCGTGGGCGCGGCGAAGGTCTGCGGGTTGACAGCTTTCGCTTGCGGGGGAAAAAAGAGGCAATAGAAGGGACTCTGGGGGGAGATTTGGCCCAGGCGCCTGAGGTGAGGCCGGGTCTGCGAGGCTGTAGGTCTCGGCGGCGGCCCGGACCCCACCCTCCCACTACCCACCCCCCCCACCCCGCCCAGCCCCGCTGGCCAGGGGTCCTGTGGCGGGGTTGGCGGCTGCAGAGGGTCCAGGGGCATGGCGGCCGCAAAAGCAGTGGCGGGTAAAAGCCTAGCGCACCCGGTATTGCCAGGCAGTGTCCCATCCAAGTACTAACCAGGCCCGACCCTGCTTAGCTTCCGAGATCAGAGGAGATCGGGCGCGTGCAGGGTGGTATGGCCGTAGACGGTGGGACAGGGCTCCCGGCGCCCCAAGAGCAGCTGCCCGGCCTTCGTGGTGAGCGCGCGCCAGGTTGTTGGGCCGCGCCGGCGACGAGCCTCTCCCCGCCTGCCGGCTGCAGCAGGGCCGCGCCTCCCGCCTGCTCCCCGCCTCCTCAGGACGCCGCGGGCGTGGGCAGCGGGTTACTCTTTGCCCGCAGTGAGGCCCCTTCGGGCCACCCGTGGCTCCACGGGGCCTCTGCCACTTCCCTGGCGGTGACAGAAGCCAGAGAGACAGCGGTTGGGAGTGGGGGGGGAGGAAGGTGGGACGCACAGGCTGTGTCACGGAATGTGACCGACGCACGGGGGCAGTGTTGAAGCGACAGCTCCTCCACCGGCGGACGGTCGCGCCCGGGGCTGGGCTCCGTTAAGGATGTAGAGCCCGGGGTGGGGGGTGGCGGGCAGTCACCGTGGGATACTGGGGCAGGCCTCCAGGGTCTGCGGAGTGCCGGTGGGGTCCGAATCTGCCCGGGGTTTCTCACGCGAAAGGAGAGGCTCTGGTCCAGGCACCTTATAACTGTGGGTTTTGGGCCTGCCTGCCTGCCTGCTTTTCCCTGTGGTGGTCTCTCCTGGAGGCCCGGGGAGATGGCCGCGCGCGTGCAGGCGTGGCGCTCCCTCCCTCTGCTGCTTTGGCCGGGCTCTTTTGTGGCTGTGCGCCGGGGACCGCAGCGGCCGGCGGGGGGGAACCGAGCACACACAGCTCTCCTGAGAGAAGGAAGGGCGCTGGGGGAGGGGCCGCGGTGCCTGCCCGCGGAGACGGAGTCCTCCGGTGGGGTGGGGCGGCTGGCCGTCCCCTCGGCTTGCTGTCCTGGGACAACCAGTCCCTCTGTCTCCGGGCCCGGGTGCAGGCAGTGGGACGGTCACCCCTCTGCCAAGGACACCGAGGTGCCAAGGAGCCGCACTGCCTTGGCAGGAGAAAGCCGCCCGAGGCCGTTTGGAGGCCTGCGCGGGCAGGCAGCCCTGGGCTTGGGTTTTGGGGGCGGGGTCGTGGGCGCGGCGAAGGTCTTCGGGTTGACAGCATGCGCTTGCGGAGGGGAAAAAAGAGGCTATAGAAGGGGCTGTGGGGGGAGACCTGGCTTAGGCGCCTGGCGTGAGGCCGTGTCTGCGAGGCTGTAGGTCTCGGCGGCGGCCCGGACCCCACCCTCCCACTACCCACCCCCCCCACCCCGCCCAGCCCCGCTGGCCAGGGGTCCTGTGGCGGGGTTGGCGGCTGCAGAGGGTCCAGGGGCATGGCGGCCGCAAAAGCAGTGGCGGGCAAAAGCCTAGTGCACCCGGTATTCCCAGGCGGTCTCCCATCCAAATACTAACCAGGCCCGACCCTGCTTAGCTTCCGAGATCAGAGGAGATCCGGCGCGTGCAGGGTGGTATGGCCGTAGACGCTGGGACCGGGCTCGCGGCGCCCCAAGAGCAGCTGCCCGGCCTTCGTGGTGAGCGCGCGCCAGGTTGTTGGACCGCGCTGGCGGCGAGCCTCTCCCCGCCTGCCGGCTGCAGCAGGGCCGCGCCTCCCGCCTGCTCCCCGCCTCCTCAGGACGCCGCGGGCGTGGGCAGCGGGTTACTCTTTGCCCGCAGTGAGGCCCCTTCGGGCCACCCGTGCCTCCACAGGGCCTCTGCCACTTCCCTGGCGGTGACAGAAGCCAGAGAGACAGCGGTTGCGAATGGGGGGGGGGAGGAAGGAGGGACACACAGACTGTGTCACGGAATGGGACCGACGCACGGGGGCAGTGTTGAAGCGACAGCTCCTCCACCGGCGGACGGTCGCGCCCGGGGCTGGGCTCCGTTAAGAATGTAGAGCCCGAGGTGGGGGGGTGGCGGGCAGTCACCGTGGGATACTGGGGCAGGCCTCCAGGGTCTGCGGAGTGCCGGTGGGGTCCGAATCTCGCCCGGGGTTTCTCACGCGAAAGGAGAGGCTCTGGTCCAGGCACCTTATAACTGTGGGTTTTGGGCCTGCCTGCCTGCCTGCTTTTCCCTGTGGTGGTCTCTCCTGGAGGCCCGGGGAGATGGCCGCGCGTGTGCAGGCGTGGCGCTCCCTCCCTCTGCTGCTTTGCCGGGCTCTTTTGTGGCTGTGCGCCGGGGACCGCAGCGGCCGGCGGGGGGGAACCGAGCACACACAGCTCTCCTGAGAGAAGGAAGGGCGCTGGGGGAGGGGCCGCGGTGCCGGCCGGTGGAGACGGAGTCCTCCGGTGGGGTGGGGCGGCTGGCCGTCCCCTCGGCTTGCTGTCCTGGGACAACCAGTCCCTCTGTCTCCGGGCCCGGGTGCAGGCAGTGGGACGGTCACCCCTCTGCCAAGGACACCAAGGTGCCAAGGAGCCGCACTGCCTTGGCAGGAGAAAGCCGCCCGAGGCCGTTTGGAGGCCTGCGCGGGCAGGCAGCCCTGGGCTTGGGCTTTGGGGGCGGGGTCGTGGGCGCGGCGGAGGTCTTCGGGTTGACAGCATGCGCTTGCGCAGGGGAAAAAAGAGGCTATAGAAGGGGCTGTGGGGGGAGACCTGGCTTAGGCGCCTGGCGTGAGGCCGTGTCTGCGAGGCTGTAAGTCTCGCCGGCGGCCCGGACCCCACCCTCCCACTACCCACCCCCCCCCACCCCGCCCAGCCCCGCTGGCCAGGGGTCCTGTGGCGGGGTTGGCGGCTGCAGAGGGTCCAGGGGCATGGCGGCCGCAAAAGCAGTGGCGGGCAAAAGCCTAGTGCACCCGGTATTCCCAGGCGGTCTCCCATCCAAGTACTAACCAGGCCCGACCCTGCTTAGCTTCCGAGATCAGAGGAGATCCGGCGCGTGCAGGATGGTATGGCCGTAGACGCTGGGACCGGGCTCGCGGCGCCCCAAGAGCAGCTGCCCGGCCTTCGTGGTGAGCGCGCGCCAGGTTGTTGGACCGCGCCGGCGGCGAGCCTCTCCCCGCCTGCCGGCTGCAGCAGGGCCGCGCCTCCCGCCTGCTCCCCGCCTCCTCAGGACGCCGCGGGCGTGGGCAGCGGGTTACTCTTTGCCCGCAGTGAGGCCCCTTCGGGCCACCCGTGCCTCCACGGGGCCTCTGCCACTTCCCTGGCGGTGACAGAAGCCAGAGAGACAGCGGTTGCGAGTGGGGGGGGGGGAGGAAGGAGGGACACACAGGCTCTGTCACGGAATGGGACCGACGCACGGGGGCAGTGTTGAAGCGACAACTCCTCCACCGGCGGACGGTCGCGCCCGGGGCTGGGCTCCGATAACGATGTAGAGCCCGGGGAGGGGGGGGGGAGAGGGGGGCAGGCAGTCACCGTGGGATACTGGGGCAGGCCTCCAGGCTCTGCGGAGTGCCGGTGGGGTCCGAATCCGCCCGGGGTTTGTCACGCGAAAGGAGAGGCTCTGGCCCAGGCACCCTACTCCTGTGGGTTTTGGGCCTGCCTGCCTGCCTGCTTTTCCCCTGTGGTGGTCTCTCCTGGAGGCCCGGGGAGACGGCAGCGCGCGTGCAGTTGTGGCACTCCCTCCCTCCGCTGCTTTGGCCGGGCTCTTTTGTGGCTGTGCGCCGGGGGCCGCAGCGGCCGGCCGGCGGGAACCGAGCGCACACGGCTCTCCTGGGAGAAGGAAGGGCGCTGGGGGAGGGGCCGCGGTGCCTGCCGGTGGAGACGGAGGCCTGCGGTGGGGTGGGGAGGCTGGGCGTCCCCTCGGCTTGCTGTCCTGGACAACCAGTCCCTCTGTCTCCGGACCCGGGTGCAGGCAGTGGGACGGTCACCCCTCTGCCAAGGACACCGAGGTGACAAGGTGCCGCACTGCCTTGGTAGGAGAAAGCCGCCCGAGGCCGTTTGGAGGCAGGCGCCGGCAGGCAGCCCTGGGCTTGGGCTTTGGGGGCGGGGTCGTGGGCGCGGCGAAGGTCTGCGGGTTGACAGCTTTCGCTTGCGGGGGAAAAAAGAGGCAATAGAAGGGACTCTGGGGGGAGATTTGGCCCAGGCGCCTGAGGTGAGGCCGGGTCTGCGAGGCTGTAGGTCTCGGCGGCGGCCCGGACCCCACCCTCCCACTACCCACCCCCCCCACCCCGCCCAGCCCCGCTGGCCAGGGGTCCTGTGGCGGGGTTGGCGGCTGCAGAGGGTCCAGGGGCATGGCGGCCGCAAAAGCAGTGGCGGGCAAAAGCCTAGTGCACCCGGTATTCCCAGGCGGTCTCCCATCCAAGTACTAACCAGGCCCGACCCTGCTTAGCTTCCGAGACCAGAGGAGTTCCGGCGCGTGCAGGGTGGTATGGCCGTAGACGATGGGACCGGGCTCCCGGCGCCCCAAGAGCAGCCGCCCGGCCTGCTTGGTGAGCGCGCGCCAGGTTGTTGGGTCGCGCCTGCGGCGAGCCTCTCCCCGCCTGCCTGCTGCAGCAGCGCCGCGCCTCCCGCCTGTTCCCCGCCTCCTCAGGACGCCGTGGGCGTGGGCAGCGGGTTACTCTTTACCCGCAGTGAGGCCCCTTCGGGCCACCCGTGCCTCCACGGGGCCTCTGCCACTTCCCTGGCGGTGACAGAAGCCAGAGAGACAGCGGTTGGGATTGGGGTGGGGGAGGAAGGAGGGACACACAGGCTGTGTCACGGAATGGGACCGACGCACGGGGGCAGTGTTGAAGCGACAGCTCCTCCACCGGCGGACGGTCACGCCCGGGGCTGGGCTCTAATAAGGATGTAGAGCCGGGAGGGGGGGGGGAGAGGGGGCAGGCATCACCGTGGGACCCCGGGGCAGGCCTCCAGGCTCTGCGGAGTGCCGGTGGGGTCCGAATCTCGCCCGGGGTTTCTCACGCGAAAGGAGAGGCTCTGGTCCAGGCAACTTATAACTGTGGGTTTTGGGCCTGCCTGCCTGCCTGCTTTTCCCCTGTGGTGGTCTCTCCTGGAGGCCCGGGGAGATGGCCGCGCGCGTGCAGGTGTGGCACTCCCTCCCTCCGCTGCTTTGGCCGGGCTCTTTTGTGGCTGTGCGCCGGGGGCCGCAGCGGCCGGCCGGCGGGAACCGAGCGCACACGGCTCTCCTGGGAGAAGGAAGGGCGCTGGGGGAGGGGCCGCGGTGCCTGCCCGCGGAGACGGAGTCCTCCGGTGGGGTGGGGCGGCTGGGCGTCCCCTCGGCTTGCTGTCCTGGGACAACCAGTCCCTCTGTCTCCGGACCCGGGTGCAGGCAGTGGGACGGTCACCCCTCTGCCAAGGACACCGAGGTGCCAAGGTGCCGCACTGCCTTGGTAGGAGAAAGCCGCCCGAGGCCGTTTGGAGGCAGGCGCCGGCAGGCAGCCCTGGGCTTGGGCTTTGGGGGCGGGGTCGTGGTTGCGGCGAAGGTCTGCGGGTTGACAGCTTTCGCTTGCGGGGGAAAAAAGAGGCAATAGAAGGGACTCTGGGGGGAGATTTGGCACAGGCGCCTGGCGTGAGGCCGGGTCTGCGAGGCTGTAGGTCTCGGCGGCGGCCCGGACCCCACCCTCCCACTACCCACCCCCCCCACCCCGCCCAGCCCCGCTGGCCAGGGGTCCTGTGGCGGGGTTGGCGGCTGCAGAGGGTCCAGGGGCATGGCGTCCACAAAAGCAGTGGCGGGCAAAAGCCTAGTGCACCCGGTATTGCCAGGCGGTCTCCCATCCAAGTACTAACCAGGCCCGACCCTGCTTAGCTTCCGAGACCAGAGGAGATCCGGCGCGTGCAGGGTGGTATGGCCTTAGACGCTGGGACCGGGCTCGCGGCGCCCCAAGAGCAGCCGCCCGGCCTGCTTGGTGAGCGCGCGCCAGGTTGTTGGGTGGCGCCTGCGGCGAGCCTCTCCCCGCCTGCCGGCTGCAGCAGCGCCGCGCCTCCCGCCTGCTCCCCGCGTCCTCAGGACGCCGCGGGCGTGGGCAGCGGGTTACTCTTTGCCCGCAGTGAGGCCCCTTCGGGCCACCCGTGCCTCCACGGGGCCTCTGCCACTTCCCTGGCGGTGACAGAAGCCAGAGAGACAGCGGTTGGGATTGGGGTGGGGGAGGAAGGAGGGACACACAGGCTCTGTCACGGAATGGGACCGACGCACAGGGGCAGTGTTGAAGCGACAGCTCCTCCACCGGCGGACGGTCGCGCCCGGGGCTGGGCTCCGTTAAGGATGTAGAGCCCGGGGTGGGGGGGTGGCGGGCAGTCACCGTGGGATACTGGGGCAGGCCTCCAGGGTCTGCGGAGTGCCGGTGGGGTCCGAATCTGCCCGGGGTTTCTCACGCGAAAGGAGAGGCTCTGGTCCAGGCACCTTATAACTGTGGGTTTTGGGCCTGCCTGCCTGCCTGCTTTTCCCTGTGGTGGTCTCTCCTGGAGGCCCGGGGAGATGGCCGCGCGCGTGCAGGCGTGGCGCTCCCTCCCTCTGCTGCTTTGGCCGGGCTCTTTTGTGGCTGTGCGCCGGGGACCGCAGCGGCCGGCGGGGGGGAACCGAGCACACACAGCTCTCCTGAGAGAAGGAAGGGCGCTGGGGGAGGGGCCGCGGTGCCTGCCCGCGGAGACGGAGTCCTCCGGTGGGGTGGGGCGGCTGGCCGTCCCCTCGGCTTGCTGTCCTGGGACAACCAGTCCCTCTGTCTCCGGGCCCGGGTGCAGGCAGTGGGACGGTCACCCCTCTGCCAAGGACACCGAGGTGCCAAGGAGCCGCACTGCCTTGGCAGGAGAAAGCCGCCCGAGGCCGTTTGGAGGCCTGCGCGGGCAGGCAGCCCTGGGCTTGGGTTTTGGGGGCGGGGTCGTGGGCGCGGCGAAGTTCTTCGGGTTGACAGCATGCGCTTGCGGAGGGGAAAAAAGAGGCTATAGAAGGGGCTGTGGGGGGAGACCTGGCTTAGGCGCCTGGCGTGAGGCCGTGTCTGCGAGGCTGTAGGTCTCAGCGGCGGCCCGGACCCCACCCTCCCACTACCCACCCCCCCCACCCCGCCCAGCCCCGCTGGCCAGGGGTCCTGTGGCGGGGTTGGCGGCTGCAGAGGGTCCAGGGGCATGGCGGCCGCAAAAGCAGTGGCGGGCAAAAGCCTAGTGCACCCGGTATTCCCAGGCGGTCTCCCATCCAAATACTAACCAGGCCCGACCCTGCTTAGCTTCCGAGATCAGAGGAGATCCGGCGCGTGCAGGGTGGTATGGCCGTAGACGCTGGGACCGGGCTCGCGGCGCCCCAAGAGCAGCTGCCCGGCCTTCGTGGTGAGCGCGCGCCAGGTTGTTGGACCGCGCTGGCGGCGAGCCTCTCCCCGCCTGCCGGCTGCAGCAGGGCCGCGCCTCCCGCCTGCTCCCCGCCTCCTCAGGACGCCGCGGGCGTGGGCAGCGGGTTACTCTTTGCCCGCAGTGAGGCCCCTTCGGGCCACCCGTGCCTCCACAGGGCCTCTGCCACTTCCCTGGCGGTGACAGAAGCCAGAGAGACAGCGGTTGCGAGTGGGGGGGGGGAGGAAGGAGGGACACACAGACTGTGTCACGGAATGGGACCGACGCACGGGGGCAGTGTTGAAGCGACAGCTCCTCCACCGGCGGACGGTCGCGCCCGGGGCTGGGCTCCGTTAAGAATGTACAGCCCGAGGTGGGGGGGTGGCGGGCAGTCACCGTGGGATACTGGGGCAGGCCTCCAGGGTCTGCGGAGTGCCGGTGGGGTCCGAATCTCGCCCGGGGTTTCTCACGCGAAAGGAGAGGCTCTGGTCCAGGCACCTTATAACTGTGGGTTTTGGGCCTGCCTGCCTGCCTGCTTTTCCCTGTGGTGGTCTCTCCTGGAGGCCCGGGGAGATGGCCGCGCGTGTGCAGGCGTGGCGCTCCCTCCCTCTGCTGCTTTGCCGGGCTCTTTTGTGGCTGTGCGCCGGGGACCGCAGCGGCCGGCGGGGGGGAACCGAGCACTCACAGCTCTCCTGAGAGAAGGAAGGGCGCTGGGGGAGGGGCCGCGGTGCCGGCCGGTGGAGACGGAGTCCTCCGGTGGGGTGGGGCGGCTGGCCGTCCCCTCGGCTTGCTGTCCTGGGACAACCAGTCCCTCTGTCTCCGGGCCCGGGTGCAGGCAGTGGGACGGTCACCCCTCTGCCAAGGACACCAAGGTGCCAAGGAGCCGCACTGCCTTGGCAGGAGAAAGCCGCCCGAGGCCGTTTGGAGGCCTGCGCGGGCAGGCAGCCCTGGGCTTGGGCTTTGGGGGCGGGGTCGTGGGCGCGGCGGAGGTCTTCGGGTTGACAGCATGCGCTTGCGCAGGGGAAAAAAGAGGCTATAGAAGGGGCTGTGGGGGGAGACCTGGCTTAGGCGCCTGGCGTGAGGCCGTGTCTGCGAGGCTGTAGGTCTCGCCGGCGGCCCGGACCCCACCCTCCCACTACCCACCCCCCCCCACCCCGCCCAGCCCCGCTGGCCAGGGGTCCTGTGGCGGGGTTGGCGGCTGCAGAGGGTCCAGGGGCATGGCGGCCGCAAAAGCAGTGGCGGGCAAAAGCCTAGTGCACCCGGTATTCCCAGGCGGTCTCCCATCCAAGTACTAACCAGGCCCGACCCTGCTTAGCTTCCGAGATCAGAGGAGATCCGGCGCGTGCAGGATGGTATGGCCGTAGACGCTGGGACCGGGCTCGCGGCGCCCCAAGAGCAGCTGCCCGGCCTTCGTGGTGAGCGCGCGCCAGGTTGTTGGACCGCGCTGGCGGCGAGCCTCTCCCCGCCTGCCGGCTGCAGCAGGGCCGCGCCTCCCGCCTGCTCCCCGCCTCCTCAGGACGCCGCGGGCGTGGGCAGCGGGTTACTCTTTGCCCGCAGTGAGGCCCCTTCGGGCCACCCGTGCCTCCACGGGGCCTCTGCCACTTCCCTGGCGGTGACAGAAGCCTGAGAGACAGCGGTTGCGAGTGAAGGGGGGGGAGGAAGGAGGGACACACAGGCTGTGTCACGGAATGGGACCGACGCACGGGGGCAGTGTTGAAGCGACAGCTCCTCCACCGGCGGACGGTCGCGCCCGGGGCTGGGCTCCGATAACGATGTAGAGCCCGGGGGGGGGGGGAGAGGGGGGCAGGCAGTCACCGTGGGACCCCGGGGCAGGCCTCCAGGCTCTGCGGAGTGCCGGTGGGGTTCGAATCTCGCCCGGGGTCTGTCACGCGAAAGGAGAGGCTCTGGCCCAGGCACCTTATACCTGTGGGTTTTGGGCCTGCCGGCCTGCCTGCTTTTCCCCTGTGGTGGTCTCTCCTGGAGGCCCGGGGAGACGGCAGCGCGCGTGCAATTGTGGCACTCCCTCCCTCCGCTGCTTTGGCCGGGCTCTTTTGTGGCTGTGCGCCGGGGGCCGCAGCGGCCGGCCGGCGGGAACCGAGCGCACACGGCTCTCCTGGGAGAAGGAAGGGCGCTGGGGGAGGGGCCGCGGTGCCTGCCGGTGGAGACGGAGGCCTGCGGTGGGGTGGGGAGGCTGGGCGTCCCCTCGGCTTGCTGTCCTGGACAACCAGTCCCTCTGTCTCCGGACCCGGGTGCAGGCAGTGGGACGGTCACCCCTCTGCCAAGGACACCGAGGTGACAAGGTGCCGCACTGCCTTGGTAGGAGAAAGCCGCCCGAGGCCGTTTGGAGGCAGGCGCCGGCAGGCAGCCCTGGGCTTGGGCTTTGGGGGCGGTGTCGTGGGCGCGGCGAAGGTCTGCGGGTTGACAGCTTTCGCTTGCGGGGGAAAAAAGAGGCAATAGAAGGGACTCTGGGGGGAGATTTGGCCCAGGCGCCTGAGGTGAGGCCGGGTCTGCGAGGCTGTAGGTCTCGGCGGCGGCCCGGACCCCACCCTCCCACTACCCACCCCCCCCACCCCGCCCAGCCCCGCTGGCCAGGGGTCCTGTGGCGGGGTTGGCGGCTGCAGAGGGTCCAGGGGCATGGCGGCCGCAAAAGCAGTGGCGGGTAAAAGCCTAGCGCACCCGGTATTGCCAGGCAGTGTCCCATCCAAGTACTAACCAGGCCCGACCCTGCTTAGCTTCCGAGATCAGAGGAGATCGGGCGCGTGCAGGGTGGTATGGCCGTAGACGGTGGGACAGGGCTCCCGGCGCCCCAAGAGCAGCTGCCCGGCCTTCGTGGTGAGCGCGCGCCAGGTTGTTGGGCCGCGCCGGCGACGAGCCTCTCCCCGCCTGCCGGCTGCAGCAGGGCCGCGCCTCCCGCCTGCTCCCCGCCTCCTCAGGACGCCGCGGGCGTGGGCAGCGGGTTACTCTTTGCCCGCAGTGAGGCCCCTTCGGGCCACCCGTGGCTCCACGGGGCCTCTGCCACTTCCCTGGCGGTGACAGAAGCCAGAGAGACAGCGGTTGGGAGTGGGGGGGGAGGAAGGTGGGACGCACAGGCTGTGTCACGGAATGTGACCGACGCACGGGGGCAGTGTTGAAGCGACAGCTCCTCCACCGGCGGACGGTCGCGCCCGGGGCTGGGCTCCGTTAAGGATGTAGAGCCCGGGGTGGGGGGTGGCGGGCAGTCACCGTGGGATACTGGGGCAGGCCTCCAGGGTCTGCGGAGTGCCGGTGGGGTCCGAATCTGCCCGGGGTTTCTCACGCGAAAGGAGAGGCTCTGGTCCAGGCACCTTATAACTGTGGGTTTTGGGCCTGCCTGCCTGCCTGCTTTTCCCTGTGGTGGTCTCTCCTGGAGGCCCGGGGAGATGGCCGCGCGCGTGCAGGCGTGGCGCTCCCTCCCTCTGCTGCTTTGGCCGGGCTCTTTTGTGGCTGTGCGCCGGGGACCGCAGCGGCCGGCGGGGTGAACCGAGCACACACAGCTCTCCTGAGAGAAGGAAGGGCGCTGGGGGAGGGGCCGCGGTGCCTGCCCGCGGAGACGGAGTCCTCCGGTGGGGTGGGGCGGCTGGCCGTCCCCTCGGCTTGCTGTCCTGGGACAACCAGTCCCTCTGTCTCCGGGCCCGGGTGCAGGCAGTGGGACGGTCACCCCTCTGCCAAGGACACCGAGGTGCCAAGGAGCCGCACTGCCTTGGCAGGAGAAAGCCGCCCGAGGCCGTTTGGAGGCCTGCGCGGGCAGGCAGCCCTGGGCTTGGGTTTTGGGGGCGGGGTCGTGGGCGCGGCGAAGGTCTTCGGGTTGACAGCATGCGCTTGCGGAGGGGAAAAAAGAGGCTATAGAAGGGGCTGTGGGGGGAGACCTGGCTTAGGCGCCTGGCGTGAGGCCGTGTCTGTGAGGCTGTAGGTCTCGGCGGCGGCCCGGACCCCACCCTCCCACTACCCACCCCCCCCACCCCGCCCAGCCCCGCTGGCCAGGGGTCCTGTGGCGGGGTTGGCGGCTGCAGAGGGTCCAGGGGCATGGCGGCCGCAAAAGCAGTGGCGGGCAAAAGCCTAGTGCACCCGGTATTCCCAGGCGGTCTCCCATCCAAATACTAACCAGGCCCGACCCTGCTTAGCTTCCGAGATCAGAGGAGATCCGGCGCGTGCAGGGTGGTATGGCCGTAGACGCTGGGACCGGGCTCGCGGCGCCCCAAGAGCAGCTGCCCGGCCTTCGTGGTGAGCGCGCGCCAGGTTGTTGGACCGCGCTGGCGGCGAGCCTCTCCCCGCCTGCCGGCTGCAGCAGGGCCGCGCCTCCCGCCTGCTCCCCGCCTCCTCAGGACGCCGCGGGCGTGGGCAGCGGGTTACTCTTTGCCCGCAGTGAGGCCCCTTCGGGCCACCCGTGCCTCCACAGGGCCTCTGCCACTTCCCTGGCGGTGACAGAAGCCAGAGAGACAGCGGTTGCGAGTGGGGGGGGGGAGGAAGGAGGGACACACAGACTGTGTCACGGAATGGGACCGACGCACGGGGGCAGTGTTGAAGCGACAGCTCCTCCACCGGCGGACGGTCGCGCCCGGGGCTGGGCTCCGTTAAGAATGTAGAGCCCGAGGTGGGGGGGTGGCGGGCAGTAACCGTGGGATACTGGGGCAGGCCTCCAGGGTCTGCGGAGTGCCGGTGGGGTCCGAATCTCGCCCGGGGTTTCTCACGCGAAAGGAGAGGCTCTGGTCCAGGCACCTTATAACTGTGGGTTTTGGGCCTGCCTGCCTGCCTGCTTTTCCCTGTGGTGGTCTCTCCTGGAGGCCCGGGGAGATGGCCGCGCGCGTGCAGGCGTGGCGCTCCCTCCCTCTGCTGCTTTGCCGGGCTCTTTTGTGGCTGTGCGCCGGGGACCGCAGCGGCCGGCGGGGGGGAACCGAGCACACACAGCTCTCCTGAGAGAAGGAAGGGCGCTGGGGGAGGGGCCGCGGTGCCGGCCGGTGGAGACGGAGTCCTCCGGTGGGGTGGGGCGGCTGGCTGTCCCCTCGGCTTGCTGTCCTGGGACAACCAGTCCCTCTGTCTCCGGGCCCGGGTGCAGGCAGTGGGACGGTCACCCCTCTGCCAAGGACACCAAGGTGCCAAGGAGCCGCACTGCCTTGGCAGGAGAAAGCCGCCCGAGGCCGTTTGGAGGCCTGCGCGGGCAGGCAGCCCTGGGCTTGGGCTTTGGGGGCGGGGTCGTGGGCGCGGCGGAGGTCTTCGGGTTGACAGCATGCGCTTGCGCAGGGGAAAAAAGAGGCTATAGAAGGGGCTGTGGGGGGAGACCTGGCTTAGGCGCCTGGCGTGAGGCCGTGTCTGCGAGGCTGTAGGTCTCGCCGGCGGCCCGGACCCCACCCTCCCACTACCCACCCCCCCCCACCCCGCCCAGCCCCGCTGGCCAGGGGTCCTGTGGCGGGGTTGGCGGCTGCAGAGGGTCCAGGGGCATGGCGGCCGCAAAAGCAGTGGCGGGCAAAAGCCTAGTGCACCCGGTATTCCCAGGCGGTCTCCCATCCAAGTACTAACCAGGCCCGACCCTGCTTAGCTTCCGAGATCAGAGGAGATCCGGCGCGTGCAGGATGGTATGGCCGTAGACGCTGGGACCGGGCTCGCGGCGCCCCAAGAGCAGCTGCCCGGCCTTCGTGGTGAGCGCGCGCCAGGTTGTTGGACCGCGCCGGCGGCGAGCCTCTCCCCGCCTGCCGGCTGCAGCAGGGCCGCGCCTCCCGCCTGCTCCCCGCCTCCTCAGGACGCCGCGGGCGTGGGCAGCGGGTTACTCTTTGCCCGCAGTGAGGCCCCTTCGGGCCACCCGTGCCTCCACGGGGCCTCTGCCACTTCCCTGGCGGTGACAGAAGCCAGAGAGACAGCGGTTGCGAGTGGGGGGGGGGGAGGAAGGAGGGACACACAGGCTCTGTCACGGAATGGGACCGACGCACGGGGGCAGTGTTGAAGCGACAACTCCTCCACCGGCGGACGGTCGCGCCCGGGGCTGGGCTCCGATAACGATGTAGAGCCCGGGGGGGGGGGGGGGAGAGGGGGGCAGGCAGTCACCGTGGGATACTGGGGCTGGCCTCCAGGCTCTGCGGAGTGCCGGTGGGGTTCGAATCTCGCCCGGGGTCTGTCACGCGAAAGGAGAGGCTCTGGCCCAGGCACCTTATACCTGTGGGTTTTGGGCCTGCCTGCCTGCCTGCTTTTCCCCTGTGGTGGTCTCTCCTGGAGGCCCGGGGAGACGGCAGCGAGCGTGCAGTTGTGGCACTCCCTCCCTCCGCTGCTTTGGCCGGGCTCTTTTGTGGCTGTGCGCCGGGGGCCGCAGCGGCCGGCCGGCGGGAACCGAGCGCACACGGCTCTCCTGGGAGAAGGAAGGGCGCTGGGGGAGGGGCCGCGGTGCCTGCGGGTGGAGACGGAGGCCTGCGGTGGGGTGGGGAGGCTGGGCGTCCCCTCGGCTTGCTGTCCTGGACAACCAGTCCCTCTGTCTCCGGACCCGGGTGCAGGCAGTGGGACGGTCACCCCTCTGCCAAGGACACCGAGGTGACAAGGTGCCGCACTGCCTTGGTAGGAGAAAGCCGCCCGAGGCCGTTTGGAGGCAGGCGCCGGCAGGCAGCCCTGGGCTTGGGCTTTGGGGGCGGGGTCGTGGGCGCGGCGAAGGTCTCCGGGTTGACAGCTTTCGCTTGCGGGGGAAAAAAGAGGCAATAGAAGGGACTCTGGGGGGAGATTTGGCCCAGGCGCCTGAGGTGAGGCCGGGTCTGCGAGGCTGTAGGTCTCGGCGGCGGCCCGGACCCCACCCTCCCACTACCCACCCCCCCCACCCCGCCCAGCCCCGCTGGCCAGGGGTCCTGTGGCGGGGTTGGCGGCTGCAGAGGGTCCAGGGGCATGGCGGCCGCAAAAGCAGTGGCGGGTAAAAGCCTAGCGCACCCGGTATTGCCAGGCAGTGTCCCATCCAAGTACTAACCAGGCCCGACCCTGCTTAGCTTCCGAGATCAGAGGAGATCGGGCGCGTGCAGGGTGGTATGGCCGTAGACGGTGGGACAGGGCTCCCGGCGCCCCAAGAGCAGCTGCCCGGCCTTCGTGGTGAGCGCGCGCCAGGTTGTTGGGCCGCGCCGGCGACGAGCCTCTCCCCGCCTGCCGGCTGCAGCAGGGCCGCGCCTCCCGCCTGCTCCCCGCCTCCTCAGGACGCCGCGGGCGTGGGCAGCGGGTTACTCTTTGCCCGCAGTGAGGCCCCTTCGGGCCACCCGTGGCTCCACGGGGCCTCTGCCACTTCCCTGGCGGTGACAGAAGCCAGAGAGACAGCGGTTGGGAGTGGGGGGGGAGGAAGGTGGGACGCACAGGCTGTGTCACGGAATGTGACCGACGCACGGGGGCAGTGTTGAAGCGACAGCTCCTCCACCGGCGGACGGTCGCGCCCGGGGCTGGGCTCCGTTAAGGATGTAGAGCCCGGGGTGGGGGGTGGCGGGCAGTCACCGTGGGATACTGGGGCAGGCCTCCAGGGTCTGCGGAGTGCCGGTGGGGTCCGAATCTGCCCGGGGTTTCTCACGCGAAAGGAGAGGCTCTGGTCCAGGCACCTTATAACTGTGGGTTTTGGGCCTGCCTGCCTGCCTGCTTTTCCCTGTGGTGGTCTCTCCTGGAGGCCCGGGGAGATGGCCGCGCGCGTGCAGGCGTGGCGCTCCCTCCCTCTGCTGCTTTGGCCGGGCTCTTTTGTGGCTGTGCGCCGGGGACCGCAGCGGCCGGCGGGGTGAACCGAGCGCACACGGCTCTCCTGGGAGAAGGAAGGGCGCTGGGGGAGGGGCCGCGGTGCCTGCCCGCGGAGACGGAGTCCTCCGGTGGGGTGGGGCGGCTGGCCGTCCCCTCGGCTTGCTGTCCTGGGACAACCAGTCCCTCTGTCTCCGGGCCCGGGTGCAGGCAGTGGGACGGTCACCCCTCTGCCAAGGACACCGAGGTGCCAAGGAGCCGCACTGCCTTGGCAGGAGAAAGCCGCCCGAGGCCGTTTGGAGGCCTGCGCGGGCAGGCAGCCCTGGGCTTGGGTTTTGGGGGCGGGGTCGTGGGCGCGGCGAAGGTCTTCGGGTTGACAGCATGCGCTTGCGGAGGGGAAAAAAGAGGCTATAGAAGGGGCTGTGGGGGGAGACCTGGCTTAGGCGCCTGGCGTGAGGCCGTGTCTGCGAGGCTGTAGGTCTCGGCGGCGGCCCGGACCCCACCCTCCCACTACCCACCCCCCCCACCCCGCCCAGCCCCGCTGGCCAGGGGTCCTGTGGCGGGGTTGGCGGCTGCAGAGGGTCCAGGGGCATGGCGGCCGCAAAAGCAGTGGCGGGCAAAAGCCTAGTGCACCCGGTATTCCCAGGCGGTCTCCCATCCAAATACTAACCAGGCCCGACCCTGCTTAGCTTCCGAGATCAGAGGAGATCCGGCGCGTGCAGGGTGGTATGGCCGTAGACGCTGGGACCGGGCTCGCGGCGCCCCAAGAGCAGCTGCCCGGCCTTCGTGGTGAGCGCGCGCCAGGTTGTTGGACCGCGCTGGCGGCGAGCCTCTCCCCGCCTGCCGGCTGCAGCAGGGCCGCGCCTCCCGCCTGCTCCCCGCCTCCTCAGGACGCCGCGGGCGTGGGCAGCGGGTTACTCTTTGCCCGCAGTGAGGCCCCTTCGGGCCACCCGTGCCTCCACAGGGCCTCTGCCACTTCCCTGGCGGTGACAGAAGCCAGAGAGACAGCGGTTGCGAGTGGGGGGGGGGGAGGAAGGAGGGACACACAGACTGTGTCACGGAATGGGACCGACGCACGGGGGCAGTGTTGAAGCGACAGCTCCTCCACCGGCGGACGGTCGCGCCCGGGGCTGGGCTCCGTTAAGAATGTAGAGCCCGAGGTGGGGGGGTGGCGGGCAGTCACCGTGGGATACTGGGGCAGGCCTCCAGGGTCTGCGGAGTGCCGGTGGGGTCCGAATCTCGCCCGGGGTTTCTCACGCGAAAGGAGAGGCTCTGGTCCAGGCACCTTATAACTGTGGGTTTTGGGCCTGCCTGCCTGCCTGCTTTTCCCTGTGGTGGTCTCTCCTGGAGGCCCGGGGAGATGGCCGCGCGCGTGCAGGCGTGGCGCTCCCTCCCTCTGCTGCTTTGCCGGGCTCTTTTGTGGCTGTGCGCCGGGGACCGCAGCGGCCGGCCGGCGGGAACCGAGCGCACACGGCTCTCCTGGGAGAAGGAAGGGCGCTGGGGGAGGGGCCGCGGTGCCGGCCGGTGGAGACGGAGTCCTCCGGTGGGGTGGGGCGGCTGGCCGTCCCCTCGGCTTGCTGTCCTGGGACAACCAGTCCCTCTGTCTCCGGGCCCGGGTGCAGGCAGTGGGACGGTCACCCCTCTGCCAAGGACACCAAGGTGCCAAGGAGCCGCACTGCCTTGGCAGGAGAAAGCCGCCCGAGGCCGTTTGGAGGCCTGCGCGGGCAGGCAGCCCTGGGCTTGGGCTTTGGGGGCGGGGTCGTGGGCGCGGCGGAGGTCTTCGGGTTGACAGCATGCGCTTGCGCAGGGGAAAAAAGAGGCTATAGAAGGGGCTGTGGGGGGAGACCTGGCTTAGGCGCCTGGCGTGAGGCCGTGTCTGCGAGGCTGTAGGTCTCGCCGGCGGCCCGGACCCCACCCTCCCACTACCCACCCCCCCCCACCCCGCCCAGCCCCGCTGGCCAGGGGTCCTGTGGCGGGGTTGGCGGCTGCAGAGGGTCCAGGGGCATGGCGGCCGCAAAAGCAGTGGCGGGCAAAAGCCTAGTGCACCCGGTATTCCCAGGCGGTCTCCCATCCAAGTACTAACCAGGCCCGACCCTGCTTAGCTTCCGAGATCAGAGGAGATCCGGCGCGTGCAGGATGGTATGGCCGTAGACGCTGGGACCGGGCTCGCGGCGCCCCAAGAGCAGCTGCCCGGCCTTCGTGGTGAGCGCGCGCCAGGTTGTTGGACCGCGCCGGCGGCGAGCGTCTCACCGCCTGCCGGCTCCAGCAGCGCCGCGCCTCCCGCCTGCTCCCCGCCTCCTCAGGACGCCGCGGGCGTGGGCAGCGGGTTACTCTTTGCCCGCAGTGAGGCCCCTTCGGGCCACCCGTGCCTCCACGGGGCCTCTGCCACTTCCCTGGCGGTGACAGAAGCCAGAGAGACAGCGGTTGCGAGTGGGGGGGGGGG
This sequence comes from Rhinolophus hipposideros, assembly GCF_964194185.1. Lineage (NCBI taxonomy): Eukaryota > Metazoa > Chordata > Mammalia > Chiroptera > Rhinolophidae > Rhinolophus > Rhinolophus hipposideros. Next base: position 125,912 of record NW_027669489.1, read on the forward strand.
AGGAAGGAGGGACACACAGGCTCTGTCACGGAATGGGACCGACGCACAAGGGCAGTGTTGAAGCGACAACTCCTCCACCGGCGGACGGTCGCGCCCGGGGCTGGGCTCCGATAACGATGTAGAGCCCGGGGGGGGGGGGGGGAGAGGGGGGCAGGCAGTCACCGTGGGATACTGGGGCAGGCCTCCAGGCTCTGCGGAGTGCCGGTGGGGTTCGAATCTCGCCCGGGGTCTGTCACGCGAAAGGAGAGGCTCTGGCCCAGGCACCTTATACCTGTGGGTTTTGGGCCTGCCTGCCTGCCTGCTTTTCCCCTGTGGTGGTCTCTCCTGGAGGCCCGGGGAGACGGCAGCGAGCGTGCAGTTGTGGCACTCCCTCCCTCCGCTGCTTTGGCCGGGCTCTTTTGTGGCTGTGCGCCGGGGGCCGCAGCGGCCGGCCGGCGGGAACCGAGCGCACACGGCTCTCCTGGGAGAAGGAAGGGCGCTGGGGGAGGGGCCGCGGTGCCTGCCGGTGGAGACGGAGGCCTGCGGTGGGGTGGGGAGGCTGGGCGTCCCCTCGGCTTGCTGTCCTGGACAACCAGTCCCTCTGTCTCCGGACCCGGGTGCAGGCAGTGGGACGGTCACCCCTCTGCCAAGGACACCGAGGTGACAAGGTGCCGCACTGCCTTGGTAGGAGAAAGCCGCCCGAGGCCGTTTGGAGGCAGGCGCCGGCAGGCAGCCCTGGGCTTGGGCTTTGGGGGCGGGGTCGTGGGCGTGGCGAAGGTCTGCGGGTTGACAGCTTTCGCTTGCGGGGGAAAAAAGAGGCAATAGAAGGGACTCTGGGGGGAGATTTGGCCCAGGCGCCTGAGGTGAGGCCGGGTCTGCGAGGCTGTAGGTCTCGGCGGCGGCCCGGACCCCACCCTCCCACTACCCACCCCCCCCACCCCGCCCAGCCCCGCTGGCCAGGGGTCCTGTGGCGGGGTTGGCGGCTGCAGAGGGTCCAGGGGCATGGCGGCCGCAAAAGCAGTGGCGGGTAAAAGCCTAGCGCACCCGGTATTGCCAGGCAGTGTCCCATCCAAGTACTAACCAGGCCCGACCCTGCTTAGCTTCCGAGATCAGAGGAGATCGGGCGCGTGCAGGGTGGTATGGCCGTAGACGGTGGGACAGGGCTCCCGGCGCCCCAAGAGCAGCTGCCCGGCCTTCGAGGTGAGCGCGCGCCAGGTTGTTGGGCCGCGCCGGCGACGAGCCTCTCCCCGCCTGCCGGCTGCAGCAGGGCCGCGCCTCTCGCCTGCTCCCCGCGTCCTCAGGACGCCGCGGTCGTGGGCAGCGGGTTACTCTTTGCCCGCAGTGAGGCCCGTTCGGGCCACCCGTGGCTCCACGGGCCCTCTGCCACTTCCCTGGCGGTGACAGAAGCCAGAGAGACAGCGGTTGCGAGTGGGGGGGGGGGAGGAAGGAGGGACGCACAGGCTCTGTCACGGAATGGGACCGACGCACGGGGGCAGTGTTGAAGCGACAGCTCCTCCACCGGCGGACGGTCGCGCCCGGGGCTGGGCTCCGTTAAGGATGTAGAGCCCGGGGTGGGGGGTGGCGGGCAGTCACCGTGGGATACTGGGGCAGGCCTCCAGGGTCTGCGGAGTGCCGGTGGGGTCCGAATCTGCCCGGGGTTTCTCACGCGAAAGGAGAGGCTCTGGTCCAGGCACCTTATAACTGTGGGTTTTGGGCCTGCCTGCCTGCCTGCTTTTCCCTGTGGTGGTCTCTCCTGGAGGCCCGGGGAGATGGCCGCGCGCGTGCAGGCGTGGCGCTCCCTCCCTCTGCTGCTTTGGCCGGGCTCTTTTGTGGCTGTGCGCCGGGGACCGCAGCGGCCGGCGGGGGGGAACCGAGCACACACAGCTCTCCTGAGAGAAGGAAGGGCGCTGGGGGAGGGGCCGCGGTGCCTGCCCGCGGAGACGGAGTCCTCCGGTGGGGTGGGGCGGCTGGCCGTCCCCTCGGCTTGCTGTCCTGGGACAACCAGTCCCTCTGTCTCCGGGCCCGGGTGCAGGCAGTGGGACGGTCACCCCTCTGCCAAGGACACCGAGGTGCCAAGGAGCCGCACTGCCTTGGCAGGAGAAAGCCGCCCGAGGCCGTTTGGAGGGCTGCGCGGGCAGGCAGCCCTGGGCTTGGGTTTTGGGGGCGGGGTCGTGGGCGCGGCGAAGGTCTTCGGGTTGACAGCATGCGCTTGCGGAGGGGAAAAAAGAGGCTATAGAAGGGGCTGTGGGGGGAGACCTGGCTTAGGCGCCTGGCGTGAGGCCGTGTCTGCGAGGCTGTAGGTCTCGGCGGCGGCCCGGACCCCACCCTCCCACTACCCACCCCCCCCACCCCGCCCAGCCCCGCTGGCCAGGGGTCCTGTGGCGGGGTTGGCGGCTGCAGAGGGTCCAGGGGCATGGCGGCCGCAAAAGCAGTGGCGGGCAAAAGCCTAGTGCACCCGGTATTCCCAGGCGGTCTCCCATCCAAATACTAACCAGGCCCGACCCTGCTTAGCTTCCGAGATCAGAGGAGATCCGGCGCGTGCAGGGTGGTATGGCCGTAGACGCTGGGACCGGGCTCGCGGCGCCCCAAGAGCAGCTGCCCGGCCTTCGTGGTGAGCGCGCGCCAGGTTGTTGGACCGCGCTGGCGGCGAGCCTCTCCCCGCCTGCCGGCTGCAGCAGGGCCGCGCCTCCCGCCTGCTCCCCGCCTCCTCAGGACGCCGCGGGCGTGGGCAGCGGGTTGCTCTTTGCCCGCAGTGAGGCCCCTTCGGGCCACCCGTGCCTCCACAGGGCCTCTGCCACTTCCCTGGCGGTGACAGAAGCCAGAGAGACAGCGGTTGCGAATGGGGGGGGGGAGGAAGGAGGGACACACAGACTGTGTCACGGAATGGGACCGACGCACGGGGGCAGTGTTGAAGCGACAGCTCCTCCACCGGCGGACGGTCGCGCCCGGGGCTGGGCTCCGTTAAGAATGTAGAGCCCGAGGTGGGGGGGTGGCGGGCAGTCACCGTGGGATACTGGGGCAGGCCTCCAGGGTCTGCGGAGTGCCAGTGGGGTCCGAATCTCGCCCGGGGTTTCTCACGCGAAAGGAGAGGCTCTGGTCCAGGCACCTTATAACTGTGGGTTTTGGGCCTGCCTGCCTGCCTGCTTTTCCCTGTGGTGGTCTCTCCTGGAGGCCCGGGGAGACGGCCGCGCGCGTGCAGGCGTGGCGCTCCCTCCCTCTGCTGCTTTGCCGGGCTCTTTTGTGGCTGTGCGCCGGGGACCGCAGCGGCCGGCGGGGGGGAACCGAGCACACACAGCTCTCCTGAGAGAAGGAAGGGCGCTGGGGGAGGGGCCGCGGTGCCGGCCGGTGGAGACGGAGTCCTCCGGTGGGGTGGGGCGGCTGGCCGTCCCCTCGGCTTGCTGTCCTGGGACAACCAGTCCCTCTGTCTCCGGGCCCGGGTGCAGGCAGTGGGACGGTCACCCCTCTGCCAAGGACACCAAGGTGCCAAGGAGCCGCACTGCCTTGGCAGGAGAAAGCCGCCCGAGGCCGTTTGGAGGCCTGCGCGGGCAGGCAGCCCTGGGCTTGGGCTTTGGGGGCGGGGTCGTGGGCGCGGCGGAGGTCTTCGGGTTGACAGCATGCGCTTGCGCAGGGGAAAAAAGAGGCTATAGAAGGGGCTGTGGGGGGAGACCTGGCTTAGGCGCCTGGCGTGAGGCCGTGTCTGCGAGGCTGTAGGTCTCGCCGGCGGCCCGGACCCCACCCTCCCACTACCCACCCCCCCCACCCCGCCCAGCCCCGCTGGCCAGGGGTCCTGTGGCGGGGTTGGCGGCTGCAGAGGGTCCAGGGGCATGGCGGCCGCAAAAGCAGTGGCGGGCAAAAGCCTAGTGCACCCGGTATTCCCAGGCGGTCTCCCATCCAAGTACTAACCAGGCCCGACCCTGCTTAGCTTCCGAGATCAGAGGAGATCCGGCGCGTGCAGGATGGTATGGCCGTAGACGCTGGGACCGGGCTCGCGGCGCCCCAAGAGCAGCTGCCCGGCCTTCGTGGTGAGCGCGCGCCAGGTTGTTGGACCGCGCCGGCGGCGAGCCTCTCCCCGCCTGCCGGCTGCAGCAGGGCCGCGCCTCCCGCCTGCTCCCCGCCTCCTCAGGACGCCGCGGGCGTGGGCAGCGGGTTACTCTTTGCCCGCAGTGAGGCCCCTTCGGGCCACCCGTGCCTCCACGGGGCCTCTGCCACTTCCCTGGCGGTGACAGAAGCCAGAGAGACAGCGGTTGCGAGTGGGGGGGGGGGAGGAAGGAGGGACACACAGGCTCTGTCACGGAATGGGACCGACGCACGGGGGCAGTGTTGAAGCGACAGCTCCTCCACCGGCGGACGGTCGCGCCCGGGGCTGGGCTCCGATAACGATGTAGAGCCCGGGGGGGGGGGGAGAGGGGGGCAGGCAGTCACCGTGGGATACTGGGGCAGGCCTCCAGGCTCTGCGGAGTGCCGGTGGGGTCCGAATCCGCCCGGGGTTTGTCACGCGAAAGGAGAGGCTCTGGCCCAGGCACCCTACTCCTGTGGGTTTTGGGCCTGCCTGCCTGCCTGCTTTTCCCCTGTGGTGGTCTCTCCTGGAGGCCCGGGGAGACGGCAGCGCGCGTGCAGTTGTGGCACTCCCTCCCTCCGCTGCTTTGGCCGGGCTCTTTTGTGGCTGTGCGCCGGGGGCCGCAGCGGCCGGCCGGCGGGAACCGAGCGCACACGGCTCTCCTGGGAGAAGGAAGGGCGCTGGGGGAGGGGCCGCGGTGCCTGCCGGTGGAGACGGAGGCCTGCGGTGGGGTGGGGAGGCTGGGCGTCCCCTCGGCTTGCTGTCCTGGACAACCAGTCCCTCTGTCTCCGGACCCGGGTGCAGGCAGTGGGACGGTCACCCCTCTGCCAAGGACACCGAGGTGACAAGGTGCCGCACTGCCTTGGTAGGAGAAAGCCGCCCGAGGCCGTTTGGAGGCAGGCGCCGGCAGGCAGCCCTGGGCTTGGGCTTTGGGGGCGGGGTCGTGGGCGCGGCGAAGGTCTGCGGGTTGACAGCTTTCGCTTGCGGGGGAAAAAAGAGGCAATAGAAGGGACTCTGGGGGGAGATTTGGCCCAGGCGCCTGAGGTGAGGCCGGGTCTGCGAGGCTGTAGGTCTCGGCGGCGGCCCGGACCCCACCCTCCCACTACCCACCCCCCCCACCCCGCCCAGCCCCGCTGGCCAGGGGTCCTGTGGCGGGGTTGGCGGCTGCAGAGGGTCCAGGGGCATGGCGGCCGCAAAAGCAGTGGCGGGTAAAAGCCTAGCGCACCCGGTATTGCCAGGCAGTGTCCCATCCAAGTACTAACCAGGCCCGACCCTGCTTAGCTTCCGAGATCAGAGGAGATCGGGCGCGTGCAGGGTGGTATGGCCGTAGATGGTGGGACAGGGCTCCCGGCGCCCCAAGAGCAGCTGCCCGGCCTTCGTGGTGAGCGCGCGCCAGGTTGTTGGGCCGCGCCGGCGACGAGCCTCTCCCCGCCTGCCGGCTGCAGCAGGGCCGCGCCTCCCGCCTGCTCCCCGCCTCCTCAGGACGCCGCGGGCGTGGGCAGCGGGTTACTCTTTGCCCGCAGTGAGGCCCCTTCGGGCCACCCGTGGCTCCACGGGGCCTCTGCCACTTCCCTGGCGGTGACAGAAGCCAGAGAGACAGCGGTTGGGAGTGGGGGGGGAGGAAGGTGGGACGCACAGGCTGTGTCACGGAATGTGACCGACGCACGGGGGCAGTGTTGAAGCGACAGCTCCTCCACCGGCGGACGGTCGCGCCCGGGGCTGGGCTCCGTTAAGGATGTAGAGCCCGGGGTGGGGGGTGGCGGGCAGTCACCGTGGGATACTGGGGCAGGCCTCCAGGGTCTGCGGAGTGCCGGTGGGGTCCGAATCTGCCCGGGGTTTCTCACGCGAAAGGAGAGGCTCTGGTCCAGGCACCTTATAACTGTGGGTTTTGGGCCTGCCTGCCTGCCTGCTTTTCCCTGTGGTGGTCTCTCCTGGAGGCCCGGGGAGATGGCCGCGCGCGTGCAGGCGTGGCGCTCCCTCCCTCTGCTGCTTTGGCCGGGCTCTTTTGTGGCTGTGCGCCGGGGACCGCAGCGGCCGGCGGGGGGGAACCGAGCACACACAGCTCTCCTGAGAGAAGGAAGGGCGCTGGGGGAGGGGCCGCGGTGCCTGCCCGCGGAGACGGAGTCCTCCGGTGGGGTGGGGCGGCTGGCCGTCCCCTCGGCTTGCTGTCCTGGGACAACCAGTCCCTCTGTCTCCGGGCCCGGGTGCAGGCAGTGGGACGGTCACCCCTCTGCCAAGGACACCGAGGTGCCAAGGAGCCGCACTGCCTTGGCAGGAGAAAGCCGCCCGAGGCCGTTTGGAGGCCTGCGCGGGCAGGCAGCCCTGGGCTTGGGTTTTGGGGGCGGGGTCGTGGGCGCGGCGAAGGTCTTCGGGTTGACAGCATGCGCTTGCGGAGGGGAAAAAAGAGGCTATAGAAGGGGCTGTGGGGGGAGACCTGGCTTAGGCGCCTGGCGTGAGGCCGTGTCTGCGAGGCTGTAGGTCTCGGCGGCGGCCCGGACCCCACCCTCCCACTACCCACCCCCCCCACCCCGCCCAGCCCCGCTGGCCAGGGGTCCTGTGGCGGGGTTGGCGGCTGCAGAGGGTCCAGGGACATGGCGGCCGCAAAAGCAGTGGCGGGCAAAAGCCTAGTGCACCCGGTATTCCCAGGCGGTCTCCCATCCAAATACTAACCAGGCCCGACCCTGCTTAGCTTCCGAGATCAGAGGAGATCGGGCGCGTGCAGGGTGGTATGGCCGTAGACGCTGGGACCGGGCTCGCGGCGCCCCAAGAGCAGCTGCCCGGCCTTCGTGGTGAGCGCGCGCCAGGTTGTTGGACCGCGCTGGCGGCGAGCCTCTCCCCGCCTGCCGGCTGCAGCATGGCCGCGCCTCCCGCCTGCTCCCCGCCTCCTCAGGACGCCGTGGGCGTGGGCAGCGGGTTACTCTTTGCCCGCAGTGAGGCCCCTTCGGGCCACCCGTGCCTCCACAGGGCCTCTGCCACTTCCCTGGCGGTGACAGAAGCCAGAGAGACAGCGGTTGCGAATGGGGGGGGGGAGGAAGGAGGGACACACAGACTGTGTCACGGAATGGGACCGACGCACGGGGGCAGTGTTGAAGCGACAGCTCCTCCACCGGCGGACGGTCGCGCCCGGGGCTGGGCTCCGTTAAGAATGTAGAGCCCGAGGTGGGGGGGTGGCGGGCAGTCACCGTGGGATACTGGGGCAGGCCTCCAGGGTCTGCGGAGTGCCGGTGGGGTCCGAATCTCGCCCGGGGTTTCTCACGCGAAAGGAGAGGCTCTGGTCCAGGCACCTTATAACTGTGGGTTTTGGGCCTGCCTGCCTGCCTGCTTTTCCCTGTGGTGGTCTCTCCTGGAGGCCCGGGGAGATGGCCGCGCGTGTGCAGGCGTGGCGCTCCCTCCCTCTGCTGCTTTGCCGGGCTCTTTTGTGGCTGTGCGCCGGGGACCGCAGCGGCCGGCGGGGGGGAACCGAGCACACACAGCTCTCCTGAGAGAAGGAAGGGCGCTGGGGGAGGGGCCGCGGTGCCGGCCGGTGGAGACGGAGTCCTCCGGTGGGGTGGGGCGGCTGGCCGTCCCCTCGGCTTGCTGTCCTGGGACAACCAGTCCCTCTGTCTCCGGGCCCGGGTGCAGGCAGTGGGACGGTCACCCCTCTGCCAAGGACACCAAGGTGCCAAGGAGCCGCACTGCCTTGGCAGGAGAAAGCCGCCCGAGGCCGTTTGGAGGCCTGCGCGGGCAGGCAGCCCTGGGCTTGGGCTTTGGGGGCGGGGTCGTGGGCGCGGCGGAGGTCTTCGGGTTGACAGCATGCGCTTGCGCAGGGGAAAAAAGAGGCTATAGAAGGGGCTGTGGGGGGAGACCTGGCTTAGGCGCCTGGCGTGAGGCCGTGTCTGCGAGGCTGTAGGTCTCGCCGGCGGCCCGGACCCCACCCTCCCACTACCCACCCCCCCCCACCCCGCCCAGCCCCGCTGGCCAGGGGTCCTGTGGCGGGGTTGGCGGCTGCAGAGGGTCCAGGGGCATGGCGGCCGCAAAAGCAGTGGCGGGCAAAAGCCTAGTGCACCCGGTATTCCCAGGCGGTCTCCCATCCAAGTACTAACCAGGCCCGACCCTGCTTAGCTTCCGAGATCAGAGGAGATCCGGCGCGTGCAGGATGGTATGGCCGTAGACGCTGGGACCGGGCTCGCGGCGCCCCAAGAGCAGCTGCCCGGCCTTCGTGGTGAGCGCGCGCCAGGTTGTTGGACCGCGCCGGCGGCGAGCCTCTCCCCGCCTGCCGGCTGCAGCAGGGCCGCGCCTCCCGCCTGCTCCCCGCCTCCTCAGGACGCCGCGGGCGTGGGCAGCGGGTTACTCTTTGCCCGCAGTGAGGCCCCTTCGGGCCACCCGTGCCTCCACGGGGCCTCTGCCACTTCCCTGGCGGTGACAGAAGCCAGAGAGACAGCGGTTGCGAGTGGGGGGGGGGGAGGAAGGAGGGACACACAGGCTCTGTCACGGAATGGGACCGACGCACGGGGGCAGTGTTGAAGCGACAACTCCTCCACCGGCGGACGGTCGCGCCCGGGGCTGGGCTCCGATAACGATGTAGAGCCCGGGGGGGGGGGGGGAGAGGGGGGCAGGCAGTCACCGTGGGATACTGGGGCAGGCCTCCAGGCTCTGCGGAGTGCCGGTGGGGTTCGAATCTCGCCCGGGGTCTGTCACGCGAAAGGAGAGGCTCTGGCCCAGGCACCTTATACCTGTGGGTTTTGGGCCTGCCTGCCTGCCTGCTTTTCCCCTGTGGTGGTCTCTCCTGGAGGCCCGGGGAGACGGCAGCGAGCGTGCAGTTGTGGCACTCCCTCCCTCCGCTGCTTTGGCCGGGCTCTTTTGTGGCTGTGCGCCGGGGGCCGCAGCGGCCGGCCGGCGGGAACCGAGCGCACACGGCTCTCCTGGGAGAAGGAAGGGCGCTGGGGGAGGGGCCGCGGTGCCTGCCGGTGGAGACGGAGGCCTGCGGTGGGGTGGGGAGGCTGGGCGTCCCCTCGGCTTGCTGTCCTGGACAACCAGTCCCTCTGTCTCCGGACCCGGGTGCAGGCAGTGGGACGGTCACCCCTCTGCCAAGGACACCGAGGTGACAAGGTGCCGCACTGCCTTGGTAGGAGAAAGCCGCCCGAGGCCGTTTGGAGGCAGGCGCCGGCAGGCAGCCCTGGGCTTGGGCTTTGGGGGCGGGGTCGTGGGCGCGGCGAAGGTCTGCGGGTTGACAGCTTTCGCTTGCGGGGGAAAAAAGAGGCAATAGAAGGGACTCTGGGGGGAGATTTGGCCCAGGCGCCTGAGGTGAGGCCGGGTCTGCGAGGCTGTAGGTCTCGGCGGCGGCCCGGACCCCACCCTCCCACTACCCACCCCCCCCACCCCGCCCAGCCCCGCTGGCCAGGGGTCCTGTGGCGGGGTTGGCGGCTGCAGAGGGTCCAGGGGCATGGCGGCCGCAAAAGCAGTGGCGGGTAAAAGCCTAGCGCACCCGGTATTGCCAGGCAGTGTCCCATCCAAGTACTAACCAGGCCCGACCCTGCTTAGCTTCCGAGATCAGAGGAGATCGGGCGCGTGCAGGGTGGTATGGCCGTAGACGGTGGGACAGGGCTCCCGGCGCCCCAAGAGCAGCTGCCCGGCCTTCGTGGTGAGCGCGCGCCAGGTTGTTGGGCCGCGCCGGCGACGAGCCTCTCCCCGCCTGCCGGCTGCAGCAGGGCCGCGCCTCCCGCCTGCTCCCCGCCTCCTCAGGACGCCGCGGGCGTGGGCAGCGGGTTACTCTTTGCCCGCAGTGAGGCCCCTTCGGGCCACCCGTGGCTCCACGGGGCCTCTGCCACTTCCCTGGCGGTGACAGAAGCCAGAGAGACAGCGGTTGGGAGTGGGGGGGGAGGAAGGTGGGACGCACAGGCTGTGTCACGGAATGTGACCGACGCACGGGGGCAGTGTTGAAGCGACAGCTCCTCCACCGGCGGATGGTCGCGCCCGGGGCTGGGCTCCGTTAAGGATGTAGAGCCCGGGGTGGGGGGTGGCGGGCAGTCACCGTGGGATACTGGGGCAGGCCTCCAGGGTCTGCGGAGTGCCGGTGGGGTCCGAATCTGCCCGGGGTTTCTCACGCGAAAGGAGAGGCTCTGGTCCAGGCACCTTATAACTGTGGGTTTTGGGCCTGCCTGCCTGCCTGCTTTTCCCTGTGGTGGTCTCTCCTGGAGGCCCGGGGAGATGGCCGCGCGCGTGCAGGCGTGGCGCTCCCTCCCTCTGCTGCTTTGGCCGGGCTCTTTTGTGGCTGTGCGCCGGGGACCGCAGCGGCCGGCGGGGGGGAACCGAGCACACACAGCTCTCCTGAGAGAAGGAAGGGCGCTGGGGGAGGGGCCGCGGTGCCTGCCCGCGGAGACGGAGTCCTCCGGTGGGGTGGGGCGGCTGGCCGTCCCCTCGGCTTGCTGTCCTGGGACAACCAGTCCCTCTGTCTCCGGGCCCGGGTGCAGGCAGTGGGACGGTCACCCCTCTGCCAAGGACACCGAGGTGCCAAGGAGCCGCACTGCCTTGGCAGGAGAAAGCCGCCCGAGGCCGTTTGGAGGCCTGCGCGGGCAGGCAGCCCTGGGCTTGGGTTTTGGGGGCGGGGTCGTGGGCGCGGCGAAGGTCTTCGGGTTGACAGCATGCGCTTGCGGAGGGGAAAAAAGAGGCTATAGAAGGGGCTGTGGGGGGAGACCTGGCTTAGGCGCCTGGCGTGAGGCCGTGTCTGCGAGGCTGTAGGTCTCGGCGGCGGCCCGGACCCCACCCTCCCACTACCCACCCCCCCCACCCCGCCCAGCCCCGCTGGCCAGGGGTCCTGTGGCGGGGTTGGCGGCTGCAGAGGGTCCAGGGGCATGGCGGCCGCAAAAGCAGTGGCGGGCAAAAGCCTAGTGCACCCGGTATTCCCAGGCGGTCTCCCATCCAAATACTAACCAGGCCCGACCCTGCTTAGCTTCCGAGATCAGAGGAGATCCGGCGCGTGCAGGGTTGTATGGCCGTAGACGCTGGGACCGGGCTCGCGGCGCCCCAAGAGCAGCTGCCCGGCCTTCGTGGTGAGCGCGCGCCAGGTTGTTGGGGCTCTCCAGCGGCGAGCCTCTCCCCGCCTGCCGGCTGCAGCAGCGCAGCGCCTCCCGCCTGCTTCCCGCCTCCACAGGACGCCGCGGGCGTGGGCAGCGGGTTACTCTTTGCCCGCAGTGAGGCCCCTTCGGGCCACCCGTGCCTCCACGGGAACTCTGCCACTTCCCTGGCGGTGACAGAAGCCAGAGAGACAGCGGTTGCGAGTGGGGGGGGGGAGGAAGGAGGGACACACAGGCTCTGTCACGGAATGGGACCGACGCACGGGGGCAGTGTTGAAGCGACAGCTCCTCCACCGGCGGACGGTCGCGCCCGGGGCTGGGCTCCGATAACGATGTAGAGCCCGGGGGGGGGGGGAGAGGGGGGCAGGCAGTCACCGTGGGACCCCGGGGCAGGCCTCCAGGCTCTGCGGAGTGCCGGTGGGGTTCGAATCTCGCCCGGGGTCTGTCACGCGAAAGGAGAGGCTCTGGCCCAGGCACCTTATACCTGTGGGTTTTGGGCCTGCCTGCCTGCCTGCTTTTCCCCTGTGGTGGTCTCTCCTGGAGGCCCGGGGAGACGGCCGCGCGCGTGCAGTTGTGGCACTCCCTCCCTCCGCTGCTTTGGCCGGGCTCCTTTGTGGCTGTGCGCCGGGGGCCGCAGCGGCCGGCCGGCGGGAACCGAGCGCACACGGCTCTCCTGGGAGAAGGAAGGGCGCTGGGGGAGGGGCCGCGGTGCCTGCCGGTGGAGACTGAGGCCTGCGGTGGGGTGGGGAGGCTGGGCGTCCCCTCGGCTTGCTGTCCTGGACAACCAGTCCCTCTGTCTCCGGACCCGGGTGCAGGCAGTGGGACGGTCACCCCTCTGCCAAGGACACCGAGGTGCCAAGTTGCCGCACTGCCTTGGTAGGAGAAAGCCGCCCGAGGCCGTTTGGAGGCAGGCGCCAGCAGGCAGCCCTGGGCTTGGGCTTTGGGGGCGGGGTCGTGGGCGCGGCGAAGGTCTTCGGGTTGACAGCATGCGCTTGCGGGGGGGGAAAAAGAGACTATAGAAGGGGCTGTGGGGGGAGACCTGGCCCAGGCGCCTGGCGTGAGGCCGGGTCTGCGAGGCTGTAGGTCTCGGCGGCGGCCCGGACCCCACCCTCCCACTACCCACCCCCCCACCCCGCCCAGCCCCGCTGGCCAGGGGTCCTGTGGCGGGGTTGGCGGCTGCAGAGGGTCCAGGGGCATGGCGGCCGCAAAAGCAGTGGCGGGCAAAAGCCTAGTGCACCCGGATAAAGCCTAGGCGGTCTCCATCCAAGTACTAACCAGGCCCGACCCTGCTTAGCTTCCGAGACCAGAGGAGATCCGGCGCGTGCAGGGTGGTATGGCCGTAGACGCTGGGACTGGGCTCCCGGCGCCCCAAGAGCAGCCGCCCGGCCTGCTTGGTGAGCGCGCGCCAGGTTGTTGGGTCGCGCCTGCGGCGAGCCTCTCCCCGCCTGCCGGCTGCAGCAGCACCGCGCCACCCGCCTGCTCCCCGCCTCCTCAGGACGCCGCGGGCATGGGCAGCGGGTTACTCTTTGCCCGCAGTGAGGCCCCTTCGGGCCACCCGTGCCTCCACAGGGCCTCTGCCACTTCCCTGGCGGTGACAGAAGCCAGAGAGACAGCGGTTGGGATTGGGGGGGGGGAGGAAGGAGGGACACACAGACTGTGTCACGGAATGGGACCGACGCACGGGGGCAGTGTTGAAGCGACAGCTCCTCCACCGGCGGACGGTCGCGCCCGGGGCTGGGCTCCGTTAAGAATGTAGAGCCCGAGGTGGGGGGGTGGCGGGCAGTCACCGTGGGATACTGGGGCAGGCCTCCAGGGTCTGCGGAGTGCCGGTGGGGTCCGAATCTCGCCCGGGGTTTCTCACGCGAAAGGAGAGGCTCTGGTCCAGGCACCTTATAACTGTGGGTTTTGGGCCTGCCTGCCTGCCTGCTTTTCCCTGTGGTGGTCTCTCCTGGAGGCCCGGGGAGATGGCCGCGCGCGTGCAGGCGTGGCGCTCCCTCCCTCTGCTGCTTTGCCGGGCTCTTTTGTGGCTGTGCGCCGGGGACCGCACCGGCCGGCGGGGGGGAACCGAGCGCACACAGCTCTCCTGAGAGAAGGAAGGGCGCTGGGGGAGGGGCCGCGGTGCCGGCCGGTGGAGACGGAGTCCTCCGGTGGGGTGGGGCGGCTGGGCGTCCCCTCGGCTTGCTGTCCTAGGACAACCAGTCCCTCTGTCTCCGGGCCCGGGTGCAGGCAGTGGGACGGTCACCCCTCTGCCAAGGACACCGAGGTGCCAAGGAGCCGCACTGCCTTGGCAGGAGAAAGCCGCCCGAGGCCGTTTGGAGGCCTGCGCGGGCAGGCAGCCCTGGGCTTGGGCTTTGGGGGCGGGGTCGTGGGCGCGGCGAAGGTCTTCGGGTTGACAGCATGCGCTTGCGGGGGGGAAAAAAGAGACTATAGAAGGGGCTGTGGGGGGAGACCTGGCCCAGTCGCCTGGCGTGAGGCAGGGTCTGCGTGGCTGTAGGTCTCGGCGGCGGCCCGGACCCCACCCTCCAACTACCCCCCCCACCCCGCCCAGCCCCGCTGGCCAGGGGTCCTGTGGCGGGGTTGGCAGCTGCAGAGGGTCCAGGGGCATGGCGGCCCCAAAAGGAGTGGCGGGTAAAAGCGTAGAGCACCCGGTATTCCCGAGCGGTCTCCCATCCAAGTACTAACCAGGCACGACCCTGCTTAGCTTCCGAGATCAGAGGAGATCCGGCGCGTGCAGGGTGGTATGGCCGTAGACGCTGGGACCGGGCTCCCGGCGCCCCAAGAGCAGCCGCCCGGCCTGCTTGGTGAGCGCGCGCCAGGTTGTTGGGCCGCGCCGGCGGCGAGCCTCTCACCGCCTGCCGGCTGCAGCAGCGCCGCGCATCCCGCCTGCTCCCCGCCTCCTCAGGACGCCGCGGGCGTGGGCAGCGGGTTACTCTTTGCCCGCAGTGAGGCCCCTTCACTACCCTGCACGGGTCCTCTGCCACTACCCTGGCGGTGACAGAAGCCAGAGAGACAGCGGTTGCGAGTGTGGGGGGGGGAGGAAGGAGGGACGCACAGGCTGTGTCACGGAATGGGACCCACGCACGGGGGCAGTGTTGAAGGGACAGCTCCTCCACCGGCGGACGGTCGCCCCCGGGGCTGGGCTCCGTTAAGGATGTACAGCCCGGGGGGGGGGGCGGGCAGTCACCGTGGGACCCAGGGGCAGGCCTGCGGGAACCGAACGCGCAGGGCTCCCCTGGGAGAAGGAAGGGCGCTGGGAGAGCGGCCGCGGTGCCTGCCGGTGGAGACGGAGTCCTCCGGTGGGGTGGAGCGGCTGGGCGTCCCCTCGGCTTGCTGTCCTGGGACAACCAGTCCCTCTGTCTCCGGGCCCGGGTGCAGGCAGTGGGACGGTCACCCCTCTGCCAAGGACACCGAGGTGCCAAGGAGCCGCACTGCCTTGGCAGGAGAAAGCCGCCCGAGGCCGTTTGGAGGCCTGCGCGGGCAGGCAGCCCTGGGCTTGGGCTTTGGGGGCGGGGTCGTGGGCGCGGCGAAGGTCTGCGGGTTGACCGCATGCGCTTGCGGGGGGGAAAAAAGAGGCTATAGAAGGGGCTGTGGGGGGAGACCTGGCCCAGGCGCCTGGCGTGAGTCCGGGTCTGCGAGGCTGTAGGTCTCGGCAGCGGCACGGACCCCACCCTCCCACTACCCACCCCCCCACCCCGCCCAGCCCCGCTGGCCAGGGGTCCTGTGGCGGGGTTGGCGGCTGCAGAGGGTCCTGGGGCATGGCGGCCGCAAAAGCAGTGGCGGGCAAAAGCCTAGTGCACCCGGTATTCCCAGGCGGTCTCCCATCCAAGTACTAACCAGGCCCGACCCTGCTTAGCTTCCGAGATCAGAGGAGATCCGGCGCGTGCAGGGTGGTATGGCCGTAGACGCTGGGACCGGGCTCGCGGCGCCCCAAGAGCAGCTGCCCGGCCTTCGTGGTGAGCGCGCGCCAGGTTGTTGGGCCGCTCCGGCGGCGAGCCTCTCCCCGCCTTCCGGCTCCAGCAGCGCCGCGCCACCCGCCTGCTCCCCGCGTCCTCAGGACGCCGCGGTTGTGGGCAGCGGGTTACTCTTTGCCCCCAGTGAGGCCCGTTCGGGCCACCCGTGGCTCCACGGGCCCTCTGCCACTTCCCTGGCGGTGACAGAAGCCAGAGAGACAGCGGGTGCGAGTGTGGGGGGGGGGAAGAAGGAGGGACGCACAGGCTCTGTCACGGAATGGGACCGACGCACGGGGGCAGTGTTGAAGCGACAGCTCCTCCACCGGCGGACGGTCACGCCCGGGGCTGGACTCCGATAAGGATGTAGAGCGGGGGGGGGGGGGGGCGGGCAGTCACCGTGGGATACTGGGGCAGGCCTCCAGGCTCTGCGAAGTGCCGGTGGGGTCCGAATCCGCCCGGGGTTTGTCACGCGAAAGGAGAGGCTCTGGCCCAGGCACCCTACTCCTGTGGGTTTTGGGCCTGCCTGCCTGCCTGCTTTTCCCCTGTGGTGGTCTCTCCTGGAGGCCCGGGGAGACGGCAGCGAGCGTGCAGTTGTGGCACTCCCTCCCTCCGCTGCTTTGGCCGGGCTCTTTTGTGGCTGTGCGCCGGGGGCCGCAGCGGCCGGCCGGCGGGAACCGAGCGCACACGGCTCTCCTGGGAGAAGGAAGGGCGCTGGGGGAGGGGCCGCGGTGCCTGCCGGTGGAGACGGAGGCCTGCGGTGGGGTGGGGAGGCTGGGCGTCCCCTCGGCTTGCTGTCCTGGACAACCAGTCCCTCTGTCTCCGGACCCGGGTGCAGGCAGTGGGACGGTCACCCCTCTGCCAAGGACACCGAGGTGACAAGGTGCCGCACTGCCTTGGTAGGAGAAAGCCGCCCGAGGCCGTTTGGAGGCAGGCGCCGGCAGGCAGCCCTGGGCTTGGGCTTTGGGGGCGGGGTCGTGGGCGCGGCGAAGGTCTGCGGGTTGACAGCTTTCGCTTGCGGGGGAAAAAAGAGGCAATAGAAGGGACTCTGGGGGGAGATTTGGCCCAGGCGCCTGAGGTGAGGCCGGGTCTGCGAGGCTGTAGGTCTCGGCGGCGGCCCGGACCCCACCCTCCCACTACCCACCCCCCCCACCCCGCCCAGCCCCGCTGGCCAGGGGTCCTGTGGCGGGGTTGGCGGCTGCAGAGGGTCCAGGGGCATGGCGGCCGCAAAAGCAGTGGCGGGTAAAAGCCTAGCGCACCCGGTATTGCCAGGCAGTGTCCCATCCAAGTACTAACCAGGCCCGACCCTGCTTAGCTTCCGAGATCAGAGGAGATCGGGCGCGTGCAGGGTGGTATGGCCGTAGACGGTGGGACAGGGCTCCCGGCG
This sequence comes from Rhinolophus hipposideros, assembly GCF_964194185.1. Lineage (NCBI taxonomy): Eukaryota > Metazoa > Chordata > Mammalia > Chiroptera > Rhinolophidae > Rhinolophus > Rhinolophus hipposideros. Next base: position 142,334 of record NW_027669489.1, read on the forward strand.
CCCCAAGAGCAGCTGCCCGGCCTTCGTGGTGAGCGCGCGCCAGGTTGTTGGGCCGCGCCGGCGACGAGCCTCTCCCCGCCTGCCGGCTGCAGCAGGGCCGCGCCTCCCGCCTGCTCCCCGCCTCCTCAGGACGCCGCGGGCGTGGGCAGCGGGTTACTCTTTGCCCGCAGTGAGGCCCCTTCGGGCCACCCGTGGCTCCACGGGGCCTCTGCCACTTCCCTGGCGGTGACAGAAGCCAGAGAGACAGCGGTTGGGAGTGGGGGGGGAGGAAGGTGGGACGCACAGGCTGTGTCACGGAATGTGACCGACGCACGGGGGCAGTGTTGAAGCGACAGCTCCTCCACCGGCGGACGGTCGCGCCCGGGGCTGGGCTCCGTTAAGGATGTAGAGCCCGGGGTGGGGGGTGGCGGGCAGTCACCGTGGGATACTGGGGCAGGCCTCCAGGGTCTGCGGAGTGCCGGTGGGGTCCGAATCTGCCCGGGGTTTCTCACGCGAAAGGAGAGGCTCTGGTCCAGGCACCTTATAACTGTGGGTTTTGGGCCTGCCTGCCTGCCTGCTTTTCCCTGTGGTGGTCTCTCCTGGAGGCCCGGGGAGATGGCCGCGCGCGTGCAGGCGTGGCGCTCCCTCCCTCTGCTGCTTTGGCCGGGCTCTTTTGTGGCTGTGCGCCGGGGACCGCAGCGGCCGGCGGGGGGGAACCGAGCACACACAGCTCTCCTGAGAGAAGGAAGGGCGCTGGGGGAGGGGCCGCGGTGCCTGCCCGCGGAGACGGAGTCCTCCGGTGGGGTGGGGCGGCTGGCCGTCCCCTCGGCTTGCTGTCCTGGGACAACCAGTCCCTCTGTCTCCGGGCCCGGGTGCAGGCAGTGGGACGGTCACCCCTCTGCCAAGGACACCGAGGTGCCAAGGAGCCGCACTGCCTTGGCAGGAGAAAGCCGCCCGAGGCCGTTTGGAGGCCTGCGCGGGCAGGCAGCCCTGGGCTTGGGTTTTGGGGGCGGGGTCGTGGGCGCGGCGAAGGTCTTCGGGTTGACAGCATGCGCTTGCGGAGGGGAAAAAAGAGGCTATAGAAGGGGCTGTGGGGGGAGACCTGGCTTAGGCGCCTGGCGTGAGGCCGTGTCTGCGAGGCTGTAGGTCTCGGCGGCGGCCCGGACCCCACCCTCCCACTACCCACCCCCCCCACCCCGCCCAGCCCCGCTGGCCAGGGGTCCTGTGGCGGGGTTGGCGGCTGCAGAGGGTCCAGGGACATGGCGGCCGCAAAAGCAGTGGCGGGCAAAAGCCTAGTGCACCCGGTATTCCCAGGCGGTCTCCCATCCAAATACTAACCAGGCCCGACCCTGCTTAGCTTCCGAGATCAGAGGAGATCGGGCGCGTGCAGGGTGGTATGGCCGTAGACGCTGGGACCGGGCTCGCGGCGCCCCAAGAGCAGCTGCCCGGCCTTCGTGGTGAGCGCGCGCCAGGTTGTTGGACCGCGCTGGCGGCGAGCCTCTCCCCGCCTGCCGGCTGCAGCAGGGCCGCGCCTCCCGCCTGCTCCCCGCCTCCTCAGGACGCCGTGGGCGTGGGCAGCGGGTTACTCTTTGCCCGCAGTGAGGCCCCTTCGGGCCACCCGTGCCTCCACAGGGCCTCTGCCACTTCCCTGGCGGTGACAGAAGCCAGAGAGACAGCGGTTGCGAATGGGGGGGGGGAGGAAGGAGGGACACACAGACTGTGTCACGGAATGGGACCGACGCACGGGGGCAGTGTTGAAGCGACAGCTCCTCCACCGGCGGACGGTCGCGCCCGGGGCTGGGCTCCGTTAAGAATGTAGAGCCCGAGGTGGGGGGGTGGCGGGCAGTCACCGTGGGATACTGGGGCAGGCCTCCAGGGTCTGTGGAGTGCCGGTGGGGTCCGAATCTCGCCCGGGGTTTCTCACGCGAAAGGAGAGGCTTTGGTCCAGGCACCTTATAACTGTGGGTTTTGGGCCTGCCTGCCTGCCTGCTTTTCCCTGTGGTGGTCTCTCCTGGAGGCCCGGGGAGATGGCCGCGCGTGTGCAGGCGTGGCGCTCCCTCCCTCTGCTGCTTTGCCGGGCTCTTTTGTGGCTGTGCGCCGGGGACCGCAGCGGCCGGCGGGGGGGAACCGAGCACACACAGCTCTCCTGAGAGAAGGAAGGGCGCTGGGGGAGGGGCCGCGGTGCCGGCCGGTGGAGACGGAGTCCTCCGGTGGGGTGGGGCGGCTGGCCGTCCCCTCGGCTTGCTGTCCTGGGACAACCAGTCCCTCTGTCTCCGGGCCCGGGTGCAGGCAGTGGGACGGTCACCCCTCTGCCAAGGACACCAAGGTGCCAAGGAGCCGCACTGCCTTGGCAGGAGAAAGCCGCCCGAGGCCGTTTGGAGGCCTGCGCGGGCAGGCAGCCCTGGGCTTGGGCTTTGGGGGCGGGGTCGTGGGCGCGGCGGAGGTCTTCGGGTTGACAGCATGCGCTTGCGCAGGGGAAAAAAGAGGCTATAGAAGGGGCTGTGGGGGGAGACCTGGCTTAGGCGCCTGGCGTGAGGCCGTGTCTGCGAGGCTGTAGGTCTCGCCGGCGGCCCGGACCCCACCCTCCCACTACCCACCCCCCCCCACCCCGCCCAGCCCCGCTGGCCAGGGGTCCTGTGGCGGGGTTGGCGGCTGCAGAGGGTCCAGGGGCATGGCGGCCGCAAAAGCAGTGGCGGGCAAAAGCCTAGTGCACCCGGTATTCCCAGGCGGTCTCCCATCCAAGTACTAACCAGGCCCGACCCTGCTTAGCTTCCGAGATCAGAGGAGATCCGGCGCGTGCAGGATGGTATGGCCGTAGACGCTGGGACCGGGCTCGCGGCGCCCCAAGAGCAGCTGCCCGGCCTTCGTGGTGAGCGCGCGCCAGGTTGTTGGACCGCGCCGGCGGCGAGCCTCTCCCCGCCTGCCGGCTGCAGCAGGGCCGCGCCTCCCGCCTGCTCCCCGCCTCCTCAGGACGCCGCGGGCGTGGGCAGCGGGTTACTCTTTGCCCGCAGTGAGGCCCCTTCGGGCCACCCGTGCCTCCACGGGGCCTCTGCCACTTCCCTGGCGGTGACAGAAGCCAGAGAGACAGCGGTTGCGAGTGGGGGGGGGGGAGGAAGGAGGGACACACAGGCTCTGTCACGGAATGGGACCGACGCACGGGGGCAGTGTTGAAGCGACAACTCCTCCACCGGCGGACGGTCGCGCCCGGGGCTGGGCTCCGATAACGATGTAGAGCCCGGGGGGGGGGGGGAGAGGGGGGCAGGCAGTCACCGTGGGATACTGGGGCAGGCCTCCAGGCTCTGCGGAGTGCCGGTGGGGTTCGAATCTCGCCCGGGGTCTGTCACGCGAAAGGAGAGGCTCTGGCCCAGGCACCTTATACCTGTGGGTTTTGGGCCTGCCTGCCTGCCTGCTTTTCCCCTGTGGTGGTCTCTCCTGGAGGCCCGGGGAGACGGCAGCGAGCGTGCAGTTGTGGCACTCCCTCCCTCCGCTGCTTTGGCCGGGCTCTTTTGTGGCTGTGCGCCGGGGGCCGCAGCGGCCGGCCGGCGGGAACCGAGCGCACACGGCTCTCCTGGGAGAAGGAAGGGCGCTGGGGGAGGGGCCGCGGTGCCTGCCGGTGGAGACGGAGGCCTGCGGTGGGGTGGGGAGGCTGGGCGTCCCCTCGGCTTGCTGTCCTGGACAACCAGTCCCTCTGTCTCCGGACCCGGGTGCAGGCAGTGGGACGGTCACCCCTCTGCCAAGGACACCGAGGTGACAAGGTGCCGCACTGCCTTGGTAGGAGAAAGCCGCCCGAGGCCGTTTGGAGGCAGGCGCCGGCAGGCAGCCCTGGGCTTGGGCTTTGGGGGCGGGGTCGTGGGCGCGGCGAAGGTCTGCGGGTTGACAGCTTTCGCTTGCGGGGGAAAAAAGAGGCAATAGAAGGGACTCTGGGGGGAGATTTGGCCCAGGCGCCTGAGGTGAGGCCGGGTCTGCGAGGCTGTAGGTCTCGGCGGCGGCCCGGACCCCACCCTCCCACTACCCACCCCCCCCACCCCGCCCAGCCCCGCTGGCCAGGGGTCCTGTGGCGGGGTTGGCGGCTGCAGAGGGTCCAGGGGCATGGCGGCCGCAAAAGCAGTGGCGGGTAAAAGCCTAGCGCACCCGGTATTGCCAGGCAGTGTCCCATCCAAGTACTAACCAGGCCCGACCCTGCTTAGCTTCCGAGATCAGAGGAGATCGGGCGCGTGCAGGGTGGTATGGCCGTAGACGGTGGGACAGGGCTCCCGGCGCCCCAAGAGCAGCTGCCCGGCCTTCGTGGTGAGCGCGCGCCAGGTTGTTGGGCCGCGCCGGCGACGAGCCTCTCCCCGCCTGCCGGCTGCAGCAGGGCCGCGCCTCCCGCCTGCTCCCCGCCTCCTCAGGACGCCGCGGGCGTGGGCAGCGGGTTACTCTTTGCCCGCAGTGAGGCCCCTTCGGGCCACCCGTGGCTCCACGGGGCCTCTGCCACTTCCCTGGCGGTGACAGAAGCCAGAGAGACAGCGGTTGGGAGTGGGGGGGGAGGAAGGTGGGACGCACAGGCTGTGTCACGGAATGTGACCGACGCACGGGGGCAGTGTTGAAGCGACAGCTCCTCCACCGGCGGATGGTCGCGCCCGGGGCTGGGCTCCGTTAAGGATGTAGAGCCCGGGGTGGGGGGTGGCGGGCAGTCACCGTGGGATACTGGGGCAGGCCTCCAGGGTCTGCGGAGTGCCGGTGGGGTCCGAATCTGCCCGGGGTTTCTCACGCGAAAGGAGAGGCTCTGGTCCAGGCACCTTATAACTGTGGGTTTTGGGCCTGCCTGCCTGCCTGCTTTTCCCTGTGGTGGTCTCTCCTGGAGGCCCGGGGAGATGGCCGCGCGCGTGCAGGCGTGGCGCTCCCTCCCTCTGCTGCTTTGGCCGGGCTCTTTTGTGGCTGTGCGCCGGGGACCGCAGCGGCCGGCGGGGGGGAACCGAGCACACACAGCTCTCCTGAGAGAAGGAAGGGCGCTGGGGGAGGGGCCGCGGTGCCTGCCCGCGGAGACGGAGTCCTCCGGTGGGGTGGGGCGGCTGGCCGTCCCCTCGGCTTGCTGTCCTGGGACAACCAGTCCCTCTGTCTCCGGGCCCGGGTGCAGGCAGTGGGACGGTCACCCCTCTGCCAAGGACACCGAGGTGCCAAGGAGCCGCACTGCCTTGGCAGGAGAAAGCCGCCCGAGGCCGTTTGGAGGCCTGCGCGGGCAGGCAGCCCTGGGCTTGGGTTTTGGGGGCGGGGTCGTGGGCGCGGCGAAGGTCTTCGGGTTGACAGCATGCGCTTGCGGAGGGGAAAAAAGAGGCTATAGAAGGGGCTGTGGGGGGAGACCTGGCTTAGGCGCCTGGCGTGAGGCCGTGTCTGCGAGGCTGTAGGTCTCGGCGGCGGCCCGGACCCCACCCTCCCACTACCCACCCCCCCCACCCCGCCCAGCCCCGCTGGCCAGGGGTCCTGTGGCGGGGTTGGCGGCTGCAGAGGGTCCAGGGGCATGGCGGCCGCAAAAGCAGTGGCGGGCAAAAGCCTAGTGCACCCGGTATTCCCAGGCGGTCTCCCATCCAAATACTAACCAGGCCCGACCCTGCTTAGCTTCCGAGATCAGAGGAGATCCGGCGCGTGCAGGGTTGTATGGCCGTAGACGCTGGGACCGGGCTCGCGGCGCCCCAAGAGCAGCTGCCCGGCCTTCGTGGTGAGCGCGCGCCAGGTTGTTGGGGCTCTCCAGCGGCGAGCCTCTCCCCGCCTGCCGGCTGCAGCAGCGCAGCGCCTCCCGCCTGCTTCCCGCCTCCACAGGACGCCGCGGGCGTGGGCAGCGGGTTACTCTTTGCCCGCAGTGAGGCCCCTTCGGGCCACCCGTGCCTCCACGGGAACTCTGCCACTTCCCTGGCGGTGACAGAAGCCAGAGAGACAGCGGTTGCGAGTGGGGGGGGGGAGGAAGGAGGGACACACAGGCTCTGTCACGGAATGGGACCGACGCACGGGGGCAGTGTTGAAGCGACAGCTCCTCCACCGGCGGACGGTCGCGCCCGGGGCTGGGCTCCGATAACGATGTAGAGCCCGGGGGGGGGGGGGGAGAGGGGGGCAGGCAGTCACCGTGGGACCCCGGGGCAGGCCTCCAGGCTCTGCGGAGTGCCGGTGGGGTTCGAATCTCGCCCGGGGTCTGTCACGCGAAAGGAGAGGCTCTGGCCCAGGCACCTTATACCTGTGGGTTTTGGGCCTGCCTGCCTGCCTGCTTTTTCCCCTGTGGTGGTCTCTCCTGGAGGCCCGGGGAGACGGCCGCGCGCGTGCAGTTGTGGCACTCCCTCCCTCCGCTGCTTTGGCCGGGCTCCTTTGTGGCTGTGCGCCGGGGGCCGCAGCGGCCGGCCGGCGGGAACCGAGCGCACACGGCTCTCCTGGGAGAAGGAAGGGCGCTGGGGGAGGGGCCGCGGTGCCTGCCGGTGGAGACTGAGGCCTGCGGTGGGGTGGGGAGGCTGGGCGTCCCCTCGGCTTGCTGTCCTGGACAACCAGTCCCTCTGTCTCCGGACCCGGGTGCAGGCAGTGGGACGGTCACCCCTCTGCCAAGGACACCGAGGTGCCAAGTTGCCGCACTGCCTTGGTAGGAGAAAGCCGCCCGAGGCCGTTTGGAGGCAGGCGCCAGCAGGCAGCCCTGGGCTTGGGCTTTGGGGGCGGGGTCGTGGGCGCGGCGAAGGTCTTCGGGTTGACAGCATGCGCTTGCGGGGGGGAAAAAGAGACTATAGAAGGGGCTGTGGGGGGAGACCTGGCCCAGGCGCCTGGCGTGAGGCCGGGTCTGCGAGGCTGTAGGTCTCGGCGGCGGCCCGGACCCCACCCTCCCACTACCCACCCCCCCACCCCGCCCAGCCCCGCTGGCCAGGGGTCCTGTGGCGGGGTTGGCGGCTGCAGAGGGTCCAGGGGCATGGCGGCCGCAAAAGCAGTGGCGGGCAAAAGCCTAGTGCACCCGGATAAAGCCTAGGCGGTCTCCATCCAAGTACTAACCAGGCCCGACCCTGCTTAGCTTCCGAGACCAGAGGAGATCCGGCGCGTGCAGGGTGGTATGGCCGTAGACGCTGGGACTGGGCTCCCGGCGCCCCAAGAGCAGCCGCCCGGCCTGCTTGGTGAGCGCGCGCCAGGTTGTTGGGTCGCGCCTGCGGCGAGCCTCTCCCCGCCTGCCGGCTGCAGCAGCACCGCGCCACCCGCCTGCTCCCCGCCTCCTCAGGACGCCGCGGGCATGGGCAGCGGGTTACTCTTTGCCCGCAGTGAGGCCCCTTCGGGCCACCCGTGCCTCCACAGGGCCTCTGCCACTTCCCTGGCGGTGACAGAAGCCAGAGAGACAGCGGTTGGGATTGGGGGGGGGGAGGAAGGAGGGACACACAGACTGTGTCACGGAATGGGACCGACGCACGGGGGCAGTGTTGAAGCGACAGCTCCTCCACCGGCGGACGGTCGCGCCCGGGGCTGGGCTCCGTTAAGAATGTAGAGCCCGAGGTGGGGGGGTGGCGGGCAGTCACCGTGGGATACTGGGGCAGGCCTCCAGGGTCTGCGGAGTGCCGGTGGGGTCCGAATCTCGCCCGGGGTTTCTCACGCGAAAGGAGAGGCTCTGGTCCAGGCACCTTATAACTGTGGGTTTTGGGCCTGCCTGCCTGCCTGCTTTTCCCTGTGGTGGTCTCTCCTGGAGGCCCGGGGAGATGGCCGCGCGCGTGCAGGCGTGGCGCTCCCTCCCTCTGCTGCTTTGCCGGGCTCTTTTGTGGCTGTGCGCCGGGGACCGCACCGGCCGGCGGGGGGGAACCGAGCGCACACAGCTCTCCTGAGAGAAGGAAGGGCGCTGGGGGAGGGGCCGCGGTGCCGGCCGGTGGAGACGGAGTCCTCCGGTGGGGTGGGGCGGCTGGGCGTCCCCTCGGCTTGCTGTCCTAGGACAACCAGTCCCTCTGTCTCCGGGCCCGGGTGCAGGCAGTGGGACGGTCACCCCTCTGCCAAGGACACCGAGGTGCCAAGGAGCCGCACTGCCTTGGCAGGAGAAAGCCGCCCGAGGCCGTTTGGAGGCCTGCGCGGGCAGGCAGCCCTGGGCTTGGGCTTTGGGGGCGGGGTCGTGGGCGCGGCGAAGGTCTTCGGGTTGACAGCATGCGCTTGCGGGGGGGAAAAAAGAGACTATAGAAGGGGCTGTGGGGGGAGACCTGGCCCAGTCGCCTGGCGTGAGGCAGGGTCTGCGTGGCTGTAGGTCTCGGCGGCGGCCCGGACCCCACCCTCCAACTACCCCCCCCACCCCGCCCAGCCCCGCTGGCCAGGGGTCCTGTGGCGGGGTTGGCAGCTGCAGAGGGTCCAGGGGCATGGCGGCCCCAAAAGGAGTGGCGGGTAAAAGCGTAGAGCACCCGGTATTCCCGAGCGGTCTCCCATCCAAGTACTAACCAGGCACGACCCTGCTTAGCTTCCGAGATCAGAGGAGATCCGGCGCGTGCAGGGTGGTATGGCCGTAGACGCTGGGACCGGGCTCCCGGCGCCCCAAGAGCAGCCGCCCGGCCTGCTTGGTGAGCGCGCGCCAGGTTGTTGGGCCGCGCCGGCGGCGAGCCTCTCACCGCCTGCCGGCTGCAGCAGCGCCGCGCATCCCGCCTGCTCCCCGCCTCCTCAGGACGCCGCGGGCGTGGGCAGCGGGTTACTCTTTGCCCGCAGTGAGGCCCCTTCACTACCCTGCACGGGTCCTCTGCCACTACCCTGGCGGTGACAGAAGCCAGAGAGACAGCGGTTGCGAGTGTGGGGGGGGGAGGAAGGAGGGACGCACAGGCTGTGTCACGGAATGGGACCCACGCACGGGGGCAGTGTTGAAGGGACAGCTCCTCCACCGGCGGACGGTCGCCCCCGGGGCTGGGCTCCGTTAAGGATGTACAGCCCGGGGGGGGGGGCGGGCAGTCACCGTGGGACCCAGGGGCAGGCCTGCGGGAACCGAACGCGCAGGGCTCCCCTGGGAGAAGGAAGGGCGCTGGGAGAGCGGCCGCGGTGCCTGCCGGTGGAGACGGAGTCCTCCGGTGGGGTGGAGCGGCTGGGCGTCCCCTCGGCTTGCTGTCCTGGGACAACCAGTCCCTCTGTCTCCGGGCCCGGGTGCAGGCAGTGGGACGGTCACCCCTCTGCCAAGGACACCGAGGTGCCAAGGAGCCGCACTGCCTTGGCAGGAGAAAGCCGCCCGAGGCCGTTTGGAGGCCTGCGCGGGCAGGCAGCCCTGGGCTTGGGCTTTGGGGGCGGGGTCGTGGGCGCGGCGAAGGTCTGCGGGTTGACCGCATGCGCTTGCGGGGGGGAAAAAAGAGGCTATAGAAGGGGCTGTGGGGGGAGACCTGGCCCAGGCGCCTGGCGTGAGTCCGGGTCTGCGAGGCTGTAGGTCTCGGCAGCGGCACGGACCCCACCCTCCCACTACCCACCCCCCCACCCCGCCCAGCCCCGCTGGCCAGGGGTCCTGTGGCGGGGTTGGCGGCTGCAGAGGGTCCTGGGGCATGGCGGCCGCAAAAGCAGTGGCGGGCAAAAGCCTAGTGCACCCGGTATTCCCAGGCGGTCTCCCATCCAAGTACTAACCAGGCCCGACCCTGCTTAGCTTCCGAGATCAGAGGAGATCCGGCGCGTGCAGGGTGGTATGGCCGTAGACGCTGGGTCCAGGCTCGTGGCGCCCCAAGAGCAGCTGCCCGGCCTTCGTGGTGAGCGCGCGCCAGGTTGTTGGGCCGCTCCGGCGGCGAGCCTCTCCCCGCCTTCCGGCTCCAGCAGCGCCGCGCCACCCGCCTGCTCCCCGCGTCCTCAGGACGCCGCGGTTGTGGGCAGCGGGTAACTCTTTGCCCCCAGTGAGGCCCGTTCGGGCCACCCGTGGCTCCACGGGCCCTCTGCCACTTCCCTGGCGGTGACAGAAGCCAGAGAGACAGCGGGTGCGAGTGTGGGGGGGGGGAAGAAGGAGGGACGCACAGGCTCTGTCACGGAATGGGACCGACGCACGGGGGCAGTGTTGAAGCGACAGCTCCTCCACCGGCGGACGGTCACGCCCGGGGCTGGACTCCGATAAGGATGTAGAGCGGGGGGGGGGGGGGGCGGGCAGTCACCGTGGGATACTGGGGCAGGCCTCCAGGCTCTGCGAAGTGCCGGTGGGGTCCGAATCCGCCCGGGGTTTGTCACGCGAAAGGAGAGGCTCTGGCCCAGGCACCCTACTCCTGTGGGTTTTGGGCCTGCCTGCCTGCCTGCTTTTCCCCTGTGGTGGTCTCTCCTGGAGGCCCGGGGAGACGGCAGCGAGCGTGCAGTTGTGGCACTCCCTCCCTCCGCTGCTTTGGCCGGGCTCTTTTGTGGCTGTGCGCCGGGGGCCGCAGCGGCCGGCCGGCGGGAACCGAGCGCACACGGCTCTCCTGGGAGAAGGAAGGGCGCTGGGGGAGGGGCCGCGGTGCCTGCCGGTGGAGACGGAGGCCTGCGGTGGGGTGGGGAGGCTGGGCGTCCCCTCGGCTTGCTGTCCTGGACAACCAGTCCCTCTGTCTCCGGACCCGGGTGCAGGCAGTGGGACGGTCACCCCTCTGCCAAGGACACCGAGGTGACAAGGTGCCGCACTGCCTTGGTAGGAGAAAGCCGCCCGAGGCCGTTTGGAGGCAGGCGCCGGCAGGCAGCCCTGGGCTTGGGCTTTGGGGGCGGGGTCGTGGGCGTGGCGAAGGTCTGCGGGTTGACAGCTTTCGCTTGCGGGGGAAAAAAGAGGCAATAGAAGGGACTCTGGGGGGAGATTTGGCCCAGGCGCCTGAGGTGAGGCCGGGTCTGCGAGGCTGTAGGTCTCGGCGGCGGCCCGGACCCCACCCTCCCACTACCCACCCCCCCCACCCCGCCCAGCCCCGCTGGCCAGGGGTCCTGTGGCGGGGTTGGCGGCTGCAGAGGGTCCAGGGGCATGGCGGCCGCAAAAGCAGTGGCGGGTAAAAGCCTAGCGCACCCGGTATTGCCAGGCAGTGTCCCATCCAAGTACTAACCAGGCCCGACCCTGCTTAGCTTCCGAGATCAGAGGAGATCGGGCGCGTGCAGGGTGGTATGGCCGTAGACGGTGGGACAGGGCTCCCGGCGCCCCAAGAGCAGCTGCCCGGCCTTCGAGGTGAGCGCGCGCCAGGTTGTTGGGCCGCGCCGGCGACGAGCCTCTCCCCGCCTGCCGGCTGCAGCAGGGCCGCGCCTCCCGCCTGCTCCCCGCGTCCTCAGGACGCCGCGGTCGTGGGCAGCGGGTTACTCTTTGCCCGCAGTGAGGCCCGTTCGGGCCACCCGTGGCTCCACGGGCCCTCTGCCACTTCCCTGGCGGTGACAGAAGCCAGAGAGACAGCGGTTGCGAGTGGGGGGGGGGAGGAAGGAGGGACGCACAGGCTCTGTCACGGAATGGGACCGACGCACGGGGGCAGTGTTGAAGCGACAGCTCCTCCACCGGCGGACGGTCGCGCCCGGGGCTGGGCTCCGTTAAGGATGTAGAGCCCGGGTGGGGGGTGGCGGGCAGTCACCGTGGGATACTGGGGCAGGCCTCCAGGGTCTGCGGAGTGCCGGTGGGGTCCGAATCTGCCCGGGGTTTCTCACGCGAAAGGAGAGGCTCTGGTCCAGGCACCTTATAACTGTGGGTTTTGGGCCTGCCTGCCTGCCTGCTTTTCCCTGTGGTGGTCTCTCCTGGAGGCCCGGGGAGATGGCCGCGCGCGTGCAGGCGTGGCGCTCCCTCCCTCTGCTGCTTTGGCCGGGCTCTTTTGTGGCTGTGCGCCGGGGACCGCAGCGGCCGGCGGGGGGGAACCGAGCACACACAGCTCTCCTGAGAGAAGGAAGGGCGCTGGGGGAGGGGCCGCGGTGCCTGCCCGCGGAGACGGAGTCCTCCGGTGGGGTGGGGCGGCTGGCCGTCCCCTCGGCTTGCTGTCCTGGGACAACCAGTCCCTCTGTCTCCGGGCCCGGGTGCAGGCAGTGGGACGGTCACCCCTCTGCCAAGGACACCGAGGTGCCAAGGAGCCGCACTGCCTTGGCAGGAGAAAGCCGCCCGAGGCCGTTTGGAGGCCTGCGCGGGCAGGCAGCCCTGGGCTTGGGTTTTGGGGGCGGGGTCGTGGGCGCGGCGAAGGTCTTCGGGTTGACAGCATGCGCTTGCGGAGGGGAAAAAAGAGGCTATAGAAGGGGCTGTGGGGGGAGACCTGGCTTAGGCGCCTGGCGTGAGGCCGTGTCTGCGAGGCTGTAGGTCTCGGCGGCGGCCCGGACCCCACCCTCCCACTACCCACCCCCCCCACCCCGCCCAGCCCCGCTGGCCAGGGGTCCTGTGGCGGGGTTGGCGGCTGCAGAGGGTCCAGGGGCATGGCGGCCGCAAAAGCAGTGGCGGGCAAAAGCCTAGTGCACCCGGTATTCCCAGGCGGTCTCCCATCCAAATACTAACCAGGCCCGACCCTGCTTAGCTTCCGAGATCAGAGGAGATCCGGCGCGTGCAGGGTGGTATGGCCGTAGACGCTGGGACCGGGCTCGCGGCGCCCCAAGAGCAGCTGCCCGGCCTTCGTGGTGAGCGCGCGCCAGGTTGTTGGACCGCGCTGGCGGCGAGCCTCTCCCCGCCTGCCGGCTGCAGCAGGGCCGCGCCTCCCGCCTGCTCCCCGCCTCCTCAGGACGCCGCGGGCGTGGGCAGCGGGTTACTCTTTGCCCGCAGTGAGGCCCCTTCGGGCCACCCGTGCCTCCACAGGGCCTCTGCCACTTCCCTGGCGGTGACAGAAGCCAGAGAGACAGCGGTTGCGAATGGGGGGGGGGAGGAAGGAGGGACACACAGACTGTGTCACGGAATGGGACCGACGCACGGGGGCAGTGTTGAAGCGACAGCTCCTCCACCGGCGGACGGTCGCGCCCGGGGCTGGGCTCCGTTAAGAATGTAGAGCCCGAGGTGGGGGGGTGGCGGGCAGTCACCGTGGGATACTGGGGCAGGCCTCCAGGGTCTGCGGAGTGCCGGTGGGGTCCGAATCTCGCCCGGGGTTTCTCACGCGAAAGGAGAGGCTCTGGTCCAGGCACCTTATAACTGTGGGTTTTGGGCCTGCCTGCCTGCCTGCTTTTCCCTGTGGTGGTCTCTCCTGGAGGCCCGGGGAGATGGCCGCGCGTGTGCAGGCGTGGCGCTCCCTCCCTCTGCTGCTTTGCCGGGCTCTTTTGTGGCTGTGCGCCGGGGACCGCAGCGGCCGGCGGGGGGGAACCGAGCACACACAGCTCTCCTGAGAGAAGGAAGGGCGCTGGGGGAGGGGCCGCGGTGCCGGCCGGTGGAGACGGAGTCCTCCGGTGGGGTGGGGCGGCTGGCCGTCCCCTCGGCTTGCTGTCCTGGGACAACCAGTCCCTCTGTCTCCGGGCCCGGGTGCAGGCAGTGGGACGGTCACCCCTCTGCCAAGGACACCAAGGTGCCAAGGAGCCGCACTGCCTTGGCAGGAGAAAGCCGCCCGAGGCCGTTTGGAGGCCTGCGCGGGCAGGCAGCCCTGGGCTTGGGCTTTGGGGGCGGGGTCGTGGGCGCGGCGGAGGTCTTCGGGTTGACAGCATGCGCTTGCGCAGGGGAAAAAAGAGGCTATAGAAGGGGCTGTGGGGGGAGACCTGGCTTAGGCGCCTGGCGTGAGGCCGTGTCTGCGAGGCTGTAGGTCTCGCCGGCGGCCCGGACCCCACCCTCCCACTACCCACCCCCCCCCACCCCGCCCAGCCCCGCTGGCCAGGGGTCCTGTGGCGGGGTTGGCGGCTGCAGAGGGTCCAGGGGCATGGCGGCCGCAAAAGCAGTGGCGGGCAAAAGCCTAGTGCACCCGGTATTCCCAGGCGGTCTCCCATCCAAGTACTAACCAGGCCCGACCCTGCTTAGCTTCCGAGATCAGAGGAGATCCGGCGCGTGCAGGATGGTATGGCCGTAGACGCTGGGACCGGGCTCGCGGCGCCCCAAGAGCAGCTGCCCGGCCTTCGTGGTGAGCGCGCGCCAGGTTGTTGGACCGCGCCGGCGGCGAGCCTCTCCCCGCCTGCCGGCTGCAGCAGGGCCGCGCCTCCCGCCTGCTCCCCGCCTCCTCAGGACGCCGCGGGCGTGGGCAGCGGGTTACTCTTTGCCCGCAGTGAGGCCCCTTCGGGCCACCCGTGCCTCCACGGGGCCTCTGCCACTTCCCTGGCGGTGACAGAAGCCAGAGAGACAGCGGTTGCGAGTGGGGGGGGGGGAGGAAGGAGGGACACACAGGCTCTGTCACGGAATGGGACCGACGCACGGGGGCAGTGTTGAAGCGACAACTCCTCCACCGGCGGACGGTCGCGCCCGGGGCTGGGCTCCGATAACGATGTAGAGCCCGGGGGGGGGGGGGGAGAGGGGGGCAGGCAGTCACCGTGGGATACTGGGGCAGGCCTCCAGGCTCTGCGGAGTGCCGGTGGGGTTCGAATCTCGCCCGGGGTCTGTCACGCGAAAGGAGAGGCTCTGGCCCAGGCACCTTATACCTGTGGGTTTTGGGCCTGCCTGCCTGCCTGCTTTTCCCCTGTGGTGGTCTCTCCTGGAGGCCCGGGGAGACGGCAGCGAGCGTGCAGTTGTGGCACTCCCTCCCTCCGCTGCTTTGGCCGGGCTCTTTTGTGGCTGTGCGCCGGGGGCCGCAGCGGCCGGCCGGCGGGAACCGAGCGCACACGGCTCTCCTGGGAGAAGGAAGGGCGCTGGGGGAGGGGCCGCGGTGCCTGCCGGTGGAGACGGAGGCCTGCGGTGGGGTGGGGAGGCTGGGCGTCCCCTCGGCTTGCTGTCCTGGACAACCAGTCCCTCTGTCTCCGGACCCGGGTGCAGGCAGTGGGACGGTCACCCCTCTGCCAAGGACACCGAGGTGACAAGGTGCCGCACTGCCTTGGTAGGAGAAAGCCGCCCGAGGCCGTTTGGAGGCAGGCGCCGGCAGGCAGCCCTGGGCTTGGGCTTTGGGGGCGGGGTCGTGGGCGCGGCGAAGGTCTGCGGGTTGACAGCTTTCGCTTGCGGGGGAAAAAAGAGGCAATAGAAGGGACTCTGGGGGGAGATTTGGCCCAGGCGCCTGAGGTGAGGCCGGGTCTGCGAGGCTGTAGGTCTCGGCGGCGGCCCGGACCCCACCCTCCCACTACCCACCCCCCCCACCCCGCCCAGCCCCGCTGGCCAGGGGTCCTGTGGCGGGGTTGGCGGCTGCAGAGGGTCCAGGGGCATGGCGGCCGCAAAAGCAGTGGCGGGTAAAAGCCTAGCGCACCCGGTATTGCCAGGCAGTGTCCCATCCAAGTACTAACCAGGCCCGACCCTGCTTAGCTTCCGAGATCAGAGGAGATCGGGCGCGTGCAGGGTGGTATGGCCGTAGACGGTGGGACAGGGCTCCCGGCGCCCCAAGAGCAGCTGCCCGGCCTTCGTGGTGAGCGCGCGCCAGGTTGTTGGGCCGCGCCGGCGACGAGCCTCTCCCCGCCTGCCGGCTGCAGCAGGGCCGCGCCTCCCGCCTGCTCCCCGCCTCCTCAGGACGCCGCGGGCGTGGGCAGCGGGTTACTCTTTGCCCGCAGTGAGGCCCCTTCGGGCCACCCGTGGCTCCACGGGGCCTCTGCCACTTCCCTGGCGGTGACAGAAGCCAGAGAGACAGCGGTTGGGAGTGGGGGGGGAGGAAGGTGGGACGCACAGGCTGTGTCACGGAATGTGACCGACGCACGGGGGCAGTGTTGAAGCGACAGCTCCTCCACCGGCGGATGGTCGCGCCCGGGGCTGGGCTCCGTTAAGGATGTAGAGCCCGGGGTGGGGGGTGGCGGGCAGTCACCGTGGGATACTGGGGCAGGCCTCCAGGGTCTGCGGAGTGCCGGTGGGGTCCGAATCTGCCCGGGGTTTCTCACGCGAAAGGAGAGGCTCTGGTCCAGGCACCTTATAACTGTGGGTTTTGGGCCTGCCTGCCTGCCTGCTTTTCCCTGTGGTGGTCTCTCCTGGAGGCCCGGGGAGATGGCCGCGCGCGTGCAGGCGTGGCGCTCCCTCCCTCTGCTGCTTTGGCCGGGCTCTTTTGTGGCTGTGCGCCGGGGACCGCAGCGGCCGGCGGGGGGGAACCGAGCACACACAGCTCTCCTGAGAGAAGGAAGGGCGCTGGGGGAGGGGCCGCGGTGCCTGCCCGCGGAGACGGAGTCCTCCGGTGGGGTGGGGCGGCTGGCCGTCCCCTCGGCTTGCTGTCCTGGGACAACCAGTCCCTCTGTCTCCGGGCCCGGGTGCAGGCAGTGGGACGGTCACCCCTCTGCCAAGGACACCGAGGTGCCAAGGAGCCGCACTGCCTTGGCAGGAGAAAGCCGCCCGAGGCCGTTTGGAGGCCTGCGCGGGCAGGCAGCCCTGGGCTTGGGTTTTGGGGGCGGGGTCGTGGGCGCGGCGAAGGTCTTCGGGTTGACAGCATGCGCTTGCGGAGGGGAAAAAAGAGGCTATAGAAGGGGCTGTGGGGGGAGACCTGGCTTAGGCGCCTGGCGTGAGGCCGTGTCTGCGAGGCTGTAGGTCTCGGCGGCGGCCCGGACCCCACCCTCCCACTACCCACCCCCCCCACCCCGCCCAGCCCCGCTGGCCAGGGGTCCTGTGGCGGGGTTGGCGGCTGCAGAGGGTCCAGGGGCATGGCGGCCGCAAAAGCAGTGGCGGGCAAAAGCCTAGTGCACCCGGTATTCCCAGGCGGTCTCCCATCCAAATACTAACCAGGCCCGACCCTGCTTAGCTTCCGAGATCAGAGGAGATCCGGCGCGTGCAGGGTTGTATGGCCGTAGACGCTGGGACCGGGCTCGCGGCGCCCCAAGAGCAGCTGCCCGGCCTTCGTGGTGAGCGCGCGCCAGGTTGTTGGGGCTCTCCAGCGGCGAGCCTCTCCCCGCCTGCCGGCTGCAGCAGCGCAGCGCCTCCCGCCTGCTTCCCGCCTCCACAGGACGCCGCGGGCGTGGGCAGCGGGTTACTCTTTGCCCGCAGTGAGGCCCCTTCGGGCCACCCGTGCCTCCACGGGAACTCTGCCACTTCCCTGGCGGTGACAGAAGCCAGAGAGACAGCGGTTGCGAGTGGGGGGGGGGAGGAAGGAGGGACACACAGGCTCTGTCACGGAATGGGACCGACGCACGGGGGCAGTGTTGAAGCGACAGCTCCTCCACCGGCGGACGGTCGCGCCCGGGGCTGGGCTCCGATAACGATGTAGAGCCCGGGGGGGGGGGGGAGAGGGGGGCAGGCAGTCACCGTGGGACCCCGGGGCAGGCCTCCAGGCTCTGCGGAGTGCCGGTGGGGTTCGAATCTCGCCCGGGGTCTGTCACGCGAAAGGAGAGGCTCTGGCCCAGGCACCTTATACCTGTGGGTTTTGGGCCTGCCTGCCTGCCTGCTTTTCCCCTGTGGTGGTCTCTCCTGGAGGCCCGGGGAGACGGCCGCGCGCGTGCAGTTGTGGCACTCCCTCCCTCCGCTGCTTTGGCCGGGCTCCTTTGTGGCTGTGCGCCGGGGGCCGCAGCGGCCGGCCGGCGGGAACCGAGCGCACACGGCTCTCCTGGGAGAAGGAAGGGCGCTGGGGGAGGGGCCGCGGTGCCTGCCGGTGGAGACTGAGGCCTGCGGTGGGGTGGGGAGGCTGGGCGTCCCCTCGGCTTGCTGTCCTGGACAACCAGTCCCTCTGTCTCCGGACCCGGGTGCAGGCAGTGGGACGGTCACCCCTCTGCCAAGGACACCGAGGTGCCAAGTTGCCGCACTGCCTTGGTAGGAGAAAGCCGCCCGAGGCCGTTTGGAGGCAGGCGCCAGCAGGCAGCCCTGGGCTTGGGCTTTGGGGGCGGGGTCGTGGGCGCGGCGAAGGTCTTCGGGTTGACAGCATGCGCTTGCGGGGGGGGAAAAAGAGACTATAGAAGGGGCTGTGGGGGGAGACCTGGCCCAGGCGCCTGGCGTGAGGCCGGGTCTGCGAGGCTGTAGGTCTCGGCGGCGGCCCGGACCCCACCCTCCCACTACCCACCCCCCCACCCCGCCCAGCCCCGCTGGCCAGGGGTCCTGTGGCGGGGTTGGCGGCTGCAGAGGGTCCAGGGGCATGGCGGCCGCAAAAGCAGTGGCGGGCAAAAGCCTAGTGCACCCGGATAAAGCCTAGGCGGTCTCCATCCAAGTACTAACCAGGCCCGACCCTGCTTAGCTTCCGAGACCAGAGGAGATCCGGCGCGTGCAGGGTGGTATGGCCGTAGACGCTGGGACTGGGCTCCCGGCGCCCCAAGAGCAGCCGCCCGGCCTGCTTGGTGAGCGCGCGCCAGGTTGTTGGGTCGCGCCTGCGGCGAGCCTCTCCCCGCCTGCCGGCTGCAGCAGCACCGCGCCACCCGCCTGCTCCCCGCCTCCTCAGGACGCCGCGGGCATGGGCAGCGGGTTACTCTTTGCCCGCAGTGAGGCCCCTTCGGGCCACCCGTGCCTCCACAGGGCCTCTGCCACTTCCCTGGCGGTGACAGAAGCCAGAGAGACAGCGGTTGGGATTGGGGGGGGGGAGGAAGGAGGGACACACAGACTGTGTCACGGAATGGGACCGACGCACGGGGGCAGTGTTGAAGCGACAGCTCCTCCACCGGCGGACGGTCGCGCCCGGGGCTGGGCTCCGTTAAGAATGTAGAGCCCGAGGTGGGGGGGTGGCGGGCAGTCACCGTGGGATACTGGGGCAGGCCTCCAGGGTCTGCGGAGTGCCGGTGGGGTCCGAATCTCGCCCGGGGTTTCTCACGCGAAAGGAGAGGCTCTGGTCCAGGCACCTTATAACTGTGGGTTTTGGGCCTGCCTGCCTGCCTGCTTTTCCCTGTGGTGGTCTCTCCTGGAGGCCCGGGGAGATGGCCGCGCGCGTGCAGGCGTGGCGCTCCCTCCCTCTGCTGCTTTGCCGGGCTCTTTTGTGGCTGTGCGCCGGGGACCGCACCGGCCGGCGGGGGGGAACCGAGCGCACACAGCTCTCCTGAGAGAAGGAAGGGCGCTGGGGGAGGGGCCGCGGTGCCGGCCGGTGGAGACGGAGTCCTCCGGTGGGGTGGGGCGGCTGGGCGTCCCCTCGGCTTGCTGTCCTAGGACAACCAGTCCCTCTGTCTCCGGGCCCGGGTGCAGGCAGTGGGACGGTCACCCCTCTGCCAAGGACACCGAGGTGCCAAGGAGCCGCACTGCCTTGGCAGGAGAAAGCCGCCCGAGGCCGTTTGGAGGCCTGCGCGGGCAGGCAGCCCTGGGCTTGGGCTTTGGGGGCGGGGTCGTGGGCGCGGCGAAGGTCTTCGGGTTGACAGCATGCGCTTGCGGGGGGGAAAAAAGAGACTATAGAAGGGGCTGTGGGGGGAGACCTGGCCCAGTCGCCTGGCGTGAGGCAGGGTCTGCGTGGCTGTAGGTCTCGGCGGCGGCCCGGACCCCACCCTCCAACTACCCCCCCCACCCCGCCCAGCCCCGCTGGCCAGGGGTCCTGTGGCGGGGTTGGCAGCTGCAGAGGGTCCAGGGGCATGGCGGCCCCAAAAGGAGTGGCGGGTAAAAGCGTAGAGCACCCGGTATTCCCGAGCGGTCTCCCATCCAAGTACTAACCAGGCACGACCCTGCTTAGCTTCCGAGATCAGAGGAGATCCGGCGCGTGCAGGGTGGTATGGCCGTAGACGCTGGGACCGGGCTCCCGGCGCCCCAAGAGCAGCCGCCCGGCCTGCTTGGTGAGCGCGCGCCAGGTTGTTGGGCCGCGCCGGCGGCGAGCCTCTCACCGCCTGCCGGCTGCAGCAGCGCCGCGCATCCCGCCTGCTCCCCGCCTCCTCAGGACGCCGCGGGCGTGGGCAGCGGGTTACTCTTTGCCCGCAGTGAGGCCCCTTCACTACCCTGCACGGGTCCTCTGCCACTACCCTGGCGGTGACAGAAGCCAGAGAGACAGCGGTTGCGAGTGTGGGGGGGGGAGGAAGGAGGGACGCACAGGCTGTGTCACGGAATGGGACCCACGCACGGGGGCAGTGTTGAAGGGACAGCTCCTCCACCGGCGGACGGTCGCCCCCGGGGCTGGGCTCCGTTAAGGATGTACAGCCCGGGGGGGGGGGCGGGCAGTCACCGTGGGACCCAGGGGCAGGCCTGCGGGAACCGAACGCGCAGGGCTCCCCTGGGAGAAGGAAGGGCGCTGGGAGAGCGGCCGCGGTGCCTGCCGGTGGAGACGGAGTCCTCCGGTGGGGTGGAGCGGCTGGGCGTCCCCTCGGCTTGCTGTCCTGGGACAACCAGTCCCTCTGTCTCCGGGCCCGGGTGCAGGCAGTGGGACGGTCACCCCTCTGCCAAGGACACCGAGGTGCCAAGGAGCCGCACTGCCTTGGCAGGAGAAAGCCGCCCGAGGCCGTTTGGAGGCCTGCGCGGGCAGGCAGCCCTGGGCTTGGGCTTTGGGGGCGGGGTCGTGGGCGCGGCGAAGGTCTGCGGGTTGACCGCATGCGCTTGCGGGGGGGAAAAAAGAGGCTATAGAAGGGGCTGTGGGGGGAGACCTGGCCCAGGCGCCTGGCGTGAGTCCGGGTCTGCGAGGCTGTAGGTCTCGGCAGCGGCACGGACCCCACCCTCCCACTACCCACCCCCCCACCCCGCCCAGCCCCGCTGGCCAGGGGTCCTGTGGCGGGGTTGGCGGCTGCAGAGGGTCCTGGGGCATGGCGGCCGCAAAAGCAGTGGCGGGCAAAAGCCTAGTGCACCCGGTATTCCCAGGCGGTCTCCCATCCAAGTACTAACCAGGCCCGACCCTGCTTAGCTTCCGAGATCAGAGGAGATCCGGCGCGTGCAGGGTGGTATGGCCGTAGACGCTGGGTCCAGGCTCGTGGCGCCCCAAGAGCAGCTGCCCGGCCTTCGTGGTGAGCGCGCGCCAGGTTGTTGGGCCGCTCCGGCGGCGAGCCTCTCCCCGCCTTCCGGCTCCAGCAGCGCCGCGCCACCCGCCTGCTCCCCGCGTCCTCAGGACGCCGCGGTTGTGGGCAGCGGGTAACTCTTTGCCCCCAGTGAGGCCCGTTCGGGCCACCCGTGGCTCCACGGGCCCTCTGCCACTTCCCTGGCGGTGACAGAAGCCAGAGAGACAGCGGGTGCGAGTGTGGGGGGGGGGAAGAAGGAGGGACGCACAGGCTCTGTCACGGAATGGGACCGACGCACGGGGGCAGTGTTGAAGCGACAGCTCCTCCACCGGCGGACGGTCACGCCCGGGGCTGGACTCCGATAAGGATGTAGAGCGGGGGGGGGGGGGGCGGGCAGTCACCGTGGGATACTGGGGCAGGCCTCCAGGCTCTGCGAAGTGCCGGTGGGGTCCGAATCCGCCCGGGGTTTGTCACGCGAAAGGAGAGGCTCTGGCCCAGGCACCCTACTCCTGTGGGTTTTGGGCCTGCCTGCCTGCCTGCTTTTCCCCTGTGGTGGTCTCTCCTGGAGGCCCGGGGAGACGGCAGCGAGCGTGCAGTTGTGGCACTCCCTCCCTCCGCTGCTTTGGCCGGGCTCTTTTGTGGCTGTGCGCCGGGGACCGCACCGGCCGGCGGGGGGGAACCGAGCGCACACAGCTCTCCTGAGAGAAGGAAGGGCGCTGGGGGAGGGGCCGCGGTGCCTGCCGGTGGAGACGGAGGCCTGCGGTGGGGTGGGGAGGCTGGGCGTCCCCTCGGCTTGCTGTCCTGGACAACCAGTCCCTCTGTCTCCGGACCCGGGTGCAGGCAGTGGGACGGTCACCCCTCTGCCAAGGACACCGAGGTGACAAGGTGCCGCACTGCCTTGGTAGGAGAAAGCCGCCCGAGGCCGTTTGGAGGCAGGCGCCGGCAGGCAGCCCTGGGCTTGGGCTTTGGGGGCGGGGTCGTGGGCGTGGCGAAGGTCTGCGGGTTGACAGCTTTCGCTTGCGGGGGAAAAAAGAGGCAATAGAAGGGACTCTGGGGGGAGATTTGGCCCAGGCGCCTGAGGTGAGGCCGGGTCTGCGAGGCTGTAGGTCTCGGCGGCGGCCCGGACCCCACCCTCCCACTACCCACCCCCCCCACCCCGCCCAGCCCCGCTGGCCAGGGGTCCTGTGGCGGGGTTGGCGGCTGCAGAGGGTCCAGGGGCATGGCGGCCGCAAAAGCAGTGGCGGGTAAAAGCCTAGCGCACCCGGTATTGCCAGGCAGTGTCCCATCCAAGTACTAACCAGGCCCGACCCTGCTTAGCTTCCGAGATCAGAGGAGATCGGGCGCGTGCAGGGTGGTATGGCCGTAGACGGTGGGACAGGGCTCCCGGCGCCCCAAGAGCAGCTGCCCGGCCTTCGAGGTGAGCGCGCGCCAGGTTGTTGGGCCGCGCCGGCGACGAGCCTCTCCCCGCCTGCCGGCTGCAGCAGGGCCGCGCCTCCCGCCTGCTCCCCGCGTCCTCAGGACGCCGCGGTCGTGGGCAGCGGGTTACTCTTTGCCCGCAGTGAGGCCCGTTCGGGCCACCCGTGGCTCCACGGGCCCTCTGCCACTTCCCTGGCGGTGACAGAAGCCAGAGAGACAGCGGTTGCGAGTGGGGGGGGGGGAGGAAGGAGGGACGCACAGGCTCTGTCACGGAATGGGACCGACGCACGGGGGCAGTGTTGAAGCGACAGCTCCTCCACCGGCGGACGGTCGCGCCCGGGGCTGGGCTCCGTTAAGGATGTAGAGCCCGGGTGGGGGGTGGCGGGCAGTCACCGTGGGATACTGGGGCAGGCCTCCAGGGTCTGCGGAGTGCCGGTGGGGTCCGAATCTGCCCGGGGTTTCTCACGCGAAAGGAGAGGCTCTGGTCCAGGCACCTTATAACTGTGGGTTTTGGGCCTGCCTGCCTGCCTGCTTTTCCCTGTGGTGGTCTCTCCTGGAGGCCCGGGGAGATGGCCGCGCGCGTGCAGGCGTGGCGCTCCCTCCCTCTGCTGCTTTGGCCGGGCTCTTTTGTGGCTGTGCGCCGGGGACCGCAGCGGCCGGCGGGGGGGAACCGAGCACACACAGCTCTCCTGAGAGAAGGAAGGGCGCTGGGGGAGGGGCCGCGGTGCCTGCCCGCGGAGACGGAGTCCTCCGGTGGGGTGGGGCGGCTGGCCGTCCCCTCGGCTTGCTGTCCTGGGACAACCAGTCCCTCTGTCTCCGGGCCCGGGTGCAGGCAGTGGGACGGTCACCCCTCTGCCAAGGACACCGAGGTGCCAAGGAGCCGCACTGCCTTGGCAGGAGAAAGCCGCCC
Source organism: Rhinolophus hipposideros (assembly GCF_964194185.1). Classification (NCBI taxonomy): domain Eukaryota; kingdom Metazoa; phylum Chordata; class Mammalia; order Chiroptera; family Rhinolophidae; genus Rhinolophus; species Rhinolophus hipposideros. Next base: position 165,339 of record NW_027669489.1, read on the forward strand.
GAGGCCGTTTGGAGGCCTGCGCGGGCAGGCAGCCCTGGGCTTGGGTTTTGGGGGCGGGGTCGTGGGCGCGGCGAAGGTCTTCGGGTTGACAGCATGCGCTTGCGGAGGGGAAAAAAGAGGCTATAGAAGGGGCTGTGGGGGGAGACCTGGCTTAGGCGCCTGGCGTGAGGCCGTGTCTGCGAGGCTGTAGGTCTCGGCGGCGGCCCGGACCCCACCCTCCCACTACCCACCCCCCCCACCCCGCCCAGCCCCGCTGGCCAGGGGTCCTGTGGCGGGGTTGGCGGCTGCAGAGGGTCCAGGGGCATGGCGGCCGCAAAAGCAGTGGCGGGCAAAAGCCTAGTGCACCCGGTATTCCCAGGCGGTCTCCCATCCAAATACTAACCAGGCCCGACCCTGCTTAGCTTCCGAGATCAGAGGAGATCCGGCGCGTGCAGGGTGGTATGGCCGTAGACGCTGGGACCGGGCTCGCGGCGCCCCAAGAGCAGCTGCCCGGCCTTCGTGGTGAGCGCGCGCCAGGTTGTTGGACCGCGCTGGCGGCGAGCCTCTCCCCGCCTGCCGGCTGCAGCAGGGCCGCGCCTCCCGCCTGCTCCCCGCCTCCTCAGGACGCCGCGGGCGTGGGCAGCGGGTTACTCTTTGCCCGCAGTGAGGCCCCTTCGGGCCACCCGTGCCTCCACAGGGCCTCTGCCACTTCCCTGGCGGTGACAGAAGCCAGAGAGACAGCGGTTGCGAATGGGGGGGGGGAGGAAGGAGGGACACACAGACTGTGTCACGGAATGGGACCGACGCACGGGGGCAGTGTTGAAGCGACAGCTCCTCCACCGGCGGACGGTCGCGCCCGGGGCTGGGCTCCGTTAAGAATGTAGAGCCCGAGGTGGGGGGGTGGCGGGCAGTCACCGTGGGATACTGGGGCAGGCCTCCAGGGTCTGCGGAGTGCCGGTGGGGTCCGAATCTCGCCCGGGGTTTCTCACGCGAAAGGAGAGGCTCTGGTCCAGGCACCTTATAACTGTGGGTTTTGGGCCTGCCTGCCTGCCTGCTTTTCCCTGTGGTGGTCTCTCCTGGAGGCCCGGGGAGATGGCCGCGCGTGTGCAGGCGTGGCGCTCCCTCCCTCTGCTGCTTTGCCGGGCTCTTTTGTGGCTGTGCGCCGGGGACCGCAGCGGCCGGCGGGGGGGAACCGAGCACACACAGCTCTCCTGAGAGAAGGAAGGGCGCTGGGGGAGGGGCCGCGGTGCCGGCCGGTGGAGACGGAGTCCTCCGGTGGGGTGGGGCGGCTGGCCGTCCCCTCGGCTTGCTGTCCTGGGACAACCAGTCCCTCTGTCTCCGGGCCCGGGTGCAGGCAGTGGGACGGTCACCCCTCTGCCAAGGACACCAAGGTGCCAAGGAGCCGCACTGCCTTGGCAGGAGAAAGCCGCCCGAGGCCGTTTGGAGGCCTGCGCGGGCAGGCAGCCCTGGGCTTGGGCTTTGGGGGCGGGGTCGTGGGCGCGGCGGAGGTCTTCGGGTTGACAGCATGCGCTTGCGCAGGGGAAAAAAGAGGCTATAGAAGGGGCTGTGGGGGGAGACCTGGCTTAGGCGCCTGGCGTGAGGCCGTGTCTGCGAGGCTGTAGGTCTCGCCGGCGGCCCGGACCCCACCCTCCCACTACCCACCCCCCCCCACCCCGCCCAGCCCCGCTGGCCAGGGGTCCTGTGGCGGGGTTGGCGGCTGCAGAGGGTCCAGGGGCATGGCGGCCGCAAAAGCAGTGGCGGGCAAAAGCCTAGTGCACCCGGTATTCCCAGGCGGTCTCCCATCCAAGTACTAACCAGGCCCGACCCTGCTTAGCTTCCGAGATCAGAGGAGATCCGGCGCGTGCAGGATGGTATGGCCGTAGACGCTGGGACCGGGCTCGCGGCGCCCCAAGAGCAGCTGCCCGGCCTTCGTGGTGAGCGCGCGCCAGGTTGTTGGACCGCGCCGGCGGCGAGCCTCTCCCCGCCTGCCGGCTGCAGCAGGGCCGCGCCTCCCGCCTGCTCCCCGCCTCCTCAGGACGCCGCGGGCGTGGGCAGCGGGTTACTCTTTGCCCGCAGTGAGGCCCATTCGGGCCACCCGTGCCTCCACGGGGCCTCTGCCACTTCCCTGGCGGTGACAGAAGCCAGAGAGACAGCGGTTGCGAGTGGGGGGGGGGAGGAAGGAGGGACACACAGGCTCTGTCACGGAATGGGACCGACGCACGGGGGCAGTGTTGAAGCGACAGCTCCTCCACCGGCGGACGGTCGCGCCCGGGGCTGGGCTCCGATAACGATGTAGAGCCCGGGGGGGGGGGGGGAGAGGGGGGCAGGCAGTCACCGTGGGATACTGGGGCAGGCCTCCAGGCTCTGCGGAGTGCCGGTGGGGTCCGAATCCGCCCGGGGTTTGTCACGCGAAAGGAGAGGCTCTGGCCCAGGCACCCTACTCCTGTGGGTTTTGGGCCTGCCTGCCTGCCTGCTTTTCCCTGTGGTGGTCTCTCCTGGAGGCCCGGGGAGATGGCCGCGCGCGTGCAGGCGTGGCGCTCCCTCCCTCTGCTGCTTTGGCCGGGCTCTTTTGTGGCTGTGCGCCGGGGACCGCAGCGGCCGGCGGGGGGGAACCGAGCACACACAGCTCTCCTGAGAGAAGGAAGGGCGCTGGGGGAGGGGCCGCGGTGCCTGCCCGCGGAGACGGAGTCCTCCGGTGGGGTGGGGCGGCTGGCCGTCCCCTCGGCTTGCTGTCCTGGGACAACCAGTCCCTCTGTCTCCGGGCCCGGGTGCAGGCAGTGGGACGGTCACCCCTCTGCCAAGGACACCGAGGTGCCAAGGAGCCGCACTGCCTTGGCAGGAGAAAGCCGCCCGAGGCCGTTTGGAGGCCTGCGCGGGCAGGCAGCCCTGGGCTTGGGTTTTGGGGGCGGGGTCGTGGGCGCGGCGAAGGTCTTCGGGTTGACAGCATGCGCTTGCGGAGGGGAAAAAAGAGGCTATAGAAGGGGCTGTGGGGGGAGACCTGGCTTAGGCGCCTGGCGTGAGGCCGTGTCTGCGAGGCTGTAGGTCTCGGCGGCGGCCCGGACCCCACCCTCCCACTACCCACCCCCCCCACCCCGCCCAGCCCCGCTGGCCAGGGGTCCTGTGGCGGGGTTGGCGGCTGCAGAGGGTCCAGGGGCATGGCGGCCGCAAAAGCAGTGGCGGGCAAAAGCCTAGTGCACCCGGTATTCCCAGGCGGTCTCCCATCCAAATACTAACCAGGCCCGACCCTGCTTAGCTTCCGAGATCAGAGGAGATCCGGCGCGTGCAGGGTGGTATGGCCGTAGACGCTGGGACCGGGCTCGCGGCGCCCCAAGAGCAGCTGCCCGGCCTTCGTGGTGAGCGCGCGCCAGGTTGTTGGGGCTCTCCAGCGGCGAGCCTCTCCCCGCCTGCCGGCTGCAGCAGCGCAGCGCCTCCCGCCTGCTTCCCGCCTCCACAGGACGCCGCGGGCGTGGGCAGCGGGTTACTCTTTGCCCGCAGTGAGGCCCCTTCGGGCCACCCGTGCCTCCACGGGAACTCTGCCACTTCCCTGGCGGTGACAGAAGCCAGAGAGACAGCGGTTGCGAGTGGGGGGGGGGAGGAAGGAGGGACACACAGGCTCTGTCACGGAATGGGACCGACGCACGGGGGCAGTGTTGAAGCGACAGCTCCTCCACCGGCGGACGGTCGCGCCCGGGGCTGGGCTCCGATAACGATGTAGAGCCCGGGGGGGGGGGGAGAGGGGGGCAGGCAGTCACCGTGGGACCCCGGGGCAGGCCTCCAGGCTCTGCGGAGTGCCGGTGGGGTTCGAATCTCGCCCGGGGTCTGTCACGCGAAAGGAGAGGCTCTGGCCCAGGCACCTTATACCTGTGGGTTTTGGGCCTGCCTGCCTGCCTGCTTTTCCCCTGTGGTGGTCTCTCCTGGAGGCCCGGGGAGACGGCCGCGCGCGTGCAGTTGTGGCACTCCCTCCCTCCGCTGCTTTGGCCGGGCTCCTTTGTGGCTGTGCGCCGGGGGCCGCAGCGGCCGGCCGGCGGGAACCGAGCGCACACGGCTCTCCTGGGAGAAGGAAGGGCGCTGGGGGAGGGGCCGCGGTGCCTGCCGGTGGAGACTGAGGCCTGCGGTGGGGTGGGGAGGCTGGGCGTCCCCTCGGCTTGCTGTCCTGGACAACCAGTCCCTCTGTCTCCGGACCCGGGTGCAGGCAGTGGGACGGTCACCCCTCTGCCAAGGACACCGAGGTGCCAAGGTGCCGCACTGCCTTGGTAGGAGAAAGCCGCCCGAGGCCGTTTGGAGGCAGGCGCCAGCAGGCAGCCCTGGGCTTGGGCTTTGGGGGCGGGGTCGTGGGCGCGGCGAAGGTCTTCGGGTTGACAGCATGCGCTTGCGGGGGGGGAAAAAGAGACTATAGAAGGGGCTGTGGGGGGAGACCTGGCCCAGGCGCCTGGCGTGAGGCCGGGTCTGCGAGGCTGTAGGTCTCGGCGGCGGCCCGGACCCCACCCTCCCACTACCCACCCCCCCACCCCGCCCAGCCCCGCTGGCCAGGGGTCCTGTGGCGGGGTTGGCGGCTGCAGAGGGTCCAGGGGCATGGCGGCCGCAAAAGCAGTGGCGGGCAAAAGCCTAGTGCACCCGGATAAAGCCTAGGCGGTCTCCATCCAAGTACTAACCAGGCCCGACCCTGCTTAGCTTCCGAGACCAGAGGAGATCCGGCGCGTGCAGGGTGGTATGGCCGTAGACGCTGGGACTGGGCTCCCGGCGCCCCAAGAGCAGCCGCCCGGCCTGCTTGGTGAGCGCGCGCCAGGTTGTTGGGTCGCGCCTGCGGCGAGCCTCTCCCCGCCTGCCGGCTGCAGCAGCACCGCGCCACCCGCCTGCTCCCCGCCTCCTCAGGACGCCGCGGGCATGGGCAGCGGGTTACTCTTTGCCCGCAGTGAGGCCCCTTCGGGCCACCCGTGCCTCCACAGGGCCTCTGCCACTTCCCTGGCGGTGACAGAAGCCAGAGAGACAGCGGTTGGGATTGGGGGGGGGGAGGAAGGAGGGACACACAGACTGTGTCACGGAATGGGACCGACGCACGGGGGCAGTGTTGAAGCGACAGCTCCTCCACCGGCGGACGGTCGCGCCCGGGGCTGGGCTCCGTTAAGAATGTAGAGCCCGAGGTGGGGGGGTGGCGGGCAGTCACCGTGGGATACTGGGGCAGGCCTCCAGGGTCTGCGGAGTGCCGGTGGGGTCCGAATCTCGCCCGGGGTTTCTCACGCGAAAGGAGAGGCTCTGGTCCAGGCACCTTATAACTGTGGGTTTTGGGCCTGCCTGCCTGCCTGCTTTTCCCTGTGGTGGTCTCTCCTGGAGGCCCGGGGAGATGGCCGCGCGCGTGCAGGCGTGGCGCTCCCTCCCTCTGCTGCTTTGCCGGGCTCTTTTGTGGCTGTGCGCCGGGGACCGCACCGGCCGGCGGGGGGGAACCGAGCGCACACAGCTCTCCTGAGAGAAGGAAGGGCGCTGGGGGAGGGGCCGCGGTGCCGGCCGGTGGAGACGGAGTCCTCCGGTGGGGTGGGGCGGCTGGGCGTCCCCTCGGCTTGCTGTCCTAGGACAACCAGTCCCTCTGTCTCCGGGCCCGGGTGCAGGCAGTGGGACGGTCACCCCTCTGCCAAGGACACCGAGGTGCCAAGGAGCCGCACTGCCTTGGCAGGAGAAAGCCGCCCGAGGCCGTTTGGAGGCCTGCGCGGGCAGGCAGCCCTGGGCTTGGGCTTTGGGGGCGGGGTCGTGGGCGCGGCGAAGGTCTTCGGGTTGACAGCATGCGCTTGCGGGGGGGAAAAAAGAGACTATAGAAGGGGCTGTGGGGGGAGACCTGGCCCAGTCGCCTGGCGTGAGGCAGGGTCTGCGTGGCTGTAGGTCTCGGCGGCGGCCCGGACCCCACCCTCCAACTACCCCCCCCACCCCGCCCAGCCCCGCTGGCCAGGGGTCCTGTGGCGGGGTTGGCAGCTGCAGAGGGTCCAGGGGCATGGCGGCCCCAAAAGGAGTGGCGGGTAAAAGCGTAGAGCACCCGGTATTCCCGAGCGGTCTCCCATCCAAGTACTAACCAGGCACGACCCTGCTTAGCTTCCGAGATCAGAGGAGATCCGGCGCGTGCAGGGTGGTATGGCCGTAGACGCTGGGACCGGGCTCCCGGCGCCCCAAGAGCAGCCGCCCGGCCTGCTTGGTGAGCGCGCGCCAGGTTGTTGGGCCGCGCCGGCGGCGAGCCTCTCACCGCCTGCCGGCTGCAGCAGCGCCGCGCATCCCGCCTGCTCCCCGCCTCCTCAGGACGCCGCGGGCGTGGGCAGCGGGTTACTCTTTGCCCGCAGTGAGGCCCCTTCACTACCCTGCACGGGTCCTCTGCCACTACCCTGGCGGTGACAGAAGCCAGAGAGACAGCGGTTGCGAGTGTGGGGGGGGGAGGAAGGAGGGACGCACAGGCTGTGTCACGGAATGGGACCCACGCACGGGGGCAGTGTTGAAGGGACAGCTCCTCCACCGGCGGACGGTCGCCCCCGGGGCTGGGCTCCGTTAAGGATGTACAGCCCGGGGGGGGGGGTGGGCAGTCACCGTGGGACCCAGGGGCAGGCCTGCGGGAACCGAACGCGCAGGGCTCCCCTGGGAGAAGGAAGGGCGCTGGGAGAGCGGCCGCGGTGCCTGCCGGTGGAGACGGAGTCCTCCGGTGGGGTGGAGCGGCTGGGCGTCCCCTCGGCTTGCTGTCCTGGGACAACCAGTCCCTCTGTCTCCGGGCCCGGGTGCAGGCAGTGGGACGGTCACCCCTCTGCCAAGGACACCGAGGTGCCAAGGAGCCGCACTGCCTTGGCAGGAGAAAGCCGCCCGAGGCCGTTTGGAGGCCTGCGCGGGCAGGCAGCCCTGGGCTTGGGCTTTGGGGGCGGGGTCGTGGGCGCGGCGAAGGTCTGCGGGTTGACCGCATGCGCTTGCGGGGGGGAAAAAAGAGGCTATAGAAGGGGCTGTGGGGGGAGACCTGGCCCAGGCGCCTGGCGTGAGTCCGGGTCTGCGAGGCTGTAGGTCTCGGCAGCGGCACGGACCCCACCCTCCCACTACCCACCCCCCCCACCCCGCCCAGCCCCGCTGGCCAGGGGTCCTGTGGCGGGGTTGGCGGCTGCAGAGGGTCCAGGGGCATGGCGGCCGCAAAAGCAGTGGCGGGTAAAAGCCTAGCGCACCCGGTATTGCCAGGCAGTGTCCCATCCAAGTACTAACCAGGCCCGACCCTGCTTAGCTTCCGAGATCAGAGGAGATCGGGCGCGTGCAGGGTGGTATGGCCGTAGACGGTGGGACAGGGCTCCCGGCGCCCCAAGAGCAGCTGCCCGGCCTTCGTGGTGAGCGCGCGCCAGGTTGTTGGGCCGCGCCGGCGACGAGCCTCTCCCCGCCTGCCGGCTGCAGCAGGGCCGCGCCTCCCGCCTGCTCCCCGCCTCCTCAGGACGCCGCGGGCGTGGGCAGCGGGTTACTCTTTGCCCGCAGTGAGGCCCCTTCGGGCCACCCGTGGCTCCACGGGGCCTCTGCCACTTCCCTGGCGGTGACAGAAGCCAGAGAGACAGCGGTTGGGAGTGGGGGGGGAGGAAGGTGGGACGCACAGGCTGTGTCACGGAATGTGACCGACGCACGGGGGCAGTGTTGAAGCGACAGCTCCTCCACCGGCGGACGGTCGCGCCCGGGGCTGGGCTCCGTTAAGGATGTAGAGCCCGGGGTGGGGGGTGGCGGGCAGTCACCGTGGGATACTGGGGCAGGCCTCCAGGGTCTGCGGAGTGCCGGTGGGGTCCGAATCTGCCCGGGGTTTCTCACGCGAAAGGAGAGGCTCTGGTCCAGGCACCTTATAACTGTGGGTTTTGGGCCTGCCTGCCTGCCTGCTTTTCCCTGTGGTGGTCTCTCCTGGAGGCCCGGGGAGATGGCCGCGCGCGTGCAGGCGTGGCGCTCCCTCCCTCTGCTGCTTTGGCCGGGCTCTTTTGTGGCTGTGCGCCGGGGACCGCAGCGGCCGGCGGGGGGGAACCGAGCACACACAGCTCTCCTGAGAGAAGGAAGGGCGCTGGGGGAGGGGCCGCGGTGCCTGCCCGCGGAGACGGAGTCCTCCGGTGGGGTGGGGCGGCTGGCCGTCCCCTCGGCTTGCTGTCCTGGGACAACCAGTCCCTCTGTCTCCGGGCCCGGGTGCAGGCAGTGGGACGGTCACCCCTCTGCCAAGGACACCGAGGTGCCAAGGAGCCGCACTGCCTTGGCAGGAGAAAGCCGCCCGAGGCCGTTTGGAGGCCTGCGCGGGCAGGCAGCCCTGGGCTTGGGTTTTGGGGGCGGGGTCGTGGGCGCGGCGAAGGTCTTCGGGTTGACAGCATGCGCTTGCGGAGGGGAAAAAAGAGGCTATAGAAGGGGCTGTGGGGGGAGACCTGGCTTAGGCGCCTGGCGTGAGGCCGTGTCTGCGAGGCTGTAGGTCTCGGCGGCGGCCCGGACCCCACCCTCCCACTACCCACCCCCCCCACCCCGCCCAGCCCCGCTGGCCAGGGGTCCTGTGGCGGGGTTGGCGGCTGCAGAGGGTCCAGGGGCATGGCGGCCGCAAAAGCAGTGGCGGGCAAAAGCCTAGTGCACCCGGATAAAGCCTAGGCGGTCTCCATCCAAGTACTAACCAGGCCCGACCCTGCTTAGCTTCCGAGACCAGAGGAGATCCGGCGCGTGCAGGGTGGTATGGCCGTAGACGCTGGGACTGGGCTCCCGGCGCCCCAAGAGCAGCCGCCCGGCCTGCTTGGTGAGCGCGCGCCAGGTTGTTGGGTCGCGCCTGCGGCGAGCCTCTCCCCGCCTGCCGGCTGCAGCAGCACCGCGCCACCCGCCTGCTCCCCGCCTCCTCAGGACGCCGCGGGCATGGGCAGCGGGTTACTCTTTGCCCGCAGTGAGGCCCCTTCGGGCCACCCGTGCCTCCACAGGGCCTCTGCCACTTCCCTGGCGGTGACAGAAGCCAGAGAGACAGCGGTTGGGATTGGGGGGGGGGAGGAAGGAGGGACACACAGACTGTGTCACGGAATGGGACCGACGCACGGGGGCAGTGTTGAAGCGACAGCTCCTCCACCGGCGGACGGTCGCGCCCGGGGCTGGGCTCCGTTAAGAATGTAGAGCCCGAGGTGGGGGGGTGGCGGGCAGTCACCGTGGGATACTGGGGCAGGCCTCCAGGGTCTGCGGAGTGCCGGTGGGGTCCGAATCTCGCCCGGGGTTTCTCACGCGAAAGGAGAGGCTCTGGTCCAGGCACCTTATAACTGTGGGTTTTGGGCCTGCCTGCCTGCCTGCTTTTCCCTGTGGTGGTCTCTCCTGGAGGCCCGGGGAGATGGCCGCGCGCGTGCAGGCGTGGCGCTCCCTCCCTCTGCTGCTTTGCCGGGCTCTTTTGTGGCTGTGCGCCGGGGACCGCACCGGCCGGCGGGGGGGAACCGAGCGCACACAGCTCTCCTGAGAGAAGGAAGGGCGCTGGGGGAGGGGCCGCGGTGCCGGCCGGTGGAGACGGAGTCCTCCGGTGGGGTGGGGCGGCTGGGCGTCCCCTCGGCTTGCTGTCCTAGGACAACCAGTCCCTCTGTCTCCGGGCCCGGGTGCAGGCAGTGGGACGGTCACCCCTCTGCCAAGGACACCGAGGTGCCAAGGAGCCGCACTGCCTTGGCAGGAGAAAGCCGCCCGAGGCCGTTTGGAGGCCTGCGCGGGCAGGCAGCCCTGGGCTTGGGCTTTGGGGGCGGGGTCGTGGGCGCGGCGAAGGTCTTCGGGTTGACAGCATGCGCTTGCGGGGGGGAAAAAAGAGACTATAGAAGGGGCTGTGGGGGGAGACCTGGCCCAGTCGCCTGGCGTGAGGCAGGGTCTGCGTGGCTGTAGGTCTCGGCGGCGGCCCGGACCCCACCCTCCAACTACCCCCCCCACCCCGCCCAGCCCCGCTGGCCAGGGGTCCTGTGGCGGGGTTGGCAGCTGCAGAGGGTCCAGGGGCATGGCGGCCCCAAAAGGAGTGGCGGGTAAAAGCGTAGAGCACCCGGTATTCCCGAGCGGTCTCCCATCCAAGTACTAACCAGGCACGACCCTGCTTAGCTTCCGAGATCAGAGGAGATCCGGCGCGTGCAGGGTGGTATGGCCGTAGACGCTGGGACCGGGCTCCCGGCGCCCCAAGAGCAGCCGCCCGGCCTGCTTGGTGAGCGCGCGCCAGGTTGTTGGGCCGCGCCGGCGGCGAGCCTCTCACCGCCTGCCGGCTGCAGCAGCGCCGCGCATCCCGCCTGCTCCCCGCCTCCTCAGGACGCCGCGGGCGTGGGCAGCGGGTTACTCTTTGCCCGCAGTGAGGCCCCTTCACTACCCTGCACGGGTCCTCTGCCACTACCCTGGCGGTGACAGAAGCCAGAGAGACAGCGGTTGCGAGTGTGGGGGGGGGAGGAAGGAGGGACGCACAGGCTGTGTCACGGAATGGGACCCACGCACGGGGGCAGTGTTGAAGGGACAGCTCCTCCACCGGCGGACGGTCGCCCCCGGGGCTGGGCTCCGTTAAGGATGTACAGCCCGGGGGGGGGGGCGGGCAGTCACCGTGGGACCCAGGGGCAGGCCTGCGGGAACCGAACGCGCAGGGCTCCCCTGGGAGAAGGAAGGGCGCTGGGAGAGCGGCCGCGGTGCCTGCCGGTGGAGACGGAGTCCTCCGGTGGGGTGGAGCGGCTGGGCGTCCCCTCGGCTTGCTGTCCTGGGACAACCAGTCCCTCTGTCTCCGGGCCCGGGTGCAGGCAGTGGGACGGTCACCCCTCTGCCAAGGACACCGAGGTGCCAAGGAGCCGCACTGCCTTGGCAGGAGAAAGCCGCCCGAGGCCGTTTGGAGGCCTGCGCGGGCAGGCAGCCCTGGGCTTGGGCTTTGGGGGCGGGGTCGTGGGCGCGGCGAAGGTCTGCGGGTTGACCGCATGCGCTTGCGGGGGGGAAAAAAGAGGCTATAGAAGGGGCTGTGGGGGGAGACCTGGCTTAGGCGCCTGGCGTGAGGCCGTGTCTGCGAGGCTGTAGGTCTCGCCGGCGGCCCGGACCCCACCCTCCCACTACCCACCCCCCCCCACCCCGCCCAGCCCCGCTGGCCAGGGGTCCTGTGGCGGGGTTGGCGGCTGCAGAGGGTCCAGGGGCATGGCGGCCGCAAAAGCAGTGGCGGGCAAAAGCCTAGTGCACCCGGTATTCCCAGGCGGTCTCCCATCCAAGTACTAACCAGGCCCGACCCTGCTTAGCTTCCGAGATCAGAGGAGATCCGGCGCGTGCAGGATGGTATGGCCGTAGACGCTGGGACCGGGCTCGCGGCGCCCCAAGAGCAGCTGCCCGGCCTTCGTGGTGAGCGCGCGCCAGGTTGTTGGGCCGCGCCGGCGGCGAGCCTCTCCCCGCCTGCCGGCTGCAGCAGGGCCGCGCCTCCCGCCTGCTCCCCGCCTCCTCAGGACGCCGCGGGCGTGGGCAGCGGGTTACTCTTTGCCCGCAGTGAGGCCCGTTCGGGCCACCCGTGCCTCCACGGGGCCTCTGCCACTTCCCTGGCGGTGACAGAAGCCAGAGAGACAGCGGTTGCGAGTGGGGGGGGGGAGGAAGGAGGGACACACAGGCTCTGTCACGGAATGGGACCGACGCACGGGGGCAGTGTTGAAGCGACAGCTCCTCCACCGGCGGACGGTCGCGCCCGGGGCTGGGCTCCGATAACGATGTAGAGCCCGGGGGGGGGGGGAGAGGGGGGCAGGCAGTCACCGTGGGATACTGGGGCAGGCCTCCAGGCTCTGCGGAGTGCCGGTGGGGTCCGAATCCGCCCGGGGTTTGTCACGCGAAAGGAGAGGCTCTGGCCCAGGCACCCTACTCCTGTGGGTTTTGGGCCTGCCTGCCTGCCTGCTTTTCCCTGTGGTGGTCTCTCCTGGAGGCCCGGGGAGATGGCCGCGCGCGTGCAGGCGTGGCGCTCCCTCCCTCTGCTGCTTTGGCCGGGCTCTTTTGTGGCTGTGCGCCGGGGACCGCAGCGGCCGGCGGGGGGGAACCGAGCACACACAGCTCTCCTGAGAGAAGGAAGGGCGCTGGGGGAGGGGCCGCGGTGCCTGCCCGCGGAGACGGAGTCCTCCGGTGGGGTGGGGCGGCTGGCCGTCCCCTCGGCTTGCTGTCCTGGGACAACCAGTCCCTCTGTCTCCGGGCCCGGGTGCAGGCAGTGGGACGGTCACCCCTCTGCCAAGGACACCGAGGTGCCAAGGAGCCGCACTGCCTTGGCAGGAGAAAGCCGCCCGAGGCCGTTTGGAGGCCTGCGCGGGCAGGCAGCCCTGGGCTTGGGTTTTGGGGGCGGGGTCGTGGGCGCGGCGAAGGTCTTCGGGTTGACAGCATGCGCTTGCGGAGGGGAAAAAAGAGGCTATAGAAGGGGCTGTGGGGGGAGACCTGGCTTAGGCGCCTGGCGTGAGGCCGTGTCTGCGAGGCTGTAGGTCTCGGCGGCGGCCCGGACCCCACCCTCCCACTACCCACCCCCCCCACCCCGCCCAGCCCCGCTGGCCAGGGGTCCTGTGGCGGGGTTGGCGGCTGCAGAGGGTCCAGGGGCATGGCGGCCGCAAAAGCAGTGGCGGGCAAAAGCCTAGTGCACCCGGTATTCCCAGGCGGTCTCCCATCCAAATACTAACCAGGCCCGACCCTGCTTAGCTTCCGAGATCAGAGGAGATCCGGCGCGTGCAGGGTGGTATGGCCGTAGACGCTGGGACCGGGCTCGCGGCGCCCCAAGAGCAGCTGCCCGGCCTTCGTGGTGAGCGCGCGCCAGGTTGTTGGGGCTCTCCAGCGGCGAGCCTCTCCCCGCCTGCCGGCTGCAGCAGCGCAGCGCCTCCCGCCTGCTTCCCGCCTCCACAGGACGCCGCGGGCGTGGGCAGCGGGTTACTCTTTGCCCGCAGTGAGGCCCCTTCGGGCCACCCGTGCCTCCACGGGAACTCTGCCACTTCCCTGGCGGTGACAGAAGCCAGAGAGACAGCGGTTGCGAGTGGGGGGGGGGAGGAAGGAGGGACACACAGGCTCTGTCACGGAATGGGACCGACGCACGGGGGCAGTGTTGAAGCGACAGCTCCTCCACCGGCGGACGGTCGCGCCCGGGGCTGGGCTCCGATAACGATGTAGAGCCCGGGGGGGGGGGGAGAGGGGGGCAGGCAGTCACCGTGGGACCCCGGGGCAGGCCTCCAGGCTCTGCGGAGTGCCGGTGGGGTTCGAATCTCGCCCGGGGTCTGTCACGCGAAAGGAGAGGCTCTGGCCCAGGCACCTTATACCTGTGGGTTTTGGGCCTGCCTGCCTGCCTGCTTTTCCCCTGTGGTGGTCTCTCCTGGAGGCCCGGGGAGACGGCCGCGCGCGTGCAGTTGTGGCACTCCCTCCCTCCGCTGCTTTGGCCGGGCTCCTTTGTGGCTGTGCGCCGGGGGCCGCAGCGGCCGGCCGGCGGGAACCGAGCGCACACGGCTCTCCTGGGAGAAGGAAGGGCGCTGGGGGAGGGGCCGCGGTGCCTGCCGGTGGAGACTGAGGCCTGCGGTGGGGTGGGGAGGCTGGGCGTCCCCTCGGCTTGCTGTCCTGGACAACCAGTCCCTCTGTCTCCGGACCCGGGTGCAGGCAGTGGGACGGTCACCCCTCTGCCAAGGACACCGAGGTGCCAAGGTGCCGCACTGCCTTGGTAGGAGAAAGCCGCCCGAGGCCGTTTGGAGGCAGGCGCCAGCAGGCAGCCCTGGGCTTGGGCTTTGGGGGCGGGGTCGTGGGCGCGGCGAAGGTCTTCGGGTTGACAGCATGCGCTTGCGGGGGGGGAAAAAGAGACTATAGAAGGGGCTGTGGGGGGAGACCTGGCCCAGGCGCCTGGCGTGAGGCCGGGTCTGCGAGGCTGTAGGTCTCGGCGGCGGCCCGGACCCCACCCTCCCACTACCCACCCCCCCACCCCGCCCAGCCCCGCTGGCCAGGGGTCCTGTGGCGGGGTTGGCGGCTGCAGAGGGTCCAGGGGCATGGCGGCCGCAAAAGCAGTGGCGGGCAAAAGCCTAGTGCACCCGGATAAAGCCTAGGCGGTCTCCATCCAAGTACTAACCAGGCCCGACCCTGCTTAGCTTCCGAGACCAGAGGAGATCCGGCGCGTGCAGGGTGGTATGGCCGTAGACGCTGGGACTGGGCTCCCGGCGCCCCAAGAGCAGCCGCCCGGCCTGCTTGGTGAGCGCGCGCCAGGTTGTTGGGTCGCGCCTGCGGCGAGCCTCTCCCCGCCTGCCGGCTGCAGCAGCACCGCGCCACCCGCCTGCTCCCCGCCTCCTCAGGACGCCGCGGGCATGGGCAGCGGGTTACTCTTTGCCCGCAGTGAGGCCCCTTCGGGCCACCCGTGCCTCCACAGGGCCTCTGCCACTTCCCTGGCGGTGACAGAAGCCAGAGAGACAGCGGTTGGGATTGGGGGGGGGGAGGAAGGAGGGACACACAGACTGTGTCACGGAATGGGACCGACGCACGGGGGCAGTGTTGAAGCGACAGCTCCTCCACCGGCGGACGGTCGCGCCCGGGGCTGGGCTCCGTTAAGAATGTAGAGCCCGAGGTGGGGGGGTGGCGGGCAGTCACCGTGGGATACTGGGGCAGGCCTCCAGGGTCTGCGGAGTGCCGGTGGGGTCCGAATCTCGCCCGGGGTTTCTCACGCGAAAGGAGAGGCTCTGGTCCAGGCACCTTATAACTGTGGGTTTTGGGCCTGCCTGCCTGCCTGCTTTTCCCTGTGGTGGTCTCTCCTGGAGGCCCGGGGAGATGGCCGCGCGCGTGCAGGCGTGGCGCTCCCTCCCTCTGCTGCTTTGCCGGGCTCTTTTGTGGCTGTGCGCCGGGGACCGCACCGGCCGGCGGGGGGGAACCGAGCGCACACAGCTCTCCTGAGAGAAGGAAGGGCGCTGGGGGAGGGGCCGCGGTGCCGGCCGGTGGAGACGGAGTCCTCCGGTGGGGTGGGGCGGCTGGGCGTCCCCTCGGCTTGCTGTCCTAGGACAACCAGTCCCTCTGTCTCCGGGCCCGGGTGCAGGCAGTGGGACGGTCACCCCTCTGCCAAGGACACCGAGGTGCCAAGGAGCCGCACTGCCTTGGCAGGAGAAAGCCGCCCGAGGCCGTTTGGAGGCCTGCGCGGGCAGGCAGCCCTGGGCTTGGGCTTTGGGGGCGGGGTCGTGGGCGCGGCGAAGGTCTTCGGGTTGACAGCATGCGCTTGCGGGGGGGAAAAAAGAGACTATAGAAGGGGCTGTGGGGGGAGACCTGGCCCAGTCGCCTGGCGTGAGGCAGGGTCTGCGTGGCTGTAGGTCTCGGCGGCGGCCCGGACCCCACCCTCCAACTACCCCCCCCACCCCGCCCAGCCCCGCTGGCCAGGGGTCCTGTGGCGGGGTTGGCAGCTGCAGAGGGTCCAGGGGCATGGCGGCCCCAAAAGGAGTGGCGGGTAAAAGCGTAGAGCACCCGGTATTCCCGAGCGGTCTCCCATCCAAGTACTAACCAGGCACGACCCTGCTTAGCTTCCGAGATCAGAGGAGATCCGGCGCGTGCAGGGTGGTATGGCCGTAGACGCTGGGACCGGGCTCCCGGCGCCCCAAGAGCAGCCGCCCGGCCTGCTTGGTGAGCGCGCGCCAGGTTGTTGGGCCGCGCCGGCGGCGAGCCTCTCACCGCCTGCCGGCTGCAGCAGCGCCGCGCATCCCGCCTGCTCCCCGCCTCCTCAGGACGCCGCGGGCGTGGGCAGCGGGTTACTCTTTGCCCGCAGTGAGGCCCCTTCACTACCCTGCACGGGTCCTCTGCCACTACCCTGGCGGTGACAGAAGCCAGAGAGACAGCGGTTGCGAGTGTGGGGGGGGGAGGAAGGAGGGACGCACAGGCTGTGTCACGGAATGGGACCCACGCACGGGGGCAGTGTTGAAGGGACAGCTCCTCCACCGGCGGACGGTCGCCCCCGGGGCTGGGCTCCGTTAAGGATGTACAGCCCGGGGGGGGGGGCGGGCAGTCACCGTGGGACCCAGGGGCAGGCCTGCGGGAACCGAACGCGCAGGGCTCCCCTGGGAGAAGGAAGGGCGCTGGGAGAGCGGCCGCGGTGCCTGCCGGTGGAGACGGAGTCCTCCGGTGGGGTGGAGCGGCTGGGCGTCCCCTCGGCTTGCTGTCCTGGGACAACCAGTCCCTCTGTCTCCGGGCCCGGGTGCAGGCAGTGGGACGGTCACCCCTCTGCCAAGGACACCGAGGTGCCAAGGAGCCGCACTGCCTTGGCAGGAGAAAGCCGCCCGAGGCCGTTTGGAGGCCTGCGCGGGCAGGCAGCCCTGGGCTTGGGCTTTGGGGGCGGGGTCGTGGGCGCGGCGAAGGTCTGCGGGTTGACCGCATGCGCTTGCGGGGGGGAAAAAAGAGGCTATAGAAGGGGCTGTGGGGGGAGACCTGGCCCAGGCGCATGGCGTGAGTCCGGGTCTGCGAGGCTGTAGGTCTCGGCAGCGGCACGGACCCCACCCTCCCACTACCCACCCCCCCCACCCCGCCCAGCCCCGCTGGCCAGGGGTCCTGTGGCGGGGTTGGCGGCTGCAGAGGGTCCAGGGGCATGGCGGCCGCAAAAGCAGTGGCGGGTAAAAGCCTAGCGCACCCGGTATTGCCAGGCAGTGTCCCATCCAAGTACTAACCAGGCCCGACCCTGCTTAGCTTCCGAGATCAGAGGAGATCGGGCGCGTGCAGGGTGGTATGGCCGTAGACGGTGGGACAGGGCTCCCGGCGCCCCAAGAGCAGCTGCCCGGCCTTCGTGGTGAGCGCGCGCCAGGTTGTTGGGCCGCGCCGGCGACGAGCCTCTCCCCGCCTGCCGGCTGCAGCAGGGCCGCGCCTCCCGCCTGCTCCCCGCCTCCTCAGGACGCCGCGGGCGTGGGCAGCGGGTTACTCTTTGCCCGCAGTGAGGCCCCTTCGGGCCACCCGTGGCTCCACGGGGCCTCTGCCACTTCCCTGGCGGTGACAGAAGCCAGAGAGACAGCGGTTGGGAGTGGGGGGGGAGGAAGGTGGGACGCACAGGCTGTGTCACGGAATGTGACCGACGCACGGGGGCAGTGTTGAAGCGACAGCTCCTCCACCGGCGGACGGTCGCGCCCGGGGCTGGGCTCCGTTAAGGATGTAGAGCCCGGGGTGGGGGGTGGCGGGCAGTCACCGTGGGATACTGGGGCAGGCCTCCAGGGTGGTGGGGGGTGGCGGGCAGTCACCGTGGGATACTGGGGCAGGCCTCCAGGGTCTGCGGAGTGCCGGTGGGGTCCGAATCTGCCCGGGGTTTCTCACGCGAAAGGAGAGGCTCTGGTCCAGGCACCTTATAACTGTGGGTTTTGGGCCTGCCTGCCTGCCTGCTTTTCCCTGTGGTGGTCTCTCCTGGAGGCCCGGGGAGATGGCCGCGCGCGTGCAGGCGTGGCGCTCCCTCCCTCTGCTGCTTTGGCCGGGCTCTTTTGTGGCTGTGCGCCGGGGACCGCAGCGGCCGGCGGGGGGGAACCGAGCACACACAGCTCTCCTGAGAGAAGGAAGGGCGCTGGGGGAGGGGCCGCGGTGCCTGCCCGCGGAGACGGAGTCCTCCGGTGGGGTGGGGCGGCTGGCCGTCCCCTCGGCTTGCTGTCCTGGGACAACCAGTCCCTCTGTCTCCGGGCCCGGGTGCAGGCAGTGGGACGGTCACCCCTCTGCCAAGGACACCGAGGTGCCAAGGAGCCGCACTGCCTTGGCAGGAGAAAGCCGCCCGAGGCCGTTTGGAGGCCTGCGCGGGCAGGCAGCCCTGGGCTTGGGTTTTGGGGGCGGGGTCGTGGGCGCGGCGAAGGTCTTCGGGTTGACAGCATGCGCTTGCGGAGGGGAAAAAAGAGGCTATAGAAGGGGCTGTGGGGGGAGACCTGGCTTAGGCGCCTGGCGTGAGGCCGTGTCTGCGAGGCTGTAGGTCTCGGCGGCGGCCCGGACCCCACCCTCCCACTACCCACCCCCCCCACCCCGCCCAGCCCCGCTGGCCAGGGGTCCTGTGGCGGGGTTGGCGGCTGCAGAGGGTCCAGGGGCATGGCGGCCGCAAAAGCAGTGGCGGGCAAAAGCCTAGTGCACCCGGATAAAGCCTAGGCGGTCTCCATCCAAGTACTAACCAGGCCCGACCCTGCTTAGCTTCCGAGACCAGAGGAGATCCGGCGCGTGCAGGGTGGTATGGCCGTAGACGCTGGGACTGGGCTCCCGGCGCCCCAAGAGCAGCCGCCCGGCCTGCTTGGTGAGCGCGCGCCAGGTTGTTGGGTCGCGCCTGCGGCGAGCCTCTCCCCGCCTGCCGGCTGCAGCAGCACCGCGCCACCCGCCTGCTCCCCGCCTCCTCAGGACGCCGCGGGCATGGGCAGCGGGTTACTCTTTGCCCGCAGTGAGGCCCCTTCGGGCCACCCGTGCCTCCACAGGGCCTCTGCCACTTCCCTGGCGGTGACAGAAGCCAGAGAGACAGCGGTTGGGATTGGGGGGGGGGAGGAAGGAGGGACACACAGACTGTGTCACGGAATGGGACCGACGCACGGGGGCAGTGTTGAAGCGACAGCTCCTCCACCGGCGGACGGTCGCGCCCGGGGCTGGGCTCCGTTAAGAATGTAGAGCCCGAGGTGGGGGGGTGGCGGGCAGTCACCGTGGGATACTGGGGCAGGCCTCCAGGGTCTGCGGAGTGCCGGTGGGGTCCGAATCTCGCCCGGGGTTTCTCACGCGAAAGGAGAGGCTCTGGTCCAGGCACCTTATAACTGTGGGTTTTGGGCCTGCCTGCCTGCCTGCTTTTCCCTGTGGTGGTCTCTCCTGGAGGCCCGGGGAGATGGCCGCGCGCGTGCAGGCGTGGCGCTCCCTCCCTCTGCTGCTTTGCCGGGCTCTTTTGTGGCTGTGCGCCGGGGACCGCACCGGCCGGCGGGGGGGAACCGAGCGCACACAGCTCTCCTGAGAGAAGGAAGGGCGCTGGGGGAGGGGCCGCGGTGCCGGCCGGTGGAGACGGAGTCCTCCGGTGGGGTGGGGCGGCTGGGCGTCCCCTCGGCTTGCTGTCCTAGGACAACCAGTCCCTCTGTCTCCGGGCCCGGGTGCAGGCAGTGGGACGGTCACCCCTCTGCCAAGGACACCGAGGTGCCAAGGAGCCGCACTGCCTTGGCAGGAGAAAGCCGCCCGAGGCCGTTTGGAGGCCTGCGCGGGCAGGCAGCCCTGGGCTAGGGCTTTGGGGGCGGGGTCGTGGGCGCGGCGAAGGTCTTCGGGTTGACAGCATGCGCTTGCGGGGGGGAAAAAAGAGACTATAGAAGGGGCTGTGGGGGGAGACCTGGCCCAGTCGCCTGGCGTGAGGCAGGGTCTGCGTGGCTGTAGGTCTCGGCGGCGGCCCGGACCCCACCCTCCAACTACCCCCCCCACCCCGCCCAGCCCCGCTGGCCAGGGGTCCTGTGGCGGGGTTGGCAGCTGCAGAGGGTCCAGGGGCATGGCGGCCCCAAAAGGAGTGGCGGGTAAAAGCGTAGAGCACCCGGTATTCCCGAGCGGTCTCCCATCCAAGTACTAACCAGGCACGACCCTGCTTAGCTTCCGAGATCAGAGGAGATCCGGCGCGTGCAGGGTGGTATGGCCGTAGACGCTGGGACCGGGCTCCCGGCGCCCCAAGAGCAGCCGCCCGGCCTGCTTGGTGAGCGCGCGCCAGGTTGTTGGGCCGCGCCGGCGGCGAGCCTCTCACCGCCTGCCGGCTGCAGCAGCGCCGCGCATCCCGCCTGCTCCCCGCCTCCTCAGGACGCCGCGGGCGTGGGCAGCGGGTTACTCTTTGCCCGCAGTGAGGCCCCTTCACTACCCTGCACGGGTCCTCTGCCACTACCCTGGCGGTGACAGAAGCCAGAGAGACAGCGGTTGCGAGTGTGGGGGGGGGAGGAAGGAGGGACGCACAGGCTGTGTCACGGAATGGGACCCACGCACGGGGGCAGTGTTGAAGGGACAGCTCCTCCACCGGCGGACGGTCGCCCCCGGGGCTGGGCTCCGTTAAGGATGTACAGCCCGGGGGGGGGGGCGGGCAGTCACCGTGGGACCCAGGGGCAGGCCTGCGGGAACCGAACGCGCAGGGCTCCCCTGGGAGAAGGAAGGGCGCTGGGAGAGCGGCCGCGGTGCCTGCCGGTGGAGACGGAGTCCTCCGGTGGGGTGGAGCGGCTGGGCGTCCCCTCGGCTTGCTGTCCTGGGACAACCAGTCCCTCTGTCTCCGGGCCCGGGTGCAGGCAGTGGGACGGTCACCCCTCTGCCAAGGACACCGAGGTGCCAAGGAGCCGCACTGCCTTGGCAGGAGAAAGCCGCCCGAAGCCGTTTGGAGGCCTGCGCGGGCAGGCAGCCCTGGGCTTGGGCTTTGGGGGCGGGGTCGTGGGCGCGGCGAAGGTCTGCGGGTTGACCGCATGCGCTTGCGGGGGGGAAAAAAGAGGCTATAGAAGGGGCTGTGGGGGGAGACCTGGCCCAGGCGCCTGGCGTGAGTCCGGGTCTGCGAGGCTGTAGGTCTCGGCAGCGGCACGGACCCCACCCTCCCACTACCCACCCCCCCACCCCGCCCAGCCCCGCTGGCCAGGGGTCCTGTGGCGGGGTTGGCGGCTGCAGAGGGTCCTGGGGCATGGCGGCCGCAAAAGCAGTGGCGGGCAAAAGCCTAGTGCACCCGGTATTCCCAGGCGGTCTCCCATCCAAGTACTAACCAGGCCCGACCCTGCTTAGCTTCCGAGATCAGAGGAGATCCGGCGCGTGCAGGGTGGTATGGCCGTAGACGCTGGGTCCAGGCTCGTGGCGCCCCAAGAGCAGCTGCCCGGCCTTCGTGGTGAGCGCGCGCCAGGTTGTTGGGCCACTCCGGCGGCGAGCCTCTCCCCGCCTTCCGGCTCCAGCAGCGCCGCGCCACCCGCCTGCTCCCCGCGTCCTCAGGACGCCGCGGTTGTGGGCAGCGGGTTACTCTTTGCCCCCAGTGAGGCCCGTTCGGGCCACCCGTGGCTCCACGGGCCCTCTGCCACTTCCCTGGCGGTGACAGAAGCCAGAGAGACAGCGGGTGCGAGTGTGGGGGGGGGGAAGAAGGAGGGACGCACAGGCTCTGTCACGGAATGGGACCGACGCACGGGGGCAGTGTTGAAGCGACAGCTCCTCCACCGGCGGACGGTCACGCCCGGGGCTGGACTCCGATAAGGATGTAGAGCGGGGGGGGGGGGGGGCGGGCAGTCACCGTGGGATACTGGGGCAGGCCTCCAGGCTCTGCGAAGTGCCGGTGGGGTCCGAATCCGCCCGGGGTTTGTCACGCGAAAGGAGAGGCTCTGGCCCAGGCACCCTACTCCTGTGGGTTTTGGGCCTGCCTGCCTGCCTGCTTTTCCCCTGTGGTGGTCTCTCCTGGAGGCCCGGGGAGACGGCAGCGAGCGTGCAGTTGTGGCACTCCCTCCCTCCGCTGCTTTGGCCGGGCTCTTTTGTGGCTGTGCGCCGGGGGCCGCAGCGGCCGGCCGGCGGGAACCGAGCGCACACGGCTCTCCTGGGAGAAGGAAGGGCGCTGGGGGAGGGGCCGCGGTGCCTGCCGGTGGAGACGGAGGCCTGCGGTGGGGTGGGGAGGCTGGGCGTCCCCTCGGCTTGCTGTCCTGGACAACCAGTCCCTCTGTCTCCGGACCCGGGTGCAGGCAGTGGGACGGTCACCCCTCTGCCAAGGACACCGAGGTGACAAGGTGCCGCACTGCCTTGGTAGGAGAAAGCCGCCCGAGGCCGTTTGGAGGCAGGCACCGGCAGGCAGCCCTGGGCTTGGGCTTTGGGGGCGGGGTCGTGGGCGTGGCGAAGGTCTGTGGGTTGACAGCTTTCGCTTGCGGGGGAAAAAAGAGGCAATAGAAGGGACTCTGGGGGGAGATTTGGCCCAGGCGCCTGAGGTGAGGCCGGGTCTGCGAGGCTGTAGGTCTCGGCGGCGGCCCGGACCCCACCCTCCCACTACCCACCCCCCCCACCCCGCCCAGCCCCGCTGGCCAGGGGTCCTGTGGCGGGGTTGGCGGCTGCAGAGGGTCCAGGGGCATGGCGGCCGCAAAAGCAGTGGCGGGTAAAAGCCTAGCGCACCCGGTATTGCCAGGCAGTGTCCCATCCAAGTACTAACCAGGCCCGACCCTGCTTAGCTTCCGAGATCAGAGGAGATCGGGCGCGTGCAGGGTGGTATGGCCGTAGACGGTGGGACAGGGCTCCCGGCGCCCCAAGAGCAGCTGCCCGGCCTTCGAGGTGAGCGCGCGCCAGGTTGTTGGGCCGCGCCGGCGACGAGCCTCTCCCCGCCTGCCGGCTGCAGCAGGGCCGCGCCTCCCGCCTGCTCCCCGCGTCCTCAGGACGCCGCGGTCGTGGGCAGCGGGTTACTCTTTGCCCGCAGTGAGGCCCGTTCGGGCCACCCGTGGCTCCACGGGCCCTCTGCCACTTCCCTGGCGGTGACAGAAGCCAGAGAGACAGCGGTTGCGAGTGGGGGGGGGGGAGGAAGGAGGGACGCACAGGCTCTGTCACGGAATGGGACCGACGCACGGGGGCAGTGTTGAAGCGACAGCTCCTCCACCGGCGGACGGTCGCGCCCGGGGCTGGGCTCCGTTAAGGATGTAGAGCCCGGGGTGGGGGGTGGCGGGCAGTCACCGTGGGATACTGGGGCAGGCCTCCAGGGTCTGCGGAGTGCCGGTGGGGTCCGAATCTGCCCGGGGTTTCTCACGCGAAAGGAGAGGCTCTGGTCCAGGCACCTTATAACTGTGGGTTTTGGGCCTGCCTGCCTGCCTGCTTTTCCCTGTGGTGGTCTCTCCTGGAGGCCCGGGGAGATGGCCGCGCGCGTGCAGGCGTGGCGCTCCCTCCCTCTGCTGCTTTGGCCGGGCTCTTTTGTGGCTGTGCGCCGGGGACCGCAGCGGCCGGCGGGGGGGAACCGAGCACACACAGCTCTCCTGAGAGAAGGAAGGGCGCTGGGGGAGGGGCCGCGGTGCCTGCCCGCGGAGACGGAGTCCTCCGGTGGGGTGGGGCGGCTGGCCGTCCCCTCGGCTTGCTGTCCTGGGACAACCAGTCCCTCTGTCTCCGGGCCCGGGTGCAGGCAGTGGGACGGTCACCCCTCTGCCAAGGACACCGAGGTGCCAAGGAGCCGCACTGCCTTGGCAGGAGAAAGCCGCCCGAGGCCGTTTGGAGGCCTGCGCGGGCAGGCAGCCCTGGGCTTGGGTTTTGGGGGCGGGGTCGTGGGCGCGGCGAAGGTCTTCGGGTTGACAGCATGCGCTTGCGGAGGGGAAAAAAGAGGCTATAGAAGGGGCTGTGGGGGGAGACCTGGCTTAGGCGCCTGGCGTGAGGCCGTGTCTGCGAGGCTGTAGGTCTCGGCGGCGGCCCGGACCCCACCCTCCCACTACCCACCCCCCCCACCCCGCCCAGCCCCGCTGGCCAGGGGTCCTGTGGCGGGGTTGGCGGCTGCAGAGGGTCCAGGGGCATGGCGGCCGCAAAAGCAGTGGCGGGCAAAAGCCTAGTGCACCCGGTATTCCCAGGCGGTCTCCCATCCAAATACTAACCAGGCCCGACCCTGCTTAGCTTCCGAGATCAGAGGAGATCCGGCGCGTGCAGGGTGGTATGGCCGTAGACGCTGGGACCGGGCTCGCGGCGCCCCAAGAGCAGCTGCCCGGCCTTCGTGGTGAGCGCGCGCCAGGTTGTTGGACCGCGCTGGCGGCGAGCCTCTCCCCGCCTGCCGGCTGCAGCAGGGCCGCGCCTCCCGCCTGCTCCCCGCCTCCTCAGGACGCCGCGGGCGTGGGCAGCGGGTTACTCTTTGCCCGCAGTGAGGCCCCTTCGGGCCACCCGTGCCTCCACAGGGCCTCTGCCACTTCCCTGGCGGTGACAGAAGCCAGAGAGACAGCGGTTGCGAATGGGGGGGGGGAGGAAGGAGGGACACACAGACTGTGTCACGGAATGGGACCGACGCACGGGGGCAGTGTTGAAGCGACAGCTCCTCCACCGGCGGACGGTCGCGCCCGGGGCTGGGCTCCGTTAAGAATGTAGAGCCCGAGGTGGGGGGGTGGCGGGCAGTCACCGTGGGATACTGGGGCAGGCCTTCAGGGTCTGCGGAGTGCCGGTGGGGTCCGAATCTCGCCCGGGGTTTCTCACGCGAAAGGAGAGGCTCTGGTCCAGGCACCTTATAACTGTGGGTTTTGGGCCTGCCTGCCTGCCTGCTTTTCCCTGTGGTGGTCTCTCCTGGAGGCCCGGGGAGATGGCCGCGCGTGTGCAGGCGTGGCGCTCCCTCCCTCTGCTGCTTTGCCGGGCTCTTTTGTGGCTGTGCGCCGGGGACCGCAGCGGCCGGCGGGGGGGAACCGAGCACACACAGCTCTCCTGAGAGAAGGAAGGGCGCTGGGGGAGGGGCCGCGGTGCCGGCCGGTGGAGACGGAGTCCTCCGGTGGGGTGGGGCGGCTGGCCGTCCCCTCGGCTTGCTGTCCTGGGACAACCAGTCCCTCTGTCTCCGGGCCCGGGTGCAGGCAGTGGGACGGTCACCCCTCTGCCAAGGACACCAAGGTGCCAAGGAGCCGCACTGCCTTGGCAGGAGAAAGCCGCCCGAGGCCGTTTGGAGGCCTGCGCGGGCAGGCAGCCCTGGGCTTGGGCTTTGGGGGCGGGGTCGTGGGCGCGGCGGAGGTCTTCGGGTTGACAGCATGCGCTTGCGCAGGGGAAAAAAGAGGCTATAGAAGGGGCTGTGGGGGGAGACCTGGCTTAGGCGCCTGGCGTGAGGCCGTGTCTGCGAGGCTGTAGGTCTCGCCGGCGGCCCGGACCCCACCCTCCCACTACCCACCCCCCCCCACCCCGCCCAGCCCCGCTGGCCAGGGGTCCTGTGGCGGGGTTGGCGGCTGCAGAGGGTCCAGGGGCATGGCGGCCGCAAAAGCAGTGGCGGGCAAAAGCCTAGTGCACCCGGTATTCCCAGGCGGTCTCCCATCCAAGTACTAACCAGGCCCGACCCTGCTTAGCTTCCGAGATCAGAGGAGATCCGGCGCGTGCAGGATGGTATGGCCGTAGACGCTGGGACCGGGCTCGCGGCGCCCCAAGAGCAGCTGCCCGGCCTTCGTGGTGAGCGCGCGCCAGGTTGTTGGACCGCGCCGGCGGCGAGCCTCTCCCCGCCTGCCGGCTGCAGCAGGGCCGCGCCTCCCGCCTGCTCCCCGCCTCCTCAGGACGCCGCGGGCGTGGGCAGCGGGTTACTCTTTGCCCGCAGTGAGGCCCCTTCGGGCCACCCGTGCCTCCACGGGGCCTCTGCCACTTCCCTGGCGGTGACAGAAGCCAGAGAGACAGCGGTTGCGAGTGGGGGGGGGGAGGAAGGAGGGACACACAGGCTCTGTCACGGAATGGGACCGACGCACGGGGGCAGTGTTGAAGCGACAGCTCCTCCACCGGCGGACGGTCGCGCCCGGGGCTGGGCTCCGATAACGATGTAGAGCCCGGGGGGGGGGGGGGAGAGGGGGGCAGGCAGTCACCGTGGGATACTGGGGCAGGCCTCCAGGCTCTGCGGAGTGCCGGTGGGGTCCGAATCCGCCCGGGGTCTGTCACGCGAAAGGAGAGGCTCTGGCCCAGGCACCTTATACCTGTGGGTTTTGGGCCTGCCTGCCTGCCTGCTTTTCCCCTGTGGTGGTCTCTCCTGGAGGCCCGGGGAGACGGCCGCGCGCGTGCAGTTGTGGCACTCCCTCCCTCCGCTGCTTTGGCCGGGCTCCTTTGTGGCTGTGCGCCGGGGGCCGCAGCGGCCGGCCGGCGGGAACCGAGCGCACACGGCTCTCCTGGGAGAAGGAAGGGCGCTGGGGGAGGGGCCGCGGTGCCTGCCGGTGGAGACTGAGGCCTGCGGTGGGGTGGGGAGGCTGGGCGTCCCCTCGGCTTGCTGTCCTGGACAACCAGTCCCTCTGTCTCCGGACCCGGGTGCAGGCAGTGGGACGGTCACCCCTCTGCCAAGGACACCGAGGTGCCAAGGTGCCGCACTGCCTTGGTAGGAGAAAGCCGCCCGAGGCCGTTTGGAGGCAGGCGCCAGCAGGCAGCCCTGGGCTTGGGCTTTGGGGGCGGGGTCGTGGGCGCGGCGAAGGTCTGCGGGTTGACAGCTTTCGCTTGCGGGGGAAAAAAGAGGCTATAGAAGGGGCTGTGGGGGGAGACCTGGCCCAGGCGCCTGGCGTGAGGCCGGGTCTGCGAGGCTGTAGGTCTCGGCGGCGGCCCGGACCCCACCCTCCCACTACCCACCCCCCCACCCCGCCCAGCCCCGCTGGCCAGGGGTCCTGTGGCGGGGTTGGCGGCTGCAGAGGGTCCAGGGGCATGGCGGCCGCAAAAGCAGTGGCGGGCAAAAGCCTAGTGCACCCGGATAAAGCCTAGGCGGTCTCCATCCAAGTACTAACCAGGCCCGACCCTGCTTAGCTTCCGAGACCAGAGGAGATCCGGCGCGTGCAGGGTGGTATGGCCGTAGACGCTGGGACTGGGCTCCCGGCGCCCCAAGAGCAGCCGCCCGGCCTGCTTGGTGAGCGCGCGCCAGGTTGTTGGGTCGCGCCTGCGGCGAGCCTCTCCCCGCCTGCCGGCTGCAGCAGCACCGCGCCACCCGCCTGCTCCCCGCCTCCTCAGGACGCCGCGGGCGTGGGCAGCGGGTTACTCTTTGCCCGCAGTGAGGCCCCTTCGGGCCACCCGTGCCTCCACAGGGCCTCTGCCACTTCCCTGGCGGTGACAGAAGCCAGAGAGACAGCGGTTGGGATTGGGGGGGGGGAGGAAGGAGGGACACACAGACTGTGTCACGGAATGGGACCGACGCACGGGGGCAGTGTTGAAGCGACAGCTCCTCCACCGGCGGACGGTCGCGCCCGGGGCTGGGCTCCGTTAAGAATGTAGAGCCCGAGGTGGGGGGGTGGCGGGCAGTCACCGTGGGATACTGGGGCAGGCCTCCAGGGTCTGCGGAGTGCCGGTGGGGTCCGAATCTCGCCCGGGGTTTCTCACGCGAAAGGAGAGGCTCTGGTCCAGGCACCTTATAACTGTGGGTTTTGGGCCTGCCTGCCTGCCTGCTTTTCCCTGTGGTGGTCTCTCCTGGAGGCCCGGGGAGATGGCCGCGCGCGTGCAGGCGTGGCGCTCCCTCCCTCTGCTGCTTTGCCGGGCTCTTTTGTGGCTGTGCGCCGGGGACCGCACCGGCCGGCGGGGGGGAACCGAGCGCACACAGCTCTCCTGAGAGAAGGAAGGGCGCTGGGGGAGGGGCCGCGGTGCCGGCCGGTGGAGACGGAGTCCTCCGGTGGGGTGGGGCGGCTGGGCGTCCCCTCGGCTTGCTGTCCTAGGACAACCAGTCCCTCTGTCTCCGGGCCCGGGTGCAGGCAGTGGGACGGTCACCCCTCTGCCAAGGACACCGAGGTGCCAAGGAGCCGCACTGCCTTGGCAGGAGAAAGCCGCCCGAGGCCGTTTGGAGGCCTGCGCGGGCAGGCAGCCCTGGGCTTGGGCTTTGGGGGCGGGGTCGTGGGCGCGGCGAAGGTCTTCGGGTTGACAGCATGCGCTTGCGGGGGGGAAAAAAGAGACTATAGAAGGGGCTGTGGGGGGAGACCTGGCCCAGTCGCCTGGCGTGAGGCAGGGTCTGCGTGGCTGTAGGTCTCGGCGGCGGCCCGGACCCCACCCTCCAACTACCCCCCCCACCCCGCCCAGCCCCGCTGGCCAGGGGTCCTGTGGCGGGGTTGGCAGCTGCAGAGGGTCCAGGGGCATGGCGGCCCCAAAAGGAGTGGCGGGTAAAAGCGTAGAGCACCCGGTATTCCCAGGCGGTCTCCCATCCAAATACTAACCAGGCCCGACCCTGCTTAGCTTCCGACATCAGAGGAGATCCGACGCGTGCAGGGTGGTATGGCCGTAGACGCTGGGACCGGGCTCCCGGCGCCCCAAGAGCAGCCGCCCGGCCTGCTTGGTGAGCGCGCGCCAGGTTGTTGGGCCGCGCCGGCGGCGAGCCTCTCACCGCCTGCCGGCTGCAGCAGCGCCGCGCATCCCGCCTGCTCCCCGCCTCCTCAGGACGCCGCGGGCGTGGGCAGCGGGTTACTCTTTGCCCGCAGTGAGGCCCCTTCACTAACCTGCACGGGTCCTCTGCCACTACCCTGGCGGTGACAGAAGCCAGAGAGACAGCGGTTGCGAGTGTGGGGGGGGGAGGAAGGAGGGACGCACAGGCTGTGTCACGGAATGGGACCCACGCACGGGGGCAGTGTTGAAGGGACAGCTCCTCCACCGGCGGACGGTCGCCCCCGGGGCTGGGCTTTGTTAAGGATGTACAGCCCGGGGGGGGGGGGGCGGGCAGTCACCGTGGGACCCAGGGGCAGGCCTGCGGGAACCGAACGCGCAGGGCTCCCCTGGGAGAAGGAAGGGCGCTGGGAGAGCGGCCGCGGTGCCTGCCGGTGGAGACGGAGTCCTCCGGTGGGGTGGAGCGGCTGGGCGTCCCCTCGGCTTGCTGTCCTGGGACAACCAGTCCCTCTGTCTCCGGGCCCGGGTGCAGGCAGTGGGACGGTCACCCCTCTGCCAAGGACACCGAGGTGCCAAGGAGCCGCACTGCCTTGGCAGGAGAAAGCCGCCCGAGGCCGTTTGGAGGCCTGCGCGGGCAGGCAGCCCTGGGCTTGGGCTTTGGGGGCGGGGTCGTGGGCGCGGCGAAGGTCTGCGGGTTGACCGCATGCGCTTGCGGGGGGGAAAAAAGAGGCTATAGAAGGGGCTGTGGGGGGAGACCTGGCCCAGGCGCCTGGCGTGAGTCCGGGTCTGCGAGGCTGTAGGTCTCGGCAGCGGCACGGACCCCACCCTCCCACTACCCACCCCCCCACCCCGCCCAGCCCCGCTGGCCAGGGGTCCTGTGGCGGGGTTGGCGGCTGCAGAGGGTCCTGGGGCATGGCGGCCGCAAAAGCAGTGGCGGGCAAAAGCCTAGTGCACCCGGTATTCCCAGGCGGTCTCCCATCCAAGTACTAACCAGGCCCGACCCTGCTTAGCTTCCGAGATCAGAGGAGATCCGGCGCGTGCAGGGTGGTATGGCCGTAGACGCTGGGTCCAGGCTCGTGGCGCCCCAAGAGCAGCTGCCCGGCCTTCGTGGTGAGCGCGCGCCAGGTTGTTGGGCCACTCCGGCGGCGAGCCTCTCCCCGCCTTCCGGCTCCAGCAGCGCCGCGCCACCCGCCTGCTCCCCGCGTCCTCAGGACGCCGCGGTTGTGGGCAGCGGGTTACTCTTTGCCCCCAGTGAGGCCCGTTCGGGCCACCCGTGGCTCCACGGGCCCTCTGCCACTTCCCTGGCGGTGACAGAAGCCAGAGAGACAGCGGGTGCGAGTGTGGGGGGGGGGAAGAAGGAGGGACGCACAGGCTCTGTCACGGAATGGGACCGACGCACGGGGGCAGTGTTGAAGCGACAGCTCCTCCACCGGCGGACGGTCACGCCCGGGGCTGGACTCCGATAAGGATGTAGAGCCGGGGGGGGGGGGGGGGGGGCGGGCAGTCACCGTGGGATACTGGGGCAGGCCTCCAGGCTCTGCGAAGTGCCGGTGGGGTCCGAATCCGCCCGGGGTTTGTCACGCGAAAGGAGAGGCTCTGGCCCAGGCACCCTACTCCTGTGGGTTTTGGGCCTGCCTGCCTGCCTGCTTTTCCCCTGTGGTGGTCTCTCCTGGAGGCCCGTGGAGACGGCCGCGCGCGTGCACTTGTGGCACTCCCTCCCTCCGCTGCTTTGGCCGCGCTCTTTGTGGCTGTGCGCCGGGGACCGGAGCGGCCGGCCAGCGGGAACCGAGCGCACACAGCTCTCCTGGGAGAAGGAAGGGCGCTGGGGGAGGGGCCGCGGTGCCTGCCGGTGGAGACGGAGTCCTCCGATGGGGTGGGGCGGCTGGGCGTCCCCTCGGCTTGCTGTCCTAGGACAACCAGTCCCTCTTTCTCCGGACCCGGGTGCAGGCAGTGGGACGGTCACCCCTCTGCCAAGGACACCGAGGTGACAAGGTGCCGCACTGCCTTGGTAGGAGAAAGCCGCCCGAGGCCGTTTGGAGGCAGGCGCCGGCAGGCAGCCCTGGGCTTGGGCTTTGGGGGCGGGGTCGTGGGCGCGGCGAAGGTCTGCGGGTTGACAGCTTTCGCTTGCGGGGGAAAAAAGAGGCAATAGAAGGGACTCTGGGGGGAGATTTGGCCCAGGCGCCTGAGGTGAGGCCGGGTCTGCGAGGCTGTAGGTCTCGGCGGCGGCCCGGACCCCACCCTCCCACTACCCACCCCCCCCACCCCGCCCAGCCCCGCTGGCCAGGGGTCCTGTGGCGGGGTTGGCGGCTGCAGAGGGTCCAGGGGCATGGCGGCCGCAAAAGCAGTGGCGGGCAAAAGCCTAGTGAACCCGGTATTCCCAGGCGGTCTCCCATCCAAATACTAACCAGGCCCGACCCTGCTTAGCTTCCGAGATCAGAGGAGATCCGGCGCGTGCAGGGTGGTATGGCCGTAGACGCTGGGACCGGGCTCGCGGCGCCCCAAGAGCAGCTGCCCGGCCTTCGTGGTGAGCGCGCGCCAGGTTGTTGGACCGCGCTGGCGGCGAGCCTCTCCCCGCCTGCCGGCTGCAGCAGGGCCGCGCCTCCCGCCTGCTCCCCGCCTCCTCAGGACGCCGCGGGCGTGGGCAGCGGGTTACTCTTTGCCCGCAGTGAGGCCCCTTCGGGCCACCCGTGCCTCCACGGGGCCTCTGCCACTTCCCTGGCGGTGACAGAAGCCAGAGAGACAGCGGTTGCGAGTGGGGGGGGGGAGGAAGGAGGGACGCACAGGCTCTGTCACGGAATGGGACCGACGCACGGGGGCAGTGTTGAAGCGACAACTCCTCCACCGGCGGACGGTCGCGCCCGGGGCTGGGCTCCGATAACGATGTAGAGCCCGGGGGGGGGGGGGGAGAGGGGGGCAGGCAGTCACCGTGGGACCCCGGGGCAGGCCTCCAGGCTCTGCGGAGTGCCGGTGGGGTCCGAATCTCGCCCGGGGTTTCTCACGAGAAAGGAGAGGCTCTGGTCCAGGCAACTTATAACTGTGGGTTTTGGGCTGCCTGCCTGCCTGCTTTTCCCCTGTGGTGGTCTCTCCTGGAGGCCCGGGGAGATGGCCGCGCGCGTGCAGGTGTGGCACTCCCTCCCTCCGCTGCTTTGGCCGGGCTCTTTTGTGGCTGTGCGCCGGGGGCCGCAGCGGCCGGCCGGCGGGAACCGAGCGCACACGGCTCTCCTGGGAGAAGGAAGGGCGCTGGGGGAGGGGCCGCGGTGCCTGCCCGCGGAGACGGAGTCCTCCGGTGGGGTGGGGCGGCTGGGCGTCCCCTCGGCTTGCTGTCCTGGGACAACCAGTCCCTCTGTCTCCGGACCCGGGTGCAGGCAGTGGGACGGTCACCCCTCTGCCAAGGACACCGAGGTGCCAAGGTGCCGCACTGCCTTGGTAGGAGAAAGCCGCCCGAGGCCGTTTGGAGGCAGGCGCCGGCAGGCAGCCCTGGGCTTGGGCTTTGGGGGCGGGGTCGTGGGCGCGGCGAAGGTCTGCGGGTTGACAGCTTTCGCTTGCGGGGGAAAAAAGAGGCAATAGAAGGGACTCTGGGGGGAGATTTGGCACAGGCGCCTGGCGTGAGGCCGGGTCTGCGAGGCTGTAGGTCTCGGCGGCGGCCCGGACCCCACCCTCCCACTACCCACCCCCCCCACCCCGCCCAGCCCCGCTGGCCAGGGGTCCTGTGGCGGGGTTGGCGGCTGCAGAGGGTCCAGGGGCATGGCGGCCACAAAAGCAGTGGCGGGCAAAAGCCTAGTGCACCCGGTATTGCCAGGCGGTCTCCCATCCAAGTACTAACCAGGCCCGATTCTGCTTAGCTTCCGAGACCAGAGGAGATCCGGCGCGTGCAGGGTGGTATGGCCGTAGACGCTGGGACCGGGCTCCTGGCGCCCCAAGAGCAGCCGCCCGGCCTGCTTGGTGAGCGCGCGCCAGGTTGTTGGGTGGCGCCTGCGGCGAGCCTCTCCCCGCCTGCCGGCTGCAGCAGCGCCGCGCCTCCCGCCTGCTCCCCGCGTCCTCAGGACGCCGCGGGCGTGGGCAGCGGGTTACTCTTTGCCCGCAGTGAGGCCCCTTCGGGCCACCCGTGCCTCCACGGGGCCTCTGCCACTTCCCTGGCGGTGACAGAAGCCAGAGAGACAGCGGTTGGGATTGGGGTGGGGGAGGAAGGAGGGACACACAGGCTCTGTCACGGAATGGGACCGACGCACAGGGGCAGTGTTGAAGCGACAGCTCCTCCACCGGCGGACGGTCGCGCCCGGGGCTGGGCTCCGATAAGGATGTAGAGCCCGGGGGGGGGGGGGAGAGGGGGGCAGGCAGTCACCGTGGGACCCCGGGGCAGGCCTCCAGGCTCTGCGGAGTGCCGGTGGGGTTCGAATCTCGCCCGGGGTCTGTCACGCGAAAGGAGAGGCTCTGGCCCAGGCACCTTATACCTGTGGGTTTTGGGCCTGCCTGCCTGCCTGCTTTTCCCCTGTGGTGGTCTCTCCTGGAGGCCCGGGGAGACGGCCGCGCGCGTGCAGTTGTGGCACTCCCTCCCTCCGCTGCTTTGGCCGGGCTCTTTTGTGGCTGTGCGCCGGGGGCCGCAGCGGCCGGCCGGCGGGAACCGAGCGCACACGGCTCTCCTGGGAGAAGGAAGGGCGCTGGGGGAGGGGCCGCGGTGCCTGCCGGTGGAGACGGAGGCCTGCGGTGGGGTGGGGAGGCTGGGCGTCCCCTCGGCTTGCTGTCCTGGACAACCAGTCCCTCTGTCTCCGGACCCGGGTGCAGGCAGTGGGACGGTCACCCCTCTGCCAAGGACACCGAGGTGACAAGGTGCCGCACTGCCTTGGTAGGAGAAAGCCGCCCGAGGCCGTTTGGAGGCAGGCGCCGGCAGGCAGCCCTGGGCTTGGGCTTTGGGGGCGGGGTCGTGGGCGCGGCGAAGGTCTGCGGGTTGACAGCTTTCGCTTGCGGGGGGAAAAAAGAGGCAATAGAAGGGACTCTGGGGGGAGATTTGGCCCAGGCGCCTGAGGTGAGGCCGGGTCTGCGAGGCTGTAGGTCTCGGCGGCGGCCCGGACCCCACCCTCCCACTACCCACCCCCCCCACCCCGCCCAGCCCCGCTGGCCAGGGGTCCTGTGGCGGGGTTGGCGGCTGCAGAGGGTCCAGGGGCATGGCGGCCGCAAAAGCAGTGGCGGGTAAAAGCCTAGCGCACCCGGTATTGCCAGGCAGTGTCCCATCCAAGTACTAACCAGGCCCGACCCTGCTTAGCTTCCGAGATCAGAGGAGATCGGGCGCGTGCAGGGTGGTATGGCCGTAGACGGTGGGATAGGGCTCCCGGCGCCCCAAGAGCAGCTGCCCGGCCTTCGTGGTGAGCGCGCGCCAGGTTGTTGGGCCGCGCCGGCGACGAGCCTCTCCCCGCCTGCCGGCTGCAGCAGGGCCGCGCCTCCCGCCTGCTCCCCGCCTCCTCAGGACGCCGCGGGCGTGGGCAGCGGGTTACTCTTTGCCCGCAGTGAGGCCCCTTCGGGCCACCCGTGGCTCCACGGGGCCTCTGCCACTTCCCTGGCGGTGACAGAAGCCAGAGAGACAGCGGTTGGGAGTGGGGGGGGAGGAAGGTGGGACGCACAGGCTGTGTCACGGAATGTGACCGACGCACGGGGGCAGTGTTGAAGCGACAGCTCCTCCACCGGCGGACGGTCGCGCCCGGGGCTGGGCTCCGTTAAGGATGTAGAGCCCGGGGTGGGGGGGTGGCGGGCAGTCACCGTGGGATACTGGGGCAGGCCTCCAGGGTCTGCGGAGTGCCGGTGGGGTCCGAATCTGCCCGGGGTTTCTCACGCGAAAGGAGAGGCTCTGGTCCAGGCACCTTATAACTGTGGGTTTTGGGCCTGCCTGCCTGCCTGCTTTTCCCTGTGGTGGTCTCTCCTGGAGGCCCGGGGAGATGGCCGCGCGCGTGCAGGCGTGGCGCTCCCTCCCTCTGCTGCTTTGG
The DNA here is from genome assembly GCF_964194185.1 of Rhinolophus hipposideros. Classification (NCBI taxonomy): domain Eukaryota; kingdom Metazoa; phylum Chordata; class Mammalia; order Chiroptera; family Rhinolophidae; genus Rhinolophus; species Rhinolophus hipposideros. Next base: position 199,109 of record NW_027669489.1, read on the forward strand.
CCGGGCTCTTTTGTGGCTGTGCGCCGGGGACCGCAGCGGCCGGCGGGGGGGAACCGAGCACACACAGCTCTCCTGAGAGAAGGAAGGGCGCTGGGGGAGGGGCCGCGGTGCCTGCCCGCGGAGACGGAGTCCTCCGGTGGGGAGGGGCGGCTGGGCGTCCCCTCGGCTTGCTGTCCTGGGACAACCAGTCCCTCTGTCTCCGGGCCCGGGTGCAGGCAGTGGGACGGTCACCCCTCTGCCAAGGACACCGAGGTGCCAAGGAGCCGCACTGCCTTGGCAGGAGAAAGCCGCCCGAGGCCGTTTGGAGGCCTGCGCGGGCAGGCAGCCCTGGGCTTGGGTTTTGGGGGCGGGGTCGTGGGCGCGGCGAAGGTCTTCGGGTTGACAGCATGCGCTTGCGGAGGGGAAAAAAGAGGCTATAGAAGGGGCTGTGGGGGGAGACCTGGCTTAGGCGCCTGGCGTGAGGCCGTGTCTGCGAGGCTGTAGGTCTCGGCGGCGGCCCGGACCCCACCCTCCCACTACCCACCCCCCCCACCCCGCCCAGCCCCGCTGGCCAGGGGTCCTGTGGCGGGGTTGGCGGCTGCAGAGGGTCCAGGGGCATGGCGGCCGCAAAAGCAGTGGCGGGCAAAAGCCTAGTGCACCCGGTATTCTCAGGCGGTCTCCCATCCAAATACTAACCAGGCCCGACCCTGCTTAGCTTCCGAGATCAGAGGAGATCCGGCGCGTGCAGGGTGGTATGGCCGTAGACGCTGGGACCGGGCTCGCGGCGCCCCAAGAGCAGCTGCCCGGCCTTCGTGGTGAGCGCGCGCCAGGTTGTTGGACCGCGCTGGCGGCGAGCCTCTCCCCGCCTGCCGGCTGCAGCAGGGCCGCGCCTCCCGCCTGCTCCCCGCCTCCTCAGGACGCCGCGGGCGTGGGCAGCGGGTTACTCTTTGCCCGCAGTGAGGCCCCTTCGGGCCACCCGTGCCTCCACAGGGCCTCTGCCACTTCCCTGGCGGTGACAGAAGCCAGAGAGACAGCGGTTGCGAATGGGGGGGGGGAGGAAGGAGGGACACACAGACTGTGTCACGGAATGGGACCGACGCACGGGGGCAGTGTTGAAGCGACAGCTCCTCCACCGGCGGACGGTCGCGCCCGGGGCTGGGCTCCGTTAAGGATGTAGAGCCCGGGGTGGGGGGGTGGCGGGCAGTCACCGTGGGATACTGGGGCAGGCCTCCAGGGTCTGCGGAGTGCCGGTGGGGTCCGAATCTCGCCCGGGGTTTCTCACGCGAAAGGAGAGGCTCTGGTCCAGGCACCTTATAACTGTGGGTTTTGGGCCTGCCTGCCTGCCTGCTTTTCCCTGTGGTGGTCTCTCCTGGAGGCCCGGGGAGATGGCCGCGCGTGTGCAGGCGTGGCGCTCCCTCCCTCTGCTGCTTTGCCGGGCTCTTTTGTGGCTGTGCGCCGGGGACCGCAGCGGCCGGCGGGGGGGAACCGAGCACACACAGCTCTCCTGAGAGAAGGAAGGGCGCTGGGGGAGGGGCCGTGGTGCCGGCCGGTGGAGACGGAGTCCTCCGGTGGGGTGGGGCGGCTGGCCGTCCCCTCGGCTTGCTGTCCTGGGACAACCAGTCCCTCTGTCTCCGGGCCCGGGTGCAGGCAGTGGGACGGTCACCCCTCTGCCAAGGACACCAAGGTGCCAAGGAGCCGCACTGCCTTGGCAGGAGAAAGCCGCCCGAGGCCGTTTGGAGGCCTGCGCGGGCAGGCAGCCCTGGGCTTGGGCTTTGGGGGCGGGGTCGTGGGCGCGGCGGAGGTCTTCGGGTTGACAGCATGCGCTTGCGCAGGGGAAAAAAGAGGCTATAGAAGGGGCTGTGGGGGGAGACCTGGCTTAGGCGCCTGGCGTGAGGCCGTGTCTGCGAGGCTGTAGGTCTCGCCGGCGGCCCGGACCCCACCCTCCCACTACCCACCCCCCCACCCCGCCCAGCCCCGCTGGCCAGGGGTCCTGTGGCGGGGTTGGCGGCTGCAGAGGGTCCAGGGGCATGGCGGCCGCAAAAGCAGTGGCGGGTAAAAGCCTAGTGCACCCGGTATTCCCAGGCGGTCTCCATCCAAGTACTAACCAGGCCCGACCCTGCTTAGCTTCCGAGACCAGAGGAGATCCGGCGCGTGCAGGGTGGTATGGCCGTAGACGCTGGGTCCAGGCTCGTGGCGCCCCAAGAGCAGCTGCCCGGCCTTCGTGGTGAGCGCGCGCCAGGTTGTTGGGCCACTCCGGCGGCGAGCCTCTCCCCGCCTTCCGGCTCCAGCAGCGCCGCGCCACCCGCCTGCTCCCCGCGTCCTCAGGACGCCGCGGTTGTGGGCAGCGGGTTACTCTTTGCCCCCAGTGAGGCCCGTTCGGGCCACCCGTGGCTCCACGGGCCCTCTGCCACTTCCCTGGCGGTGACAGAAGCCAGAGAGACAGCGGGTGCGAGTGTGGGGGGGGGGAAGAAGGAGGGACGCACAGGCTCTGTCACGGAATGGGACCGACGCACGGGGGCAGTGTTGAAGCGACAGCTCCTCCACCGGCGGACGGTCACGCCCGGGGCTGGACTCCGATAAGGATGTAGAGCCGGGGGGGGGGGGGGGGGGGGGGGCGGGCAGTCACCGTGGGATACTGGGGCAGGCCTCCAGGCTCTGCGAAGTGCCGGTGGGGTCCGAATCCGCCCGGGGTTTGTCACGCGAAAGGAGAGGCTCTGGCCCAGGCACCCTACTCCTGTGGGTTTTGGGCCTGCCTGCCTGCCTGCTTTTCCCCTGTGGTGGTCTCTCCTGGAGGCCCGGGGAGACGGCAGCGAGCGTGCAGTTGTGGCACTCCCTCCCTCCGCTGCTTTGGCCGGGCTCTTTTGTGGCTGTGCGCCGGGGGCCTCAGCGGCCGGCCGGCGGGAACCGAGCGCACACGGCTCTCCTGGGAGAAGGAAGGGCGCTGGGGGAGGGGCCGCGGTGCCTGCCGGTGGAGACGGAGGCCTGCGGTGGGGTGGGGAGGCTGGGCGTCCCCTCGGCTTGCTGTCCTGGACAACCAGTCCCTCTGTCTCCGGACCCGGGTGCAGGCAGTGGGACGGTCACCCCTCTGCCAAGGACACCGAGGTGACAAGGTGCCGCACTGCCTTGGTAGGAGAAAGCCGCCCGAGGCCGTTTGGAGGCAGGCGCCGGCAGGCAGCCCTGGGCTTGGGCTTTGGGGGCGGGGTCGTGGGCGCGGCGAAGGTCTGCGGGTTGACAGCTTTCGCTTGCGGGGGAAAAAAGAGGCAATAGAAGGGACTCTGGGGGGAGATTTGGCCCAGGCGCCTGAGGTGAGGCCGGGTCTGCGAGGCTGTAGGTCTCGGCGGCGGCCCGGACCCCACCCTCCCACTACCCACCCCCCCCACCCCGCCCAGCCCCGCTGGCCAGGGGTCCTGTGGCGGGGTTGGCGGCTGCAGAGGGTCCAGGGGCATGGCGGCCGCAAAAGCAGTGGCGGGTAAAAGCCTAGCGCACCCGGTATTGCCAGGCAGTGTCCCATCCAAGTACTAACCAGGCCCGACCCTGCTTAGCTTCCGAGATCAGAGGAGATCGGGCGCGTGCAGGGTGGTATGGCCGTAGACGGTGGGACAGGGCTCCCGGCGCCCCAAGAGCAGCTGCCCGGCCTTCGAGGTGAGCGCGCGCCAGGTTGTTGGGCCGCGCCGGCGACGAGCCTCTCCCCGCCTGCCGGCTGCAGCAGGGCCGCGCCTCCCGCCTGCTCCCCGCCTCCTCAGGACGCCGCGGGCGTGGGCAGCGGGTTACTCTTTGCCCGCAGTGAGGCCCCTTCGGGCCACCCGTGGCTCCACGGGGCCTCTGCCACTTCCCTGGCGGTGACAGAAGCCAGAGAGACAGCGGTTGCGAATGGGGGGGGGGAGGAAGGAGGGACACACAGACTGTGTCACGGAATGGGACCGACGCACGGGGGCAGTGTTGAAGCGACAGCTCCTCCACCGGCGGACGGTCGCGCCCGGGGCTGGGCTCCGTTAAGAATGTAGAGCCCGAGGTGGGGGGGTGGCGGGCAGTCACCGTGGGATACTGGGGCAGGCCTCCAGGGTCTGCGGAGTGCCGGTGGGGTCCGAATCTCGCCCGGGGTTTCTCACGCGAAAGGAGAGGCTCTGGTCCAGGCACCTTATAACTGTGGGTTTTGGGCCTGCCTGCCTGCCTGCTTTTCCCTGTGGTGGTCTCTCCTGGAGGCCCGGGGAGATGGCCGCGCGTGTGCAGGCGTGGCGCTCCCTCCCTCTGCTGCTTTGCCGGGCTCTTTTGTGGCTGTGCGCCGGGGACCGCAGCGGCCGGCGGGGGGGAACCGAGCACACACAGCTCTCCTGAGAGAAGGAAGGGCGCTGGGGGAGGGGCCGCGGTGCCGGCCGGTGGAGACGGAGTCCTCCGGTGGGGTGGGGCGGCTGGCCGTCCCCTCGGCTTGCTGTCCTGGGACAACCAGTCCCTCTGTCTCCGGGCCCGGGTGCAGGCAGTGGGACGGTCACCCCTCTGCCAAGGACACCAAGGTGCCAAGGAGCCGCACTGCCTTGGCAGGAGAAAGCCGCCCGAGGCCGTTTGGAGGCCTGCGCGGGCAGGCAGCCCTGGGCTTGGGCTTTGGGGGCGGGGTCGTGGGCGCGGCGGAGGTCTTCGGGTTGACAGCATGCGCTTGCGCAGGGGAAAAAAGAGGCTATAGAAGGGGCTGTGGGGGGAGACCTGGCTTAGGCGCCTGGCGTGAGGCCGTGTCTGCGAGGCTGTAGGTCTCGGCAGCGGCACGGACCCCACCCTCCCACTACCCACCCCCCCACCCCGCCCAGCCCCGCTGGCCAGGGGTCCTGTGGCGGGGTTGGCGGCTGCAGAGGGTCCAGGGGCATGGCGGCCGCAAAAGCAGTGGCGGGCAAAAGCCTAGTGCACCCGGTATTCCCAGGCGGTCTCCCATCCAAGTACTAACCAGGCCCGACCCTGCTTAGCTTCCGAGATCAGAGGAGATCCGGCGCGTGCAGGATGGTATGGCCGTAGACGCTGGGACCGGGCTCGCGGCGCCCCAAGAGCAGCTGCCCGGCCTTCGTGGTGAGCGCGCGCCAGGTTGTTGGACCGCGCCGGCGGCGAGCCTCTCCCCGCCTGCCGGCTGCAGCAGGGCCGCGCCTCCCGCCTGCTCCCCGCCTCCTCAGGACGCCGCGGGCGTGGGCAGCGGGTTACTCTTTGCCCGCAGTGAGGCCCCTTCGGGCCACCCGTGCCTCCACGGGGCCTCTGCCACTTCCCTGGCGGTGACAGAAGCCAGAGAGACAGCGGTTGCGAGTGGGGGGGGGGGAGGAAGGAGGGACACACAGGCTCTGTCACGGAATGGGACCGACGCACGGGGGCAGTGTTGAAGCGACAACTCCTCCACCGGCGGACGGTCGCGCCCGGGGCTGGGCTCCGATAACGATGTAGAGCCCGGGGGGGGGGAGAGGGGGGCAGGCAGTCACCGTGGGATACTGGGGCAGGCCTCCAGGCTCTGCGGAGTGCCGGTGGGGTCCGAATCCGCCCGGGGTTTGTCACGCGAAAGGAGAGGCTCTGGCCCAGGCACCCTACTCCTGTGGGTTTTGGGCCTGCCTGCCTGCCTGCTTTTCCCCTGTGGTGGTCTCTCCTGGAGGCCCGGGGAGACGGCCGCGCGCGTGCAGTTGTGGCACTCCCTCCCTCCGCTGCTTTGGCCGGGCTCTTTTGTGGCTGTGCGCCGGGGGCCGCAGCGGCCGGCCGGCGGGAACCGAGCGCACACGGCTCTCCTGGGAGAAGGAAGGGCGCTGGGGGAGGGGCCGCGGTGCCTGCCGGTGGAGACGGAGGCCTGCGGTGGGGTGGGGAGGCTGGGCGTCCCCTCGGCTTGCTGTCCTGGACAACCAGTCCCTCTGTCTCCGGACCCGGGTGCAGGCAGTGGGACGGTCACCCCTCTGCCAAGGACACCGAGGTGACAAGGTGCCGCACTGCCTTGGTAGGAGAAAGCCGCCCGAGGCCGTTTGGAGGCAGGCGCCGGCAGGCAGCCCTGGGCTTGGGCTTTGGGGGCGGGGTCGTGGGCGCGGCGAAGGTCTGCGGGTTGACAGCTTTCGCTTGCGGGGGAAAAAAGAGGCAATAGAAGGGACTCTGGGGGGAGATTTGGCCCAGGCGCCTGAGGTGAGGCCGGGTCTGCGAGGCTGTAGGTCTCGGCGGCGGCCCGGACCCCACCCTCCCACTACCCACCCCCCCCACCCCGCCCAGCCCCGCTGGCCAGGGGTCCTGTGGCGGGGTTGGCGGCTGCAGAGGGTCCAGGGGCATGGCGGCCGCAAAAGCAGTGGCGGGTAAAAGCCTGGCGCACCCGATATTGCCAGGCAGTGTCCCATCCAAGTACTAACCAGGCCCGACCCTGCTTAGCTTCCGAGATCAGAGGAGATCGGGCGCGTGCAGGGTGGTATGGCCGTAGACGGTGGGACAGGGCTCCCGGCGCCCCAAGAGCAGCTGCCCGGCCTTCGTGGTGAGCGCGCGCCAGGTTGTTGGGCCGCGCCGGCGACGAGCCTCTCCCCGCCTGCCGGCTGCAGCAGGGCCGCGCCTCCCGCCTGCTCCCCGCCTCCTCAGGACGCCGCGGGCGTGGGCAGCGGGTTACTCTTTGCCCGCAGTGAGGCCCCTTCGGGCCACCCGTGGCTCCACGGGGCCTCTGCCACTTCCCTGGCGGTGACAGAAGCCAGAGAGACAGCGGTTGGGAGTGGGGGGGGAGGAAGGTGGGACGCACAGGCTGTGTCACGGAATGTGACCGACGCACGGGGGCAGTGTTGAAGCGACAGCTCCTCCACCGGCGGACGGTCGCGCCCGGGGCTGGGCTCCGTTAAGGATGTAGAGCCCGGGGTGGGGGTTGGCGGGCAGTCACCGTGGGATACTGGGGCAGGCCTCCAGGGTCTGCGGAGTGCCGGTGGGGTCCGAATCTGCCCGGGGTTTCTCACGCGAAAGGAGAGGCTCTGGTCCAGGCACCTTATAACTGTGGGTTTTGGGCCTGCCTGCCTGCCTGCTTTTCCCTGTGGTGGTCTCTCCTGGAGGCCCGGGGAGATGGCCGCGCGCGTGCAGGCGTGGCGCTCCCTCCCTCTGCTGCTTTGGCCGGGCTCTTTTGTGGCTGTGCGCCGGGGACCGCAGCGGCCGGCGGGGGGGAACCGAGCACACACAGCTCTCCTGAGAGAAGGAAGGGCGCTGGGGGAGGGGCCGCGGTGCCTGCCCGCGGAGACGGAGTCCTCCGGTGGGGTGGGGCGGCTGGCCGTCCCCTCGGCTTGCTGTCCTGGGACAACCAGTCCCTCTGTCTCCGGGCCCGGGTGCAGGCAGTGGGACGGTCACCCCTCTGCCAAGGACACCGAGGTGCCAAGGAGCCGCACTGCCTTGGCAGGAGAAAGCCGCCCGAGGCCGTTTGGAGGCCTGCGCGGGCAGGCAGCCCTGGGCTTGGGCTTTGGGGGCGGGGTCGTGGGCGCGGCGGAGGTCTTCGGGTTGACAGCATGCGCTTGCGCAGAGGAAAAAAGAGGCTATAGAAGGGGCTGTGGGGGGAGACCTGGCCCAGGCGCCTGGCGTGAGGCCGTGTCTGCGAGGCTGTAGGTCTCGGCAGCGGCACGGACCCCACCCTCCCACTCCCCACCCCCCCACCCCGCCCAGCCCCGCAGGCCAAAGGTCCTGTGGCGGGGTTGGCGGCTGCAGAGGGTCCAGGGGCATGGCGGCCGCAAAAGCAGTGGCGGGCAAAAGCCTAGTGCACCCGGTATTCCCAGGCGGTCTCCCATCCAAGTACTAACCAGGCCCGACCCTGCTTAGCTTCCGAGATCAGAGGAGATCCGGCGCGTGCAGGATGGTATGGCCGTAGACGCTGGGACCGGGCTCGCGGCGCCCCAAGAGCAGCTGCCCGGCCTTCGTGGTGAGCGCGCGCCAGGTTGTTGGACCGCGCTGGCGGCGAGCCTCTCCCCGCCTGCCGGCTGCAGCAGGGCCGCGCCTTCCGCCTGCTCCCCGCCTCCTCAGGACGCCGCGGGCGTGGGCAGCGGGTTACTCTTTGCCCGCAGTGAGGCCCCTTCGGGCCTCCCGTGCCTCCACGGGGCCTCTGCCACTTCCCTGGCGGTGACAGAAGCCAGAGAGACAGCGGTTGCGAGTGGGGGGGGGGGAGGAAGGAGGGACACACAGGCTCTGTCACGGAATGGGACCGACGCACGGGGGCAGTGTTGAAGCGACAGCTCCTCCACCGGCGGACGGTCGCGCCCGGGGCTGGGCTCCGATAACGATGTAGAGCCCGGGGGGGGGGGGGGGAGAGGGGGGCAGGCAGTCACCGTGGGATACTGGGGCAGGCCTCCAGGCTCTGCGGAGTGCCGGTGGGGTTCGAATCTCGCCCGGGGTCTGTCACGCGAAAGGAGAGGCTCTGGCCCAGGCACCTTATACCTGTGGGTTTTGGGCCTGCCTGCCTGCCTGCTTTTCCCCTGTGGTGGTCTCTCCTGGAGGCCCGGGGAGACGGCCGCGCGCGTGCAGTTGTGGCACTCCCTCCCTCCGCTGCTTTGGCCGGGCTCTTTTGTGGCTGTGCGCCGGGGGCCGCAGCGGCCGGCCGGCGGGAACCGAGCGCACACGGCTCTCCTGGGAGAAGGAAGGGCGCTGGGGGAGGGGCCGCGGTGCCTGCCGGTGGAGACGGAGGCCTGCGGTGGGGTGGGGAGGCTGGGCGTCCCCTCGGCTTGCTGTCCTGGACAACCAGTCCCTCTGTCTCCGGACCCGGGTGCAGGCAGTGGGACGGTCACCCCTCTGCCAAGGACACCGAGGTGACAAGGTGCCGCACTGCCTTGGTAGGAGAAAGCCGCCCGAGGCCGTTTGGAGGCAGGCGCCGGCAGGCAGCCCTGGGCTTGGGCTTTGGGGGCGGGGTCGTGGGCGCGGCGAAGGTCTGCGGGTTGACAGCTTTCGCTTGCGGGGGAAAAAAGAGGCAATAGAAGGGACTCTGGGGGGAGATTTGGCCCAGGCGCCTGAGGTGAGGCCGGGTCTGCGAGGCTGTAGGTCTCGGCGGCGGCCCGGACCCCACCCTCCCACTACCCACCCCCCCCACCCCGCCCAGCCCCGCTGGCCAGGGGTCCTGTGGCGGGGTTGGCGGCTGCAGAGGGTCCAGGGGCATGGCGGCCGCAAAAGCAGTGGCGGGTAAAAGCCTAGCGCACCCGGTATTGCCAAGCAGTGTCCCATCCAAGTACTAACCAGGCCCGACCCTGCTTAGCTTCCGAGATCAGAGGAGATCGGGCGCGTGCAGGGTGGTATGGCCGTAGACGGTGGGACAGGGCTCCCGGCGCCCCAAGAGCAGCTGCCCGGCCTTCGTGGTGAGCGCGCGCCAGGTTGTTGGGCCGCGCCGGCGACGAGCCTCTCCCCGCCTGCCGGCTGCAGCAGGGCCGCGCCTCCCGCCTGCTCCCCGCCTCCTCAGGACGCCGCGGGCGTGGGCAGCGGGTTACTCTTTGCCCGCAGTGAGGCCCCTTCGGGCCACCCGTGGCTCCACGGGGCCTCTGCCACTTCCCTGGCGGTGACAGAAGCCAGAGAGACAGCGGTTGGGAGTGGGGGGGGAGGAAGGTGGGACGCACAGGCTGTGTCACGGAATGTGACCGACGCACGGGGGCAGTGTTGAAGCGACAGCTCCTCCACCGGCGGACGGTCGCGCCCGGGGCTGGGCTCCGTTAAGGATGTAGAGCCCGGGGTGGGGGGGTGGCGGGCAGTCACCGTGGGATACTGGGGCAGGCCTCCAGGGTCTGCGGAGTGCCGGTGGGGTCCGAATCTGCCCGGGGTTTCTCACGCGAAAGGAGAGGCTCTGGTCCAGGCACCTTATAACTGTGGGTTTTGGGCCTGCCTGCCTGCCTGCTTTTCCCTGTGGTGGTCTCTCCTGGAGGCCCGGGGAGATGGCCGCGCGCGTGCAGGCGTGGCGCTCCCTCCCTCTGCTGCTTTGGCCGGGCTCTTTTGTGGCTGTGCGCCGGGGACCGCAGCGGCCGGCGGGGGGGAACCGAGCACACACAGCTCTCCTGAGAGAAGGAAGGGCGCTGGGGGAGGGGCCGCGGTGCCTGCCCGCGGAGACGGAGTCCTCCGGTGGGGTGGGGCGGCTGGCCGTCCCCTCGGCTTGCTGTCCTGGGACAACCAGTCCCTCTGTCTCCGGGCCCGGGTGCAGGCAGTGGGACGGTCACCCCTCTGCCAAGGACACCGAGGTGCCAAGGAGCCGCACTGCCTTGGCAGGAGAAAGCCGCCCGAGGCCGTTTGGAGGCCTGCGCGGGCAGGCAGCCCTGGGCTTGGGTTTTGGGGGCGGGGTCGTGGGCGCGGCGAAGGTCTTCGGGTTGACAGCATGCGCTTGCGGAGGGGAAAAAAGAGGCTATAGAAGGGGCTGTGGGGGGAGACCTGGCTTAGGCGCCTGGCGTGAGGCCGTGTCTGCGAGGCTGTAGGTCTCGGCGGCGGCCCGGACCCCACCCTCCCACTACACAGCCCCCCCACCCCGCCCAGCCCCGCTGGCCAGGGGTCCTGTGGCGGGGTTGGCGGCTGCAGAGGGTCCAGGGGCATGGCGGCCGCAAAAGCAGTGGCGGGCAAAAGCCTAGTGCACCCGGTATTCCCAGGCGGTCTCCCATCCAAATACTAACCAGGCCCGACCCTGCTTAGCTTCCGAGATCAGAGGAGATCCGGCGCGTGCAGGGTGGTATGGCCGTAGACGCTGGGACCGGGCTCGCGGCGCCCCAAGAGCAGCTGCCCGGCCTTCGTGGTGAGCGCGCGCCAGGTTGTTGGACCGCGCTGGCGGCGAGCCTCTCCCCGCCTGCCGGCTGCAGCAGGGCCGCGCCTCCCGCCTGCTCCCCGCCTCCTCAGGACGCCGCGGGCGTGGGCAGCGGGTTACTCTTTGCCCGCAGTGAGGCCCCTTCACTACCCTGCACGGGTCCTCTGCCACTACCCTGGCGGTGACAGAAGCCAGAGAGACAGCGGTTGCGAGTGTGGGGGGGGGAGGAAGGAGGGACGCACAGGCTGTGTCACGGAATGGGACCCACGCACGGGGGCAGTGTTGAAGGGACAGCTCCTCCACCGGCGGACGGTCGCCCCCGGGGCTGGGCTCCGTTAAGGATGTACAGCCCGGGGGGGGGGGGCGGGCAGTCACCGTGGGACCCAGGGGCAGGCCTGCGGGAACCGAACGCGCAGGGCTCCCCTGGGAGAAGGAAGGGCGCTGGGAGAGCGGCCGCGGTGCCTGCCGATGGAGACGGAGTCCTCCGGTGGGGTGGAGCGGCTGGGCGTCCCCTCGGCTTGCTGTCCTGGGACAACCAGTCCCTCTGTCTCTGGGCCCGGGTGCAGGCAGTGGGACGGTCACCCCTCTGCCAAGGACACCGAGGTGCCAAGGAGCCGCACTGCCTTGGCAGGAGAAAGCCGCCCGAGGCCGTTTGGAGGCCTGCGCGGGCAGGCAGCCCTGGGCTTGGGCTTTGGGGGCGGGGTCGTGGGCGCGGCGGAGGTCTGCGGGTTGACCGCATGCGCTTGCGGGGGGGAAAAAAGAGGCTATAGAAGGGGCTGTGGGGGGAGACCTGGCCCAGGCGCCTGGCGTGAGGCCGTGTCTGCGAGGCTGTAGGTCTCGGCAGCGGCACGGACCCCACCCTCCCACTCCCCACCCCCCCACCCCGCCCAGCCCCGCAGGCCAAAGGTCCTGTGGCGGGGTTGGCGGCTGCAGAGGGTCCAGGGGCATGGCGGCCGCAAAAGCAGTGGCGGGCAAAAGCCTAGTGCACCCGGTATTCCCAGGCGGTCTCCCATCCAAGTACTAACCAGGCCCGACCCTGCTTAGCTTCCGAGATCAGAGGAGATCCGGCGCGTGCAGGATGGTATGGCCGTAGACGCTGGGACCGGGCTCGCGGCGCCCCAAGAGCAGCTGCCCGGCCTTCGTGGTGAGCGCGCGCCAGGTTGTTGGACCGCGCTGGCGGCGAGCCTCTCCCCGCCTGCCGGCTGCAGCAGGGCCGCGCCTTCCGCCTGCTCCCCGCCTCCTCAGGACGCCGCGGGCGTGGGCAGCGGGTTACTCTTTGCCCGCAGTGAGGCCCCTTCGGGCCACCCGTGCCTCCACGGGGCCTCTGCCACTTCCCTGGCGGTGACAGAAGCCAGAGAGACAGCGGTTGCGAGTGGGGGGGGGGGAGGAAGGAGGGACACACAGGCTCTGTCACGGAATGGGACCGACGCACGGGGGCAGTGTTGAAGCGACAGCTCCTCCACCGGCGGACGGTCGCGCCCGGGGCTGGGCTCCGATAACGATGTAGAGCCCGGGGGGGGGGGGGGAGAGGGGGGCAGGCAGTCACCGTGGGATACTGGGGCAGGCCTCCAGGCTCTGCGGAGTGCCGGTGGGGTTCGAATCTCGCCCGGGGTCTGTCACGCGAAAGGAGAGGCTCTGGCCCAGGCACCTTATACCTGTGGGTTTTGGGCCTGCCTGCCTGCCTGCTTTTCCCCTGTGGTGGTCTCTCCTGGAGGCCCGGGGAGACGGCCGCGCGCGTGCAGTTGTGGCACTCCCTCCCTCCGCTGCTTTGGCCGGGCTCTTTTGTGGCTGTGCGCCGGGGGCCGCAGCGGCCGGCCGGCGGGAACCGAGCGCACACGGCTCTCCTGGGAGAAGGAAGGGCGCTGGGGGAGGGGCCGCGGTGCCTGCCGGTGGAGACGGAGGCCTGCGGTGGGGTGGGGAGGCTGGGCGTCCCCTCGGCTTGCTGTCCTGGACAACCAGTCCCTCTGTCTCCGGACCCGGGTGCAGGCAGTGGGACGGTCACCCCTCTGCCAAGGACACCGAGGTGACAAGGTGCCGCACTGCCTTGGTAGGAGAAAGCCGCCCGAGGCCGTTTGGAGGCAGGCGCCGGCAGGCAGCCCTGGGCTTGGGCTTTGGGGGCGGGGTCGTGGGCGCGGCGAAGGTCTGCGGGTTGACAGCTTTCGCTTGCGGGGGAAAAAAGAGGCAATAGAAGGGACTCTGGGGGGAGATTTGGCCCAGGCGCCTGAGGTGAGGCCGGGTCTGCGAGGCTGTAGGTCTCGGCGGCGGCCCGGACCCCACCCTCCCACTACCCACCCCCCCCACCCCGCCCAGCCCCGCTGGCCAGGGGTCCTGTGGCGGGGTTGGCGGCTGCAGAGGGTCCAGGGGCATGGCGGCCGCAAAAGCAGTGGCGGGTAAAAGCCTAGCGCACCCGGTATTGCCAAGCAGTGTCCCATCCAAGTACTAACCAGGCCCGACCCTGCTTAGCTTCCGAGATCAGAGGAGATCGGGCGCGTGCAGGGTGGTATGGCCGTAGACGGTGGGACAGGGCTCCCGGCGCCCCAAGAGCAGCTGCCCGGCCTTCGTGGTGAGCGCGCGCCAGGTTGTTGGGCCGCGCCGGCGACGAGCCTCTCCCCGCCTGCCGGCTGCAGCAGGGCCGCGCCTCCCGCCTGCTCCCCGCCTCCTCAGGACGCCGCGGGCGTGGGCAGCGGGTTACTCTTTGCCCGCAGTGAGGCCCCTTCGGGCCACCCGTGGCTCCACGGGGCCTCTGCCACTTCCCTGGCGGTGACAGAAGCCAGAGAGACAGCGGTTGGGAGTGGGGGGGGAGGAAGGTGGGACGCACAGGCTGTGTCACGGAATGTGACCGACGCACGGGGGCAGTGTTGAAGCGACAGCTCCTCCACCGGCGGACGGTCGCGCCCGGGGCTGGGCTCCGTTAAGGATGTAGAGCCCGGGGTGGGGGGGTGGCGGGCAGTCACCGTGGGATACTGGGGCAGGCCTCCAGGGTCTGCGGAGTGCCGGTGGGGTCCGAATCTGCCCGGGGTTTCTCACGCGAAAGGAGAGGCTCTGGTCCAGGCACCTTATAACTGTGGGTTTTGGGCCTGCCTGCCTGCCTGCTTTTCCCTGTGGTGGTCTCTCCTGGAGGCCCGGGGAGATGGCCGCGCGCGTGCAGGCGTGGCGCTCCCTCCCTCTGCTGCTTTGGCCGGGCTCTTTTGTGGCTGTGCGCCGGGGACCGCAGCGGCCGGCGGGGGGGAACCGAGCACACACAGCTCTCCTGAGAGAAGGAAGGGCGCTGGGGGAGGGGCCGCAGTGCCTGCCCGCGGAGACGGAGTCCTCCGGTGGGGTGGGGCGGCTGGCCGTCCCCTCGGCTTGCTGTCCTGGGACAACCAGTCCCTCTGTCTCCGGGCCCGGGTGCAGGCAGTGGGACGGTCACCCCTCTGCCAAGGACACCGAGGTGCCAAGGAGCCGCACTGCCTTGGCAGGAGAAAGCCGCCCGAGGCCGTTTGGAGGCCTGCGCGGGCAGGCAGCCCTGGGCTTGGGTTTTGGGGGCGGGGTCGTGGGCGCGGCGAAGGTCTTCGGGTTGACAGCATGCGCTTGCGGAGGGGAAAAAAGAGGCTATAGAAGGGGCTGTGGGGGGAGACCTGGCTTAGGCGCCTGGCGTGAGGCCGTGTCTGCGAGGCTGTAGGTCTCGGCGGCGGCCCGGACCCCACCCTCCCACTACCCACCCCCCCCACCCCGCCCAGCCCCGCTGGCCAGGGGTCCTGTGGCGGGGTTGGCGGCTGCAGAGGGTCCAGGGGCATGGCGGCCGCAAAAGCAGTGGCGGGCAAAAGCCTAGTGCACCCGGTATTCCCAGGCGGTCTCCCATCCAAATACTAACCAGGCCCGACCCTGCTTAGCTTCCGAGATCAGAGGAGATCCGGCGCGTGCAGGGTGGTATGGCCGTAGACGCTGGGACCGGGCTCGCGGCGCCCCAAGAGCAGCTGCCCGGCCTTCGTGGTGAGCGCGCGCCAGGTTGTTGGACCGCGCTGGCGGCGAGCCTCTCCCCGCCTGCCGGCTGCAGCAGGGCCGCGCCTCCCGCCTGCTCCCCGCCTCCTCAGGACGCCGCGGGCGTGGGCAGCGGGTTACTCTTTGCCCGCAGTGAGGCCCCTTCACTACCCTGCACGGGTCCTCTGCCACTACCCTGGCGGTGACAGAAGCCAGAGAGACAGCGGTTGCGAGTGTGGGGGGGGGAGGAAGGAGGGACGCACAGGCTGTGTCACGGAATGGGACCCACGCACGGGGGCAGTGTTGAAGGGACAGCTCCTCCACCGGCGGACGGTCGCCCCCGGGGCTGGGCTCCGTTAAGGATGTACAGCCCGGGGGGGGGGGGCGGGCAGTCACCGTGGGACCCAGGGGCAGGCCTGCGGGAACCGAACGCGCAGGGCTCCCCTGGGAGAAGGAAGGGCGCTGGGAGAGCGGCCGCGGTGCCTGCCGATGGAGACGGAGTCCTCCGGTGGGGTGGAGCGGCTGGGCGTCCCCTCGGCTTGCTGTCCTGGGACAACCAGTCCCTCTGTCTCTGGGCCCGGGTGCAGGCAGTGGGACGGTCACCCCTCTGCCAAGGACACCGAGGTGCCAAGGAGCCGCACTGCCTTGGCAGGAGAAAGCCGCCCGAGGCCGTTTGGAGGCCTGCGCGGGCAGGCAGCCCTGGGCTTGGGCTTTGGGGGCGGGGGCGTGGGCGCGGCGAAGGTCTGCGGGTTGACCGCATGCGCTTGCGGGGGGGAAAAAAGAGGCTATAGAAGGGGCTGTGGGGGGAGACCTGGCCCAGGCGCCTGGCGTGAGTCCGGGTCTGCGAGGCTGTAGGTCTCGGCAGCGGCACGGACCCCACCCTCCCACTACCCACCCCCCCACCCCGCCCAGCCCCGCTGGCCAGGGGTCCTGTGGCGGGGTTGGCGGCTGCAGAGGGTCCTGGGGCATGGCGGCCGCAAAAGCAGTGGCGGGCAAAAGCCTAGTGCACCCGGTATTCCCAGGCGGTCTCCCATCCAAGTACTAACCAGGCCCGACCCTGCTTAGCTTCCGAGATCAGAGGAGATCCGGCGCGTGCAGGGTGGTATGGCCGTAGACGCTGGGTCCGGGCTCGTGGCGCCCCAAGAGCAGCTGCCCGGCCTTCGTGGTGAGCGCGCGCCAGGTTGTTGGGCCACTCCGGCGGCGAGCCTCTCCCCGCCTTCCGGCTCCAGCAGCGCAGCGCCACCCGCCTGCTCCCCGCGTCCTCAGGACGCCGCGGTTGTGGGCAGCGGGTTACTCTTTGCCCCCAGTGAGGCCCGTTCGGGCCACCCGTGGCTCCACGGGCCCTCTGCCACTTCCCTGGCGGTGACAGAAGCCAGAGAGACAGCGGGTGCGAGTGTGGGGGGGGGAGGAAGGAGGGACGCACAGGCTCTGTCACGGAATGGGACCGACGCACGGGGGCAGTGTTGAAGCGACAGCTCCTCCACCGGCGGACGGTCACGCCCGGGGCTGGACTCCGATAAGGATGTAGAGCCGGGGGGGGGGGGGGGGGGCGGGCAGTCACCGTGGGATACTGGGGCAGGCCTCCAGGCTCTGCGAAGTGCCGGTGGGGTCCGAATCCGCCCGGGGTTTGTCACGCGAAAGGAGAGGCTCTGGCCCAGGCACCCTACTCCTGTGGGTTTTAGGCCTGCCTGCCTGCCTGCTTTTCCCCTGTGGTGGTCTCTCCTGGAGGCCCGTGGAGACGGCCGCGCGCGTGCAGTTGTGGCACTCCCTCCCTCCGCTGCTTTGGCCGCGCTCTTTGTGGCTGTGCGCCGGGGGCCGGAGCGGCCGGCCAGCGGGAACCCAGCGCACACAGCTCTCCTGGGAGAAGGAAGGGCGCTGGGGGAGGGACCGCGGTGCCTGCCCGCGGAGACGGAGTCCTCCGGTGGGGTGGGGCGGCTTCGCGTCCCCTCGGCTTGCTGTCCTGGGACAACCAGTCCCTCTGTCTTTGGGCCCGGGTGCAGGCAGTGGGACGGTCACCCCTCTGCCAAGGACACCGAGATGCCAAGGAGCCGCACTGCTTGGCAGGAGAAAGCCGCCCGAGGCCGTTTGGAGGCCTGCGCGGGTAGGCAGCCCTGGGCTTGGGCTTTGGGGGCGGGGTCGTGGGCGCGGCGAAGGTCTGCGGGTTGACAGCATGCGCTTGCGGGGGGGAAAAAAGAGGCTATAGAAGGGGCTGTGGGGGGAGACCTGGCCCAGTCGCCTGGCGTGAGGCAGGGTCTGCGAGGCTGTAGGTCTCGGCGGCGGCCCGGACCCCACCCTCCAACTACCCCCCCCACCTCGCCCAGCCCCGCTGGCCAGGGGTCCTGTCGCGGGGTTGGCAGCTGCAGAGGGTCCAGGGGCATGGCGGCCCCAAAAGGAGTGGCGGGTAAAAGCCTAGAGCACCCGGTATTCTCGGGCGGTCTCCCATCCAAGTACTAACCAGGCCCGACCCTGCTTAGCTTCCGAGATCAGAGGAGATCCGGCGCGTGCAGGGTGGTATGGCCTTAGACGCTGGGACCGGGCTCCCGGCGCCCCAAGAGCAGCCGCCCGGCCTGCTTGGTGAGCGCTCGCCAGGTTGCTGGGCCGCGCCCCGCCTGCCGGCTCCAGCAGCGCAGCGCCACCCGCCTGCTCCGCGCCTCCTCAGGACGCCGCGGTCGTGGGCAGCGGGTTACTCTTTGCCCGCAGTGAGGCCCGTTCGGGCCACCCGTGGCTCCACGGGCACTCTGCCACTTCCCTGGCGGTGACAGAAGCCAGAGAGACAGCGGTTGCGAGTGGGGGGGGAGGAGGAAGGAGGGACGCACAGGCTCTGTCACGGAATGGGACCGACGCACGGGGGCAGTGTTGAAGCGACAGCTCCTCCACCGGCAGACGGTCACGCCCGGGGCTGGGCTCCGATAAGGATGTAGAGCCCGGGGGGGGGGGGCGGGCAGTCACCGTGGGATACTGGGGCAGGCCTCCAGGCTCTGCGGAGTGCCGGTGGGGTCCGAATCTCGCCCGAGGTTTGTCACGCCATAGGAGAGGCTCTGGCCCAGGCACCCTACTCCTGTGGGTTTTGGGCCTGCCTACCTGCCTGCTTTTCCCCTGTGGTGGTCTCTCCTGGAGGCCCGGGGAGATGGCCGCGCGCGTGCAGGTGTGGCGCTCCCTCCCTCCGTTGCTTTGGCCGGGCTCTTTTGTGGCTGTGCGCCGGGGGCCGCAGTGGCCGGCTGGCGGGAACCGAGCGCACAAGGCTCTCCTGGGAGAAGGAAGGGCGCTGGGGGACGGGCCGCGGTGCCTGCCTGTGGAGACGGAGGCCTCCGGTGGGGTGGGGCGGCTGGGCGTCCCATCGGCTTGCTGTCCTGGGACAACCAGTCCCTCTGTCTCCGGGCCCGGGTGCAGGCAGTGGGACGGTCACCCCTCTGCCAAGGACACCGAGGTGCCAAGGAGCCGCACTGCCTTGGCAGGAGAAAGCCGCCCGAGGCCGTTTGGAGGCCTGCGCGGGCAGGCAGCCCTGGGCTTGGGCTTTGGGGGCGTGGTCGTGTGCGCGGCGTAGGTCTGCGGGTTGACAGCTTTCGCTTGCGGGGGGAAAAAAGAGGCTATAGAAGGGGCTGTGGGGGGAGACCTGGCCCAGGCGCCTGGCGTCAGGCCGGGTATGCAAGGCTGTAAGTCTCGGCGGCGGCACGGACCCCACCCTCCCACTACCCAAACCCCCCACCCCGCCCAGCCCCGCTGGCCAGGGGTCCTGTGGCGGGGTTGGCGGCTGCAGAGGGTCCAGGGGCATGGCGGCCGCAAAAGGAGTGGCGGGTAAAAGCCTAGCGCACCCGGTATTGCCAGGCGGTCTCCCATCCAAGTACTAACCAGGCCCGACCCTGCTTAGCTTCTGATATCAGAGGAGATCGGGCGCGTGCAGGTTGGTATGGCCGTAGATGGTGGGACCGGGCTCTCGGCGCCCCAAGAGCAGCTGCCCGGCCTTTGTGGTGAGCGCGCGCCAGGTTGTTGGGCCGCGCCGGCGGCGAGCCTCTCCCCGCCTGCCGGCTGCAGCAGCACCGCGCCACCCGCCTGCTCCCCGCCTCCTCAGGACTCCGCGGGCGTGGGCAGCGGGTTACTCTTTGCCCGCAGTGAGGCCTTTTCGGGCCACCCGTGGCTCCACGGGGCCTCTGCCACTTCCCTGGCGGTGACAGAAGCCAGAGAGACAGCGGTTGGGAGTGGGGGGGGGGAGGAAGGTGGGACGCACAGGCTGTGTCACGGAATTGGACCGACGCACGGGGGCAGTGTTGAAGCGACAGCTCCTCCACCGGCGGACCGTCGCGCCCGGGGCTGGGCTCCGTTAAGGATGTAGAGCCCGGGGGGAGGGGGGGAAGGGCAGTCACCGTGGGACCCCGTGGCAGGCCTCCAGTGTCTGCGGAGTGCCGGTGGGGTCCGAATCCGCCCGGGGTTTGTCACGCGAAAGGAGAGGCTCTGGCCCAGGCACCCTACTCCTGTGGGTTTTGGGCCTGCCTACCTGCCTGCTTTTCCCCTGTGGTGGTCTCTCCTGGAGGCCCGTGGAGACGGCCGCGCGCGTGCAGTTGTGGCACTCCCTCCCTCTGCTGCTATGGCCGGGGTCTTTTGTGGCTGTGCGCCGGGGACCGCAGCGACCGGCGGGGGGGAACCGAGCGCACACAGCTCTCCTGGGAGAAGGAAGGGCGCTGGGGGAGGGGCCGCGGTGCATGCCGGTGGAGACGGAGTCCTCCGGTGGGGTGGGGCGGCTGGGCGTCCCCTCGGCTTGCTGTCCTAGGACAACCAGTCCCTCTTTCTCCGGGCCCGGGTGCAGGCAGTGGGACGGTCACCCCTCTGCCAAGGACACCGAGGTGCCAAGGAGCCGCACTGCCTTTGCAGGAGAAAGCCGCCCGAGGCTGTTTGGAGGCCTGCGCGGGTAGGCAGCCCTGGGCTTGGGCTTTGGGGGCGGGGTCGTGGGCGCGGCGAAGGTCTTCGGGTTGACAGCATGCGCTTGCGGGGGAAAAAAGAGGCTATAGAAGGGGCTATGGGGGGAGACCTGGCCCAGTCGCCTGGCGTGAGGCAGGGTCTGCGAGGCTGTAGGTCTCGGCGGCGGCCCGGACCCCACCCTCCAACTACCCCCCCCCACCCTGCCCAGCCCCGCTGGCCAGGGGTCCTGTGGCGGGGTTGGCAGCTGCAGAGGGTCCAGGGGCATGGCGGCCCCTAAAGGAGTGGCGGGTAAAAGCCTAGAGCACCCGGTATTCCCGGGCGGTCTCCCATCCAAGTACTAACCAGGCCCGACCCTGCTTAGCTTCC
Source organism: Rhinolophus hipposideros (assembly GCF_964194185.1). Lineage (NCBI taxonomy): Eukaryota > Metazoa > Chordata > Mammalia > Chiroptera > Rhinolophidae > Rhinolophus > Rhinolophus hipposideros. Next base: position 219,039 of record NW_027669489.1, read on the forward strand.
GAGATCAGAGGAGATCGGGCGCGTGCAGGGTGGTATGGCCGTAGACGCTGGGACCGGGCTCGCGGCGCCCCAAGAGCAGCCGCCCGGCCTGCTTGGTGAGCGCTCGCCAGGTTGCTGGGCCGCGCCCCGCCTGCCGGCTCCAGCAGCGCAGCGCCACCCGCCTGCTCCCCGCCTCCTCAGGACGCCGCGGTCGTGGGCAGCGGGTTACTCTTTGCCCGCAGTGAGGCCCGTTCGGGCCACCCGTGGCTCCACGGGCCCTCTGCCACTTCCCTGGCGGTGACAGAAGCCAGAGAGACAGCGGTTGCGAGTGGGGAGGGGGAGGAAGGAGGGACGCACAGGCTCTGTCACGGAATGGTACCGACGCACGGGGGCAGTGTTGAAGCGACAGCTCCTCCACCGGCGGACGGTCACGCCCGGGGCTGGGCTCCGATAAGGATGTAGAGCGGGGGGGGGGCGGGGGGGGCGGGCCGTCACCGTGGGATACGTGGGCAGGCCTCCAGGCTCTGCGGAGTGCCGGTGGGGTCCGAATCCGCCCGGGGTTTGTCACGCGAAAGGAGAGGCTCTGGCCCAGGCACCCTACTCCTGTGGGTGTTTATTTTAAAGAACAATACGGCATTGACCTTGTTTTGTAAGTGTCCCCAGGTAAACCTATGATCGAGTTACCCAGGATATGTACAGTGACGAGTGGATGCTCTGTGTTCTTATTCATAAATGGAAAGACTGTAAAAATAATGCAGATTGTTTTCCAAAGTGGTTGTACCAATCCACATTTCCACCAGCACTGACTAGGAGTTATAATGGCTCCACGTCTTCAATAGAACTTGGTTTTTCCAGACTCTCAGTACGTGCCATTCTGGTACATACAAAAATTTAAAATTAAGGTTTAGTTTTATGCTTATTTAATTATTAACAATATTAAGGGCTTCTTATATGTTTCTGGCCAAAGTATATTCACTTTTGCTTTACGAATATATAAAACATGTATCTTTATATACTGCATCTATTTGAGTATTGTATGTATGTTTATATTTTCTATACTACACATAGTATATTACAATGTATATGCATGTTCATATTTTCTATATATTCATGTGGTATGTATACATATAATTATATAAGCACATATCCTAACATATTATGTCTATTAAAATTATATATGTATAGATATACATATACATGCCACATATATTATTGGATATCTTTCTCATTGATATATTGATATTTTAACTACTTTACATTTGAAATATACCAATTGCCATTTATTTACGTGATTAAAATTATCTCTCAATTTATAACTTTTTTGCTTCTTTTTGTTGTCTTTTTATGAAGTGATATTATTAGTTTTGATACATTTGAATTTTTCATTTGAATCACTTTTATATAGTGCCCTTTGAGTTTTATTTATGAAACACTTATCTCTTTTGCGAGTGTATATACATTATTTTAAAATAGTTTTAGAATTATAGACAAGTTGCGAAGATAGCATGGAGTTCCCATATACCCCACAGATAAATTCCTCTATCATTGTTATAGTACTTTATGGTACACATGTCACAATTAATGAATAAATATTGATGCATTAAGTATATTCCATACAGTATTTAGATTTCCTTTATTTTTACCAAATGTTCTTTTTCCATTCCAAGATCCTACCCAAGATGCAGTACATTTAATAATATAGTTCTTAAGCTCTTCTTGACAGTTACAGATTCTCGCATTTTTCTAATTTTAAACGACCTTCACCGATCTGGGATCTGGGAGTCTGGTTATGTGTTTAGTAGAATCACATCACTAAGATCTGTCTGATATTAGCTACATGATTACACAAAGGACACTAGTATTTGGACAACGACCACAAAGTTGTTCCCCCGTGAAGTTAATCTTCTCCGCTTTCCATATTGGTTTCTTTGGGAAAAAAGCATTATGTGTAGTCAACACCAAAGAATAATAAAGTTATTCCCCATCACCTTCAGGATAAACTATTGACATGCATTATTTGCAATGTCTCTGCATGGGAAATTTGTTATTCTCCCAGTCATCTATTTTTCATTCATTTATATTAGAATGGCTTCGTAAATATTTATTTTATACTTTAGGTTAAATCTAACACTGCTGTATTCATTTTCCTGCTTAACTTATTCCAGTTATGGTCTTTGGGAGTTTTTCGGTAGATTCTTGTCTTCCTCATCATTTCATGTGATGTGTGCTATGTGTGTGCGCGTGTGTGTTTGTGTGTGCACTTTACCATCATGTTATATAACTTCCTTAAAATTTCTTATTTTTCTTCGGTATTGTGCTTCTTTGCTTTTCTATGTAATTTTTTTAGAATCAGATTTTCAAGTGTCAAAAATAATTTCAGATTGGGATCTCATTGAAATCAGAAGATCGGGCGTGACCAGTTAGCTCAGTTGGTTAGAACGGAAAAAGAAATTAAAATCTGAAGGCCAATTTGGGGAGAACTGAAATCTAAGTTATAATGCATTAATTTTCTATAACTGTATTTATTTACATAGGTCTTTATAATGTCTTAAAATAAATTTTTATTATAATGCCTCCACAAATGGCTTGTTCATCTTTTACTAGTTGCATTTCTACATACATAACACTTTTGTGGAAATTACAAGTGTGTTGCTTTAAATTCCGTTTTTATCTCTGTTACTGATGAATATCAAGAAACACTATAAAGGGAGATTGACTTCTGGCCTGAAGTGTAAGGAATTCCACTAACCTGCTCCTACATTAGTAAAATTAATAGAGAAAAACACTATCGGGGGAATAAAAAGACCAATCGTTTAAAGCATATAGACATTATCCTAAAGAGAAATAGCCATGAAGAAACATCCCAAAAAAACTGACGAAAATGTACATGAATTATCTTTGCCAGAGCCATCAGGCAAGAGAAAGAAATAAAAGGCGTCCAAATTGGGAATGAAGAAGTTAAAACATCACTCTTTGCAGATGACATGATGCTATACATAGAAAACCCTAAAGACTCCACCAAAAAGCTGTTAGAAACAATCAATGAATAGAGTAAAGTTGCTGGCTACAAAAATCAACGTACAAAAGTCCATTGCATTCCTATATACTAACAATGAAATCTCAGAAAAAGAAATACAAAAAACAATTCCCTTTGCAATTGCAGAAAAAGAATAAAATACCAAGGAATAAATTTAACCAAGGATGTGAAGGATTTATATGCTGAAAACTATAAGACATTTTTGAAAGAAATTGAAGAAGACACAAAGAAATGGAAAGACATTCCGTGCTCATGGCTTGGAAGAACCAACATAGTTAAAATGGCCATATTACCCAAAGCAATATACAGATTTAATGCAATCCCCATCAAAATCCCAATGGCATTTTTTAAAGAAATAGAACAAAAAATCATCAGATTTGTTTGGAACCACAAAAGACCCCGAATAGCCAAAGCAATCTGAAGAAAAAAGAACAGTGCTGGAGGTATCACACTGCCTGACTTTAGCTTGTACTACAGAGCTACAATAATCAAAACAGCATGGTATTGGCAGAAAAACAGACACATGGACCAATGGAATAGAATTGAGAACCCAGAAATAAAACCACATAAATATGGACAGATAATTTTTGACAAAGAAGCTAAAAACATACAATGGAGAAAAGATAGCCTCTTCAATAAATGGTGCTGGGAGAACTGGATAGCCACGTGCAAAAGAATGAAACTGGATTGTTATCTGTCACCATGTACCAAAATTAATTCAAAATGGATCAAAGATTTAAGCATAAGACCTACACAATAAACTGCATAGAAGAAAACATAGGTACCAAACTTATAGACCTTGGGTTCAAAGAGCATTTTATGAATTTGACTCCAAAGGCAACGGAAGTAAAAGCTAAAATAAACAAATGGGACTATATGAAACTTAAAAGTTTCTGCACAGCAAAAGAAACCATCGACAAAATAAAGAGGCAACCGACTGAATGGGAGAAGATTTTTGCAAACAGTTCCTCCGATAAGGGTCTAATATCCAAAATATACAAGGAACTCATGAAACTCAACAACCAAAAAAACAAACCACCCAATTGAAAAATGGGCAGAGGACCTGAAGAGACATTTCTCTAAAGAGGACTTACAAATGGTAAATAGACATATGAAAAAATGCTCAACATCACTAATCATCAGAGAAATGCAAATAAAAACCACAATGAGATATCACCTTACCCCAGTCAGAATGGCTATCATCAAAAAGACAAATAGCAACAAGTGTTGGACAGGCTGTGGAGAAAAAGGAACCCTCATACACTGTTGGTGGGAATGCAGACTGGTGCAGCCACTATGGAAGGCAGTGTGGAGGTTCCTTAAAAAATTACGAATAGAATTACCATATGACCCAGCAATCCCTCTCCTGGGTATCTACCCAAAGAATTTGAAATCATTTATACATAAAGACACGTGTGCTCCAATGTTCATTGCAGCTTTGTTTACGGTGGCCAAGACATGGAAACAACCAAAATGTCCTTCGATAGATGACTGGATAAAGAAGTTGTGGTATATATACACAATGGAATACTATTCAGCGTTAAGGAAAGATGATATAGGAACATTTGTGACAACATGGATGGATCTTGAGAATATAATGCTAAGCGAAATAAGTCAGACAGAAAAAGCAGAGAACCCTATGATTTCACTGATATGTGGTATATAAACCAAAAACAAGACAAAAATATGAGAAACAAGAACTCATAGACACAGACAATAGTTTAGTGGTTACCAGAGGGTAAGGGGGGTGGGGGGAGGGAGATGAGGGTAAGGGGGATGAAATATATGGTGATGGAAGGAGAACTGACTCTGGGTGGTGAACCCACAATGGGATATATTGATGATGTAATACAGAATTGTACACCTGAAATTATGTAATTTCATTAACAATTGTCACCCCAATAAATAAATTAAAATAATTAATTAATAAAATAAAATAAAATAAAATAAAATGTACATAAATTAGATGTGAAAGTTAAGAGCCTGTGCTGTTTGAATCACGAATGTCCCCGCCTCCCCACTCCCAGCTGGGTGAGACATGTCCTCCACAGCAGACTGCTGCTGACAGGACACAGGGCCCCTCCCCTACCACAGTTCGCAGGTGAAGGGATTTCTTTCTAAAGGAGCAGGACACCAGCTTTTCTCATTCTGGCCCCCATCTGTGGCTCAGGATGTCTTAGCCAAGTGTGGGTGACAAACGGAGTCCCCTATTCCATTGAATTCTACTGTGCAGTGAGCTAAGGAGACTGGGGCCCTGGTCACCCCGGTCTTAGCTTCTGCTTCAAATCCAGAAGATGCAAGCTAATAGGTCTTCCAGATGCTACCCCACCCTCCATTGAATGTTAAGCGCCGAGAGCAGGGTTTCACTCTTTCTTCACTCAGAGAAAATCTTGCAGTTGTGCCCAACCACAGATCCAGAGCAAGGGCCTAAGGGATTTTTCTTGGGGGAGAAGCAAGTCAATAAACAGCTCCTAATCTCTTCCCAACACCTGACTTCATTTGAAATTGAGTCTGAATAAAATGAAGCCTCATGAGCAGTGGAGGTTGTGATGAAAGAGCTTAATACACAGGCTGAATTGCCGGTAGTCTAGTTTGCAGAAGAGAATTGAGAAATAAGGCTGCTCGTGGGGGAACCCTCCTGGGATCAGAACAAGTATTAAACACTGCCCTCCGAAACTATTCTTTCACAAGAGTCATAATATTATAGGATTGGTTGTAAAAAATATTTGTGTCCTCAGTACATTGTTTAAAACAATTGTGCAATTAACAGTCAATTAGCGAAGTTTAAGAGCTCGGTGTGTTCACAGAATAACAAAAAGAGATCAGATCATATGGTACTTGTCTTTCTCTTTCTGACTTATTTCACTTAACATAATGTTGTATAATGTGATGGCTCGGTGTGAGGTCGGGGTGGTGGTGGATGGGGGGAGGGGGGTTCACGGTGTGAGGGATGTAAAAATAAAATAAAATAAAATAAAACTAAAAAAAAAAAAAGAGAGATCAGAAATTCCCTACCAAAACCATCGTCATCCTATGGCGACTGTAGGTACAGGCAAAGCTGCACCTCCTTGGGGAGGAACAACAGAGGCTTAACAGTGGGGGAGGAAAAATAGGCTTCACGAAAGTAATGCAAACATGTACTGAACACGCGAATAAGCCAATAACAACAACAAGCCCTGGAAGGGAGGACACTTACCTACACTTGCTGTAATATGTAAAGTTTTCAGTTTCCAACAAAAATTACTACAAACAAATAGGAAAGTATAACCCAAACACTGGGAAAAAAATCAGACAAAACAAAAATTGCCCATGAGAATTACCAGATGTCAGATTTATCAGAAAAGTACTTAAAAATAGCCATTGTAAACATGGTCGTAACGTTTATAAGGAAAATCAAAATTAAGCAAGTAAAGGAAGGTATGATAACAAGTTGCATCAACTAAAGTATATCAGTAAAAAGATAGAAATTATTTAAAACTATTACAGATGTAAATTCTGGAGTTAAAAAATACAATAACTGAAATTTTAAAAATTCACTCAAGGACCTCAACAGGAGAGCTGAACTTGAAGCAGAAAGAATATTGCAGTCCTGGAGACTGATCAATATAGATTATGCAAGTCAAAGAGCAGGAAAAAAATGGAGAAAACTGAAGAGCTTCAGAAAAATGTAAAACACTATTAAACCCACCAACATCTGCATACTGAGAGCACCAATGTGAGAGAAGAGAAAGAAACAACACAAGTATTCAAAGAAATGATGTCTGAAAACTTCTCTAATTTATGGAAAAACAATAAATTACATATCCAGAAAGCTCAATGAACTTCAAATAGAATAAACACAAAGAAGTTCACAAACAGGCACATCATAGTAAAAATGCTAAAAATCAAATGAAAGGAATATCTTACAAGCCATGAAAAAACTGGCTCATCACTTACAGGGGAAGCACAGTAAAATTCACAGCAGAATCCTCAGTGTGAACATTGGCAGCCAGAAAACAGTGAGATAACAAATTTTAAGTGCTCAAAGAAAAAACTGTCAACCCAAAATCATAAATGGAGCAAAATTGTGTTCCAAAAATGAAGATAAAATAAAGGCTTTCTTTCCAAGATAAACAAAAGCTGAGAGGATTTTTGCTAGTAGACCTTCCATACAACAAATATTGAAAGAAGTTCTTTAGGTTAAAAGCAAGTAACCCCAGATGTTAAAATCCACAGGAAAAAGACAAAGGGCACCTGTCAAGGTAATAATATAATTATATAAAACAATTTAAAGGCATGCATATTTTCTCTTTTCTTCTTCTAATAGATTTGAAAAGCGATTGTATGAAATAGTACGTCCATAACGTATTGTTTGGCCTGTAACATATACAAATGTAACATGTATAATATATTTGCAGTAATAGCACAAACAACATGAGTGGGAGCAAGGCTGTATTGGCTAGGAAAATCAATATAAATGGTAAAGTAGCAAATATAACATTGTATTATTTAAAAATATGTAACATTAACAGGTATAACTTATAAAAACAATAAGAGAGAGAGACAGAGACAGAGAGACAGAGACAGAGAGAGAGAGAGAGAGAGACAGAGAGAGAGAGAGAAGGGAATGACGTTATATAGAATCACATCTGTGAATCTCCTGGAATTTGGCTAGTATAAATCTGAAACTGATTCTGATAAGTTAAGATGTATGTGGTAATCCCTAAAGCAACCACTGGGGGAAAAAATTAGAAAAGTATACTGAATAATCATTAAATAAATTAAAATACTACAATAAAAATATTCAGTTAATGCAAAAAAATCCATAAATGAGGAATAGAGTAAGACATGAAACATAGAAACCTAAAATAGAATGGAAGATGTTTCCAGCTATTTCAATGAAAACATTACATGTGAGTACATTAGGGAATCGCTGTCATAAGACAGAGATTGTCATATTGAATTAAAATGAAAAAAGCATGCTCTATGTGCTCTTTATAGGGGACACAATTTAGATTCAAACATACAAATAAATTTAAAATTAAAGGACGAAAGGAGATAAATCATGGAAATAGCACCTACCAGAAAACTGGAGTATTGTCTGATATTAATATCAGATACAAATAAATTTAAAATTAAAGGACGAAAGGAGATAAATCATGGAAATAGCACCTACAAGAAAACTGGAGTATTGTCTGATATTAATATCAGACAATATAGACTTTAAAACAAAAAAAGAGGTTACCAGAGAAAGCAATGAACATTTCATCATAATAAAAGAATCAATCCATCAGGAAGATAGAAGAATTACAATGATATAATTATATATATGAGATCTAATAGTAGAACACCAAAATACATGAAGCAGTAACTGACAGAAAGGAGAGAGAACTAAACAGTTCAATAATCATAGTTGGGAACTTCAATACCTCCCATTCAGTAATGGATAGATGTATGAGACTGAAGAGCAACAAGAAAATTGAAGACATAAACAACACTGTAAACCAACCAGAACCAACAGACATCTATAGATCTAACAATACATCAATAGCAGGTTAGACATTCATTTCAGGTACCCAAGGCACATTCTCTAGAATACACCATGAGCTAGGCCATAAAACAAATGAAAATAAATTTAAAAGAAAAGAAATAAAACAAAGTATGTTTTCTGACAATATGGAATAAAAGCAGAACTAGCAGCAGAACAACACACATAAATACTAATGGGTCAAAAAATAAACCAAAAAGGAAATCCAAAAATATTTTGAAAGGAATAAAACTAAAGACAAAATAAATAAAGTTTTTTGATGCATCTAAAGCAGTACTTAGAGGAAAATATACAGCTATAAAATATCTATATTAAGAAAAAGAAATATCTCGAGTCAATAATCTAAACTTTCAACCTCAAATGCTGAAAAGAGAGGAACAAACTAAACCTAAAGAAATTGTGAAGAAAGTAACATATATTAGGGCAGAAATTAGTGTAAGAGAGAAGAGAAAAATAATAGAGAAAAATCAATAAAACCAAAGTTGATTCTTTAAAAATGTCAGCAAAATTGATAAACATTTAGCTATATTGATCAAGAGAAAAAGAGAGAAGACTCAATTCTAGAATCATAAATATAAAAGGGGGCATTACTACTGAACTTACAGAAATACAAAGATAATAAAGGAATGCTATGAAAAAGTGTACACTAACAAATAAGGTAACTTAGATGAAATAATAATTTCTAGACAGACACAAACTAACAAAGTTGACTCAAGAAGAAATAAACAAACCGATTAAGTAAAGATATGAATAGGTAACAAAAAATGACTCATAAAGAAAGAAATGCCCAGAAGTTCTCACTACTGAATTCTACCAAAGGTTAAAGAATTAATGCCAATTCTTCACATACTATTCCAAAAGGTAGAAGAGGAAACATATCTCAACTCATCTTATGAGGCCAGTGTTACACTGATTCCAAAACAAAACACATCAAAAGAAAATATACCTAAAGGCTAATATTTCTTATGAATGTGGATGTAAAAATCCTCAGCAAAATACTAGCAAATCATATTCAGCAAAATCCAGAAAAAAGCATATTCCATGGCCATGTGAGATATCCCAGAAATACAAAGTTGATTTAAAACTCAAACATCAATTAATGTAATTGATCATATTAATTGAGTAAAATACACTATCATGATCATTGCTACAACTTCAGTAAAAGCATTTCATAAAATTCAATGCCTTTTCATGAAAAACAAAAACAAACAAAAACCAAAAACAAACAACAACAACAACAACAAAAATACCTAAACCAACTAAGCATGTAAGATAATTCTCTAAATTATCAGCTAGGGGCATGGTCAGCTAGATGAAAAGAGCATCTATAGAACAGCCATAACTAGCATGATATTTATGAGTGAAAGCCTGGATACTTTCTTCGTAAGACAGTGAACCCGAAAGGATGACAACTGTGGCCAGTTCTATTCAATATTGTACTGAATATTTTATCCAGAGCAATTAGGTAAGACATGGAAATAAAAGCCATTCATATTGGAAAGACAAAAGCAATATGCCCTCTATTCACAGATTACATAACCTTGCAGTATACGACATTATAAGAATTCCGCTTAAGAACTACAGTAAGTCCTCACTTAACATCATGGGTAGGTTTTACGACTTTAAGTGAAACCACATGTAAGGAAACCAATTCTACCACAGGCTGACTGGTATAAACAAGAGGTGCCTTCCTACCACAAGTCACCCAAGTTATAAGGAAACAACTCTGACCAAGGCCCAGCTGTATTTGCATGTATAAGTCAGCAGATTTGCAGGATTCAAGATCAATATATAAAAATCAATTGCATTTCTGCATACTTCAACTCAATTTGCAACAGCATCAAAAATAATAGAATACTTAGGAATATATTTAACAAAATAAGAGCCAAACTTATTCTCTAAAAACTGCAAAACTGGTGGAAACAAATTAAAGACAATCTAATAGGGAAAATATTCCACGATTTTGGTCTGAACACTGTTAACATGGCCATATTCCTCAACCTGTGAGGTCAGCTAGGGGCATGGTCAAAGCGGCCGGGAGCAAAGTCATACCCCTCTGCCAAGTCAGACCCCTCCTCTCATGACGGAAACTGGGGCCCCTGGCATTTCCCAGAAGAGGCAGCAGACCTTGGTGCAATAAACAACTCCAGACACAGCCGCTGGGGCCCTATCTGCGCTGGGGGTGGGGGCCTGCTCATCTCCCACCTCACTCAGCCAACCCCCTCCCCCAAATCGCATATCTGCCTCCCTCCTCTGCCCTGGGAGCCACTTCACCAGCCCCGTCTGCGGACCGCTGCACCTCGCCCGGGAGCGCAGAATAAAGCCCTCACTTTTCTCCACCTGCCTGACTCTCTTAGCTTCACTGTCGCGCAGCAAGCCTTACACAACCTAATCAACAAATTCAACAGGAATCTTTCTAAGAATCCCAGCTAATTCTTTTGGCGGAAATTGACAAGCTGATTCTAAAATCCATTCGGAATTGCAAGGGACCCAGCATAGCCAAATCAATCCTGAAAAAGAAGAATAAAGTAGGAGGACTCAAACTCCCCAATTTCAAAATTTACTATAAAACAATGGTAGCATGCCCCCCCCACACAGACACACACACACACACACACACACAGTTTCACTTTCCACAGGTTCAGTTACCTGCAGTAAACCCTGGTAGCAAAACATTAAATGGAAAATCCCAGAAATTAACAATTCATAAGTTCTAAATTGCAGGCCATTCTGAGTAGTGTGATTAAATCTCATGCTGTCCCACTCCAACACATGCTGCCCAGGATGTGAACCACCCCTTTGTTCATCACACTGTATACAATACCCCCCTGTCGGTGCCTGCCAAGGCGAGGAACAGTCCCTGAAGTGGGGAGTGAGGATTGAGAAAAAAGAAGAGAGACAAAGATGGGATCCGGAGGGCAGGCAATTCTAAGTAGACTGCCGCAGTTCTAAGTAGAATGCCTCACCCCAAGTTTATTTTGGCAGCTTATATACTCTGGGCATCAAAAAGTAACAGAACTGTCTGCAATCTAATAGTTACAATGTTTGGATACACAAGGGCCTGTTTTTCGGCCAGCTCCGCACTTCCTGACCTTGTCTGGTTCTGTGTTCTCAAAGTAGCAAGTTTTGCCTTGCTGGGAGCACAGACCACTCAAGGAAGTCAAAGGTTCAACATTTCACAGAACAACACCTGCTAGCACGTCAGCACGGTTTCCCACACCCCCCCATTACTCACTTAGCCACCTCAATTATTAGATGGACCCTCATGGTATGGCAGTGCTTGTGTTCAAGTCACCCTTGTTTTACTGAATGCCCCCAACGTGCAAGATTAGTAATGCTGGCAATTCAGATAGGCCAAAGAAAAGTGGTAAAATGCTTCCTTTAAGTGAAAAGGTGCAAGTTCTTGATTTAATAAGGGGAGTAAAAGCCATATACTCAGGTAAGTAAGATCTACGGTATTAAAAAAAAATTTGTGAAATAAGATAATTTGAGATAGAGACCACATTCACATAACTTTATTACAGTATATTGTTATAATTGTAATTTATTATCAGTTGTTGTTGATCCCTTACTGTGCCTACTTTCTAAATTAAATTTTATCATAGGTATATATAATATGTGTAAGAAAAAACATTGTACATTTAGGGTTTGGCATTATCCGAAGTTTCAGGCATCAACTTGGACTGACAGTTTGATACTGGCACAAGGATATAAATATAGATTAGTGGAATATAATTGACAGTACAGAAATAAACCTAAACATCTATGTCAACTATAATATGGTAAGAGTGGTGAGATCATGCGATGGAAAAAGAATAGTGTCTTCAACAAATGGTGCTAGGCCTCCATAGGGGATACTATGTTAACAGAATGAAGACAGATCTTACCTCTAACTTAATCAAACTGCTTTCTCCCTGATACTGATGGGTTTGGAGTTTTGTTGTCTGTTTGTGGGGAGGCAGGGAGCTTTTTGACTACTTTTATGAACGATTCATTCATTTTTTAACTTTATCAAATGTGTATTAAAATGTATTTTTAGGAGTCCATTAAATTTATTGTGTCAATTATGTTCTTTGATTGTAAATGCCACTTGTGGATGTTTTTGTGCATATGCTAATATGTATGTCCAAGGAGTTAATTAGGTATGAAAGTTATCTTCAAATCACTCGATATATTTATGTATTTCTTAATTTATTCATGTATTTCTATCAACTTTTGATTTATATGAGCGGTTTTTCTCATTTTGTTTTCTCACATTCATTGCCTCGAATCATATACATTCTGTTTATATTCTGCAGTTGTTATGACCATGATGTCAACACGCATACTTAAACTGGATCCGTCAGGATTCAGTGACTGAAACCTAAACCATCCAAAGAATATTAAGGAGCAAAAGACATCTAATGTAAGAACTCAGTGGTTATAAAATTATTGAAAGCATTGGAGGAATATTCTCCAGAGGCTGTCACCAGAAATCTTGTGAAAATAATTCATACCATTGTGTAGTTGCTCTCCAACAATGAGAATGTCATTGTATAACATGTCACCACCACCACGACTGCAATTACCCCTGGACATGTATGAATATGGAATAAGTGAATCCATCCAATGGCCTGCAGACATAGAAAAAAGCAACAGAAAATTGAGAGTTCTGTCATCTCAAACTTTAGTCGCTGCTTCTTAGAGATAAAACACAATTTAGTATCAAGGATGCCAATTGCAAAGAACCCAAGATAGGAAGTTTTCAGATTTCCATCCTGTATGTGACGGGGAGTTCACTAGATGCAAGATGGACAGGGGACAGAGTACCAATCAATCGTAGCCACTCTAACCAATTAAACTATTCAGGAACTCAAATCTTAAAAAAAATACAGCAATAACATCATCCTGCGTAATATAATTTAAACCTTGCTATTCCAAACGAAAACATGCTTAATGTCTCTCTCAAAAAAAAAAAAAGAAAAAGAGAGAGAGAGACTAAATCATCCTCAGTCACTCTGTCTTGTTGAACTTCAGTCACATTCTAAACTTGAAATATTGATGGGTTCTCGGCCTCATGGGGACTTAGTGTCCCATGACACCACTTTCTTCCTGGACCCAATGATATGCCAAAAATAGATTCTCAACTTTTCTCCTTTGCCAAAGAGGTCGGAGCTTTATTTGAACATCTTTTGTCTCTCATTGAGGTTCTCCTCAGAGCTAATGTCTGAGATTTTTCTAGGAATGTAATAGTACCTAGATATTCCTTACAGGAAAGTGTTGTACAAGACATTGAGGCAGGAAACAGTGACTTCTTTCTATCATGCAAGGTTAACCACTGATGACATTTGCATTAGTACGAATTGCTTAATATGTCAAAAAGTCACTTTTTTGAATTAGAGATTTTTTGGTTTGTTTTTTTATTCTTCATTTCATTTGTACTGAAATAAATTTGTTTTAAATATTGGAGAATAGAGTTAGTGAAATCAACACTTTCACTGAATACTGATCTCTACCGTGAAGACGGTGGCCATTTGCCACTTCAGTTCCGTGAGTCTAGTGACCATGTCACTCACTCTGGCCCCTGAGACATACCTATTTTTCAGTGAGAGCTTTTTAGAAAGTGTGTCTTTCTTTTGCTTGTCCTCCAAAAACAAGGCAGACATAGATGGCACTGCCCTCTTTTCTCTGTCATTCTGTCTTGAAAATGAATGTATATTTTGCAGCAGAAAAGTTGTCTTGTGAACAAAAGTAACAAGCATGCAGAATAAAGCCGTTTATTCCTAAAAGCTTTGTATGGGACAATGCCCTGCGAGACCCAGTCTGGCATCTTTGATAGGCTGAATTTATGCAAATTATGTTAACTCCTAGATTTTGTGTTATGTGAGGAAAAAGAATACTTGTTTTTTTAAGCTATTGCAAGTTAGATTTTCTGTTACTTAAATCGGAACACATTGTTAGCTGAACCAAAGCCTAAATAAATTCGCTTATTAGATCTGCATATGTAAATGTTTATTTCTATCTTTTAAAAGCTTCTCAATAAAAGTCAAGTGTGAATTTGTGTTTAGAATTAACATCCACTCTCTCTCAATCAACTATGAATATGTTTATGTTAGTATTCCTCCCTTCTATTATGGATTGCCAGATATTGATATAGGATACATCTACATGTAAGTTTCAAGAACTCTTCTGGAATGTATTTGTCATTGATTGGCGTTACATTATTAGTTTGTTCGTAAGTTATACATTTATTATATATTTCCTTATTTTTATCTGTTGGATTTAGTAAAATGTGTTAATTTATATAAGACAAATTAAAAAAAGCTTTTAAAATAAGAAAACTTTTTTCATAATATTAAAGTATATTTGGATATCTTATTGGTTGAATGTATTTCCTAGAAGTATGTTGTACCCCTAGTACCTCAGAATGTGATCTTATTATAAACGTAATTAGTTAAGATGAGGTTAGGCTGGGACAGGGTGGGCCCTTGATCCGGTCTGAGTGGCGTCTTTATAAGAAGAAAAGAAACACTGAGAGGAAAATGCATGTGAAAACAAGGAGACACACAAAGAGAAGACAGCCATGGGGGCAGTAAGAGTTATGCTGTCATAACCAAGGAACATCTCAGGCTACCGGAAAGTAGGAGAGGAAAGGAGGGATATTCCTCTAGAAGCATTAGAGGGAACATGGTCCTGCCAACACATTGATTCAGACTTCTAGCCTCCCTAACTACAAAATAATGCATTTCTGTTGTTTTAAGGCATCCATTTTGTAGCATTTTGTTACAGCAGCCGTAGGAAACTAGCCCAGAAACCTTGGAAGGGAGAGAGTATATTTTGCCTGTAGGAGAGACGTGAATCATTGGGAACCGGGGAGGTGACTGTGGTAAGTAGCCACTAGCATGGCCCGCAGTGATCCTAACCTCCTAATATACACAGTTCCCACCATGTGAGTGTGAGCTGGATTTAGCAACTTGCTTCTAACAAAAATACTGAACAGATGATAGGATGTCACTTCTGAGGTTCGATTTGAAAGGACTTCACCTTCAATCTCGGATTTTTCCCCCTCTCTCTTGTTCTCTCAGATTTCTTGCCCTAGGAGAATCAGGCTGCCCTTACGTGAGGCAGCCCTGGGGAGGGAGAGGCACTGAGAGACGTGCTGCGGGGGATAAAGCCAGTCCCTAGCCGTGTGAGAGGATTTGGAAGTGGATCCACCCATGCGGAACCCCAGATGAATCCTCAGTACTGGACAGTAGTTTGACTACAAACTTTTGAAAAATCTTCAACCAGAGTTACACAACTAATCCACACCCAGGTTCTTGAGCACAGACCCTGGGAGTTAAAAAAACTTTTGTTGTTTCAAACCACTAGATTTGGAGCTAATTTGTTAGACTGCAATAGAAAACTAACACGGTCAGTGACTAGAAGCTAAGCTGAAAGATGATTTCTGTTGTACACCAAAAGCAGGCAGTTGTGCTTGGCACTTCTTCGCTCCATTCGTGAGGGAGAGATTTCTAGACTAACGTTATAAGCATGAATGAGCACATGACAGTGGACACTAGAAACATGAGATAACAACAGTTTAAGAGTCGCATGCACAGCTGGGTAGAAGATATTGCGTGCCATGCAGGTCCCACAGGAATTGTACTTGGGAATGGAGTGAACAGGGGCTGTGGAGGGCAGGCTTTGCAGTACTAGAGGAAGAACGCTCCCTGGTTCCTGCAGGAAGATGTGATTGGCTTGTGTGAATAAGTCCACAGACTGGCAGGGAAATCTACTCAGGGATAAGCAGGAACGGTGTCCGGCCCCGTGCATTGACGGGGTTGTTTGGGACCCTATCCATTGGAGCAGAATAGGGAAGAGAACTCGTTTAAGTTAAAACAATTGAGTCCCTCCCAGTTTTACTAGATATCAAAGCAGCACATAACATTAAAAATGTAACTTCAGGATTGAACACCATAAGGACCAACTATGTAATTTACAGGGTCGAGAACAAATATAAATTGTGGAGTTACTTCTCTAAAACCCATAAAAAATAGTGTCATTAAAAGTATGCATGAATCTTTGTCTTTCTTCTATGGCCTCGCTATCTTGACGTATAGTGTTTTATGTTTGCTATTTAATGTTGTTCTGAGTGAATAAAGATTCACATTTTAAACTACTAGGATGAATTTTTATTGCTCCTGGTTCATCTAAAATCATGCCGGTTTTAAATGCAAATATCAGAGCATTTAACTTTCATGCAGAACCAGCAAAATTAAACAATTTATATCTTGTGTCTGATCTTGAAGGGTGCACCCGGCAGGACAGAAGAGAAAAATCACAGGTCAGAATCCAGAGCGTTGGAAGGAGAACAAAGGATCCCTCCAGGCAAGAAGTTGACTGAAAGATCCAGGTAGAAAGGTAATTTCAAGGCCAGTGCAAACCCTCACAAACGCATTAGTCCTTCCAGCCACCAAAATGACGTTCCTCACCCCAGCTAGGGGAGGGGTGTGAGGAATGTGAGCCAGGAGTTTTCTCACGAGCCCATTGTCGCTACCCATGGTGGATGGATGGCTCCTAAGGATTTGAACCTCTGCACCAGGGCACATTAGTTATTTGAGTGGGGGTGGGTGAGAGGCTCATGGCATTCAAGAAGCTACCTCTGGATGGTTGCCCACCAGATGCAGGGTGGTGCTTCCAGCCTATGTGGAGAGAACACCAGTCCTTGCAGTGAGATGCTGTGTAATGCTGGTACCTAACTCAGCCCTCCCCACACTCGTATCCAGGACTCTGTCAGGGGTGGAGAGCAGCAGCCATCATTGTGTGTGTAAAGAAGCGAGAGAGAAGGCCAAGCAGGGTGCGGGCCCCAGGGAATGGGAGTCGGGCTGCGGCGAAGGTACTCTGGAGTCATGGCAGAGAGACGGCATGTCAGCCAAGTGTCCACATTTCCAGTTCATGTTCCATTGTCCCATCTGGCTCCCTCCTGACTTCACTTAACAAACACAAATTCAAATTTCAAGATGTCAAGGGCAGAGCATTAAAGCTCAAGCATGGGGCCCTAGGAAACGGAACTGGGAGCAGGGATGGAGTTAGCCCTGACCAAATGTCAACACGAAGGATCTGAGTCACAGGAATGCACAGCGCAGGTGAAGGACAAGGAGCAATCGGGTTGTCAAGCAGGTAAGGTGACGGCTCTGGGAAAATCAAGTATGAGAGTGGGAGGTGCAGTTAGATAATTGGCCAAAGATTAATTCCTTTATATGTTTTGATCCTGCTGATGCCGGACTTGGTATATTGAACCAGCAAGTCATCAAAGACCACTTCCGGTAGGAGGAGGGAGACTCTGCATGTGAAAATCTAAACTGGTTGTTCATTGTGGGGTAGGTTCATTGTAACTGTATGTGCAAATATACATGAGGCCAACCAGTGGGGACCTCTCAGCCTCTGTAAAGGCCTGTGGAGAGCCAGGGTCGCCTCACAGCACCATTTTTCAGGTTGAGTGTCTATTGGATTTTTACATATATGTAACAAATCAATCAAAAGACAAAAACATTGAAAACTCAGGGCAGTGTTCTTTTAGGATGTGGTAAGGGTTTGATTACAATCTGCCTATGTTCTTTTTTTTCTTTTCCAATATTGAAGTCTGTATAACGAGTACAATTGGTTTCATCACATTTAAAACAGCTGTGTCATCTGTGATCTTTTCACTTCAGACTACACTAAGCCAAAATTTCTTTTCTAATAAAATAATTATTAATATTATTATTACCACAGCATCATTGTATTTATATTGCAAGGCACAGAGAAAGCTTCAGGATGTTAAAAGACACAAAAAAGGATTCCCATTCCCACCAACAGTGTAGGAGGGTTCCTTTTTCTCCACTTGTTATTATTTGTCTTGCTGATGATAGCCAGTCTAAAAAGACTCATATTTAAAAAAGGAAAAGGGAAGTATTCCAGGAGCCTGTCCACATTTACTGTGCTGCTCTCATGATGGGTGGCTTTGAGTGTGGGTGGAGGGGCAGGGTCACCACTCCCACCTGTCATTGGGCCTCCTGCTCTTCACAGAGCATGGGAGGGGCTGTACTTGGTCTTTCCTTCCTGGAGACCTGGAGTCCCCCTCTTTCTTCTTCATCAGTCTCACTGAGCAGGGGACCAGTCACCTGAAGCCGGCCTGGCTAAATATCCAGGTTCAGTTCGCTCCTGTCAGACATTTATAGACAGTCCAGGCCAGAGACCTCACCCTCAGCCGAGAGCAGCACACAGGCCTCAGTGCCCCGTGAACCTGACCCCTGGGGAAATCAGGGCCCATGGGCACTTCTCCAGGGTGTGCGGATCCTCCTGGGTCCCACACACCCTCACCAGGTTCCCTCCTCCGTCTCTGTGACTCCCCAGCAGTCCAGTAGCCGTGTTCTCCTTGCATAGCTGGCATCAATACCTGTGCAGGCCGAGACCTGGGGCCTCGGCCTGAGTCTCAGAGGGGTGGAGTTGGCACAACGTCAGGGGATTCCATGAGGCCAAGGAACAGGAGCCCCCTTCCTGTTTCTCTTCTCCCAGCCCAGCACATATAGTGGTGGTTAATTCATCCCTGAATGTATAGATTTAGGTCTATGTTTTACGTTTACATCTAGAGACTTTTACATGAATGTATTTATTTACTACGATTTCCTTTCAAATATTTTATATAAATAAAACACATCCATAGAAAAGCATACCAAACCTGTTAGAACTTAATGAATTATTACACCCGGTCACTTCAGTGACCCTAAGCAAGTCACGCCATCTCTCCCATCAGGCTCACTTAGTGTTCCTTCAAAAAAGTAACCTCAAATTTAATACTTACCACATGTCCTTATGCCATTATCTTTCTAGGAATTTTATTTTCTGACGTTTTTCATTCTCCTGGAAGGGGGTTCCAGCAAACAATAATATTATCTGGGGTCGTTCATGCAGGCGTGGCCGTCAGTGCCTTCCATACCCATGAGCTCCTCTAACTGAGTACAAGATCCTGGCTCACTGTTCTTCACTAACTATAACGTTCCATTGTCTTCTTGTACCAATAGTACAAGATGGTGGATGAGATTCTAATTTTATTTCCCTTACAGGTCACTGGCTTTTTTCCCGCTAGATGACCAACAAGCATTTCTGTCTTGAAAGCCTAATAATTGCAGGGGCATATGCCCCGTCATCAGCAAGTCCAAGTCTTCGTTTCCTCCTCCGGTTTCTGTCTGTGGGTGCGCATACACACAGGCACACGTTGTTTTCAAGCAGAGACAATCAAAATTCTTCCTTTAGAACAACACCATATTACTTTCTTCCCACCTCTGCTCATTTGGGTAATCCTTAGAGAAACTATGGCACCGTGTATGTTAATGCAGGTTTTATACCTCATTAGTGACCCGTTGCCACCCATTTTATTTTTTATTTCTAGAAATTAGCCCTGAATCAGCAATGATTTGGACTACAGCCTTTCACACCGTGAAGGGTATCCACTTTGTTTGAAATATGCAATACTTTCATCGTTATCCTAAAATTGTCTCTTGTTCCAAATTTGGGGGTCTGATACATACCTTGCTGTAGCAAGTGTGCATGGCCACATTGTAAGATTGTGATTAGGTGTTGCATTAAGAGACAAAACACAACTTGACCTCTAGAGTTTTGAGTTAGGTAAAATTCATTTGGAAAGGCATCAATTATATATATTCACCCAACCCACTGGTAAAATATAGTGATTCGTTTTTCTGAATTACTCTGTGAATAGCCACTCTTGAAAACGCAGAATGTCAGGAAACTGTTCAGAGAATTGGCAGAGATGGAGACATGAATAAGTATATAGATTTAGTTGCATGCAGAGAAAAATAAGGAATATGCATAAAGAATGAGGCAAGGATTTATATAATTTCATAGTTATATGCTTAGACAGAAAGATGACTTTAAAACTGAGTTCCTATCACTTCTGCTTTTTATGTGGAACTGATTTCAAGCTGTTCTTTCTAGAAAGTCTGGAGTCTCAGGAATAGTGAAAATGGTTGAGAGTCATATATCAAACATGAATGGAATTAATTGTGATTATCAACATGTTGGCCTTGTTCGTGTTCACCCTGTAATTTCCACTATCAAATATTTTAGGTGGGCAGGTCATTTTTCTCGTGTAACCTATTTCCATGACATGCATAATAATGAGGGGATTCAGTGTTTGAAACCAAACATGCACTCTTAAATGCCACATGTGTTCATGTCAACACACACTAGTCTAGAAAGCAGAAGTTGGGCCCCTGTGCTAGTGTAGACAGTGGTCTCCCTGAAAGTTCTATGAGGACGGGTCACCATGGTAACATGATGATGCCCAACTGCCTTCCCTTCCAACTGTCACTCTGTGTACTGAGAGGAAAGAGGTGAGACCTTCTTAGGCTCTCACACCTCAGATCCTAGCGATGGGAAATCTCAACTGCTGTGGAGGTACGTTTCCACTGATCGCCTGAATGCTGCTCCTTCAGCAGGCTGCTCACCTTTGACTGCAAATATTTTCCTCATTTTGTTAAGTCCTTTCCACCATTCCCAATTTGTCTGTGGAGTGATAAATTCATCTGTAGTTTACTTGTATCACTTAATTTGCATTTCTGATTCTTCCAACCAGAGGGCTGACATTTATTTTCCTAAACTTAGAAAAGTGGAGCATTTCCTAGTGCCAGTTTTGCACTCGTTCTTCAAGGGAATAGATCAAGCGCAGGCACAGACATGCCCCTTTCACTGGGTCGGGGTCAGGGCAACTCCTCTGACTGTAGTTGTAAAATCCAACACCTGACATCAGCAGTCTTAGTCCAGAGGTTTTAAGAATAGAAGGACACAACATGGTGGGAATCCATGGGTTGAAGTGCACAGGGGACATGTCTGTGTGGGTTCTCCCTGGGAGGTCAGTGCGACATGCCCTTGCCTCGAGTGGGTGCAAAGAACTAGGATTACGAGGGTCTGGGTAGTTCTCAGGGAGGGTCACTGGCTATGACTAAGTAAGAGTCCCTCTCAGAGGAACGGGACTCTGCCCCCTGCTTCTTCCGGGTCGGGTGGGATGAGGCGGTTGTAGAGGCTGTGATGTAGTGAGAGGGTCCCTGGGCGGGAAGGGGACACTCAGAGCTGGTGCTGCCTCTTCTCGCTCTAAGTCAGGCCCGAGTTCAGGCTGCGCAGACGAGTGCTCACATCAGTAGTCTGCACACAGTGGAGGTCTGAGCCGTAATTCATTGAACTACCTACCAAAGCACCAGCACAGACGGCTACTTTCCTGGGTCATGTGCATGAACTGCTCATCCAGAGTAGGTCACTTAAAGGGAAGCTAGTTTTTGGCCAAGTGGTCACATGGCCGTCGACCCAGAATGTTCTGAGCTGGCTTGGGAGGCGCACAGACCTCTGGCCCCTCAGCGTGGTCACTGATCATGGGGAAAGCTTTGTGTGGAACACTGATAGTGTGAAGACACTGAGGAAGGATGGCCCAACGTGCGGACTTTCCCTGGTCCTTCAGAGGGGCTTTGTTTCAGGGAAACTGCTGTATCTGTGTCAGGGCTCAAATGGGGAAGGCAGGGCTGTGTGATGAATGTGGACTGTGCGTAGTTCTGTCACCTCGTCCAGGACATCAGCTGCCTCCCACTGAAACTTTAGGCAGGAGGAAGGGAGGGTTGGTGTGGTTCAGGGGTCCAGGATCTCAGGTGACTCAGGGGGTGTGATTTCTGTGCTCTGGACACCAACCACTACTTCCAGATCCCACACACAGCAGTGTTGCGAGTCTGGGTGACCCACTGAATCTCTAAATGCTTGTGCCGTTTGCCGTAAAATATGGGTCAAAGCCCTGCTTTGCCTCTCCTGACGTAGGGCAGCTGTTGTCATCACAGGAGATGATAACGGATACTGTCTGTGAGCTATGAAGCATCACGCCCTTGTAAAGGAAGAGAAGTCACCTCCCTCCCTCCCTTGCTGTGGAGCCATCCATATCCCCTCTCTCCATTTAACCACACCATGGGTCTATCTAGCTCAGTCTTGCTGGCATTCAATGAGTACACACTCTGAGTACTTACATTCCACCAGCTATTTGTTTTTCTGGAGGATTTGCCAGTATTGTGTTTAGCCTCATTACAGAATACCAATAAGGAGGTCGTCCTCACATTCCCGCATCTCAGAACAGACCCTGATGGCCAGAGGGGTCTCCGTAACTTTCCTTGAGTGGTGCGGCTTCTAAATGGGATTGGAGCCCAAGCTACAAGACTGTTCACTGGGCTTTGCTGTGTGTCTAGAATGTCTCATCTAAACAAAGGTGTTTGCCAACATAATCTACCTGTTGGTGATATGAGGCGTACCCCAAACTGCACAATGTTCCTAGGTCCAACTTTGCTTCAGGAGGGCCATCTGGGCAACTGGTGACTAAGACACCAATAGTTGGAAGTGTGAGTAAATTATTTCTAATGTCCCTATCGTCTGTGGCCAGAAAGAAGTCAGTGATTCTCTCTCTTGTCATGCATTTCCCAGGATGTTGCGGCCAGGATGAGGACAGGCGTCCCCTGAAGAGGAGAATATCAGGTGCCTTCAGGAGGATGAGGTCCGGGAGACGAAACATCCGTCCAGCCCGAAGAGTCCATGCCTTAGAGGACCCAGAGGAAGGTACTGTAGAAATATGCTTATTAAGTGAATTCAAGAGGAATTATTCAGTGTCCCATTTTTTATGAGGAAACTATACAGATGTTAATTCGCATTATTTTTTCTGTGCGCAAATTGAGATGCTGTGATTTAATCGGTACGTTTGTAACTCTAAAAGTATAGATGCATTGACAACTCAAAATTTGATGTACTGGGCAGGACTCCGTCCTATTGCAGGTCGCCCCTAGTGTAGCTCCACACCACAACCAGTTCTGGAGGAATGTGAGTTAAGAGTTGCCTCCAGTTAGTGTTGGGGACAAATCACTGTGACTTTCTGATAGATATCTAACAGTTCACTTGCCAGACTCTTGCTAAGAATACACAATGCCATTTTCATGTCGGAAATCTACCTCCCATTACTCATGCCATCTATGATTATCGCATGTAGGCAAGAAACATTGTACATTGAAAAAGAACCAAGAGGTCATCATCAGGACGCAGCACCTGGGTGGCACCGAATCCCCTTCCTGTGAGGACGAGAGAGGTTGTGCATTGCAAGGCAGGGAAAGAGAAAATCATTGAAGTGACAAGGCATGGCCACTCGTATCCCTCTAGAACACTCGGGGAGAAAATTGGTCATGGTTTCTTTGGAAGGGCTTTGGGAAAAATCAAGTCAACGGATGAATTTTAAGGATACGTACACATATATATATATATATATATATATGTTGAGACAAATTAAGTTTGAGTGTTGTTTGTAGCAGGACTACTCTGATTAAGACGTATTTTAGGAAAATTTGATTATCATTTAGGTTTCAGTCTTTTGCCTACAAGCCGAAAAGAATGAGACAGCTTGAATATAAAATGTCACTTGTTTACCCCTGGAACTTCCTACTAGGGAAAAGTTTATCCTAGCAGTCCTTCAATCTCCATGATAGCTTACCCCTTGTGCTGCAGGGAACCCTGATGTGTAGGATGACATGTTAAAACGATTATCACCAACAGCTGGGCTTCAAGAGTTAATCAAGTGCCACCGAGTGGGATAGATGTGTTAGTAAGCTCTGAGAGCTTTTCCAGGACATAACGATGACAACAATTCAGAGTAGCAGAGGAGGACACGGGCAAGGCACCCAGGTCACATGGTGCTCAGGTGGAGGTTTCAAGGTCAGGAGAAGGAGTATGACATGTATCCCTGTGTCCAGCCTTGCCCACACTTGAGATGTTGTTTTGCTGTTTCTTGGATGGGGATTCGATAGGACACTATCATGTTGCTGGAGCAAACACTTTATCAACATCTTCTTTACAACCCGGAGAGTGGAGCTCCCTCCTGTTCTGTGGTCTTCATTATCTGCCTGTGGCACAACCAGACCCTTTGTACTTTACTGACTCCTTCTTTCATGACTTTCTGTTTGGATTGCTTCTTTCATTCTATGTGATTCCTTCTACCTCACTTTCCCTACCCCACTCTCTCACTCTCACTCTTTTTATTCTTTCTTTAGTTTGTTTCCTTTTTATCCGTTTTCACTTATTTTTTTTAATGTGCTTTACATACTCAACATGAAGTCCAACCTCTGTACGTTCCGAAGTATATAGTACAGTAGAGTTCCCTATATGTACATAGTTGTACAGGCCATCTCTACATGTTCTTCATCTCTCATTGCCGAAACTGTACACCCATTCACAGTAACTCCATATACCCACCCCACTCTCGGCAAGGACATTGTACTTTCTGTTTCTATGAGTTGGACTAGTTTACATACTCATTTCAATGGAATCATAAAGTATTTCACTTTGTTTATTTCTGAGAATGGCTTGTCTCACATAGAATAGGTTGACTCAAGATGCTTCAAATGGCAGGATTCCCTTCTTTCTCAAGGTGAATAATATTGCATTAAATGTATTTTCATTATGCTTTCCTCTGTCCATTGACAGTAGGGCTGGTTCTTGATATGGGTTTTTATGAGCCAAACAGCAGTGATCAGGGCCATGCAGTTACCTCCTGGAGATCCTGATTTCAATTGCTTGGGATGGATAAACAGAAGTGCGATTAGTGCATCTATTTGCAATATTTTGAGGAACTTCAATACTGTTTCCACAGTGGGTTAACATTTAATATTCCCATTTGACTTTCATAGTGGGAAGGCATGGGTTGAGGTACACAGGGTCCCTGTGTCTCCGGGTGCCTTCTGGCCTGGAGAGTGGTAGCCGCGACCCAGTCGATGAGTGGGTGGGATGAACATGGATGAAAGATTAGGAGGGTCTGGGGTCAGGTCACAAGCTGTGACTAATGAAGTGTCTCTCTCAGAGGACATGGGGAATTGTTTCTTGCCTCTTAGTTCTGGAGGGATGAAGGGGCAGTTGGATCCTGTGTTGAGGTGAGGGAAGTCTTCGGCAGGGATGTGGACACTCAGAACCCATGCAGTCACTGCACATGCAGAAGGGTGCTCACATCAGTCGTCAGCAGACAGTGGAGGTTTGGCCTTAATACATTGAATTATGAATTACCAATGCACCAGGGCAGAAGGCCGCTTTCCCGGGTCAGGTACATGAATTGCTCATCAGAGTAGGTGAATGAAACGGAAGCTATTTTTGGCAAAGCCGTCATATGGGAGTTGGTTCTCATATGGCAGAATGTTCTTTATTGGCGTGGGAGGCCCTCAGACTGCTCGTCACTCAGGGTGGTTTTCTGGTGAGGGGACACATGGTGAGAAATAGCTGAGTGTGTGACGTCATTAGGGGCAGAGAGCCACCATTGTGTTCTCCCCTTGACTTTCAGAGGGTCTTGGTGTGGAGAAAATTGTTGTATTTGGGTCATGCACTGAAACGTGGAAGGCGGGGCTGTGTTGTGGATTTGGACTCCTCATGGCTGCACCACCTGCTCCCGGGCATCATCTCTCCCTGGCAGAAACCTTGGGGCATGTAGACTTGAAGGTTGATGTTGTTCAGGGGTCCCAGGCATGATCTCAGTTGTCTCAGGGTCTCTGATCTCTATGCCCAGGACATCAACCAAATAGTGGTACCCGATCTATCCCATACCAGTGTTGTGAGTCAGGGACAGTTGCATACTTCACGCTAGGTTTCTACGCCCTCCAGTGTAAAATATGGGTCACGACCCTAACTTGCCTCCCTTGAGGTGGCGCTGGTGTGGGCATCGCAAGAGATGATAACAGATACTCTCTGTGAGCTGTAAAGCATCACACCCAGATAGAGGGTGAAAAGTCACCTCCCATGTGCCCTTTCAGTGGAGCCATCCAAGTATCCTATCTGAACTTAACCTCTACAAGTGTCTAGGTCATTCTTGCAGCCATTCAATGATTGGAAAGTCAGAGCAATTACACAACACCAGTCTTTTATTTGCCTGGAGGCTTCACCGGTATTTAATTTTGTTTAGACTCATCACATAATACTAACAAGGAGGTCCTCTTCACATTTTCTCATTTCAAAATGGGGCACTGAGTCCAAGTGCGGTCTCCATATCTTTCAGATACGTGCAACTTCTGTAAACGATTGGAACTCAGTGTACTAGGCGTAGTCTCTGTGTTTTGTTACGTTTCTATAATGCCTCAGCTCATTCAAGATTTTTCCTACAAAAGCTGTGTGTTGGGGATTTGGTTGCTCAGCAAACTACAAGATATATCTAGGTCCATCTTTAAGTCTACTGGGTCATCTGCTCAGCTAGCTGGTGAATTAAGGGAACAATAGTTGGAAGTGTGAATAAATTATTCCTAATGTACCTATGGTCTCCTGCCACTAAGATGTCACAGGGTCTATCTATTGTTGTGTATTTCTCAGGAAGTAGCAGCGATGATGAGGGAAGATGTCTTCCCATAAACAGAACCCACTCATCAGTTTCCAGCCAGAGATGGGAAAGAAGAGTGCGTGAGCGGCCACGCCTCAAGTTCTACCCTCACAGGGACCCTGCAGAAGGTATTGCGGATCTATGCTCATTAGGTTAATTCAGAATTAAGACTTTTGTGTCCCAGTTTTAACAGAAAACTATAAAAATGCTAAGCCACGTTCTTCTTTTATGCCTGCAAATTTAAGTATCTTCACGAAATTAGTACTGCTGTAACTATGAAGTCAAGATGCATTGAGAACTCAAAATATCGTTCACGTTGAATAGTAAACAATGTCCTGAGCTAATGCTCACATTAGCTGAGTGTTTACCTTTTGCTGAATAGATCCCTCCGGAATACAATGTCTTTAGATTTGGAAACATTGATACACCTTGTTGAGAACAGGTTGGGATTCACAAAGGAGTTGACAAGACGATACACAACGTTCCCACAGCCCACCAAGCCAGTCATTGCAATGACATCAATGTCTTATTGATTAAAATGTGCACAGTTCAGGTTCAGGTTCACGTCTGCTGCGGTGACATTCTATAAGTTGGGCGAAGATCATAAGAGAAGGTGTCACTGTGGGAGGATCCCAGGATATCAGCACACGGATGTCATAGCGACATGCTTCACAACAGCCAACAGTTGCAAACTTTTCCAAAGTCCATCAAGTGATGAGTGGATAAATACAGTCTGATATATACCCAGAGTGGACTGTCGTTCAGTCGTGAACGGGAATTGAACTTTGAAATATGCTGCAACATGAAAGGACATTGAAAAAATATCATGCTTAGTAACACCAGGCAGACACGGAGAGACAAATAATGTGTGATTCCACTTACATGAGGTCCCTGCTACAGGCAGATTCACAGTTGAGAGACAAGTAGAGATAACAATGGTTGGAAGGAGGGAGAACGTAGAGTGATTTGTTAAAGGGAACTGAGGTGGATATGATGAAAAAGATTGGATCTAGATAGTAGTGACGAGTCTGTAGCGTTGTACATATAATCCATGCTCCAGACCTATATAGTCACAAATTATGAAAAGCAGCGTAAATAGCATTTCTTTCTCATCACTGACAAAAAGTTAAGAAAATCCAATAATAGAGATGATGAAGAGAGGACAGCCTATATGAATTCATGGAAAACAGAAATGGTCTTGTAACAATTCAGGAAAAAGGATGACTGTGCTGTGTTTTAAAATGCGCAGAAAAATTCATGAAAATCTCTCACTGAAACACAACATGCATTTATTTGTCTACCCATTTTAAGAGTATTTCAAATTAATTACATTCTATTTAGCTAGACACCAAAGACCCCATGTCTCACTTCTTTCCTCGCCTCTCCTTGGCCTTGCTTCTTCCACCAAGGAGTTCAGCACGGCACATATTCAGCTCATAGATATGAAAAACCCATAGCCACACAGTCTCTCTCACGTCCACATCAAGCTCATCTCCCTGAGTAGGTTTGAGTAGTATAACCGATGACACATTTACTCTGTGTTCTTGTAGTTCTCCCCGACATCCCAGAGGAAGATGAACTTCCTGATGATTGCAATGAGGACATCAAACCTATCACGGTAAGCTTGTTTTCCACCCTCTGAGACAGAAATCCTCTTTAATACACTCAATCAAACTAAGATTGAAAACGTTGGCATGTCCATTCCCAATAATACAGACAATCTTCTGGCCGAGGAGAATGTTGAGTGTGAATTTGTTACCAACTGATACTTGTTTTGAATATGCACTCAACGATGGCAGCATTAGTAACAGAATATATGGTGATCTTTTTCCTATGTAGCATTTTTGTTTGTTTGTTTGTTTTGGAATACAGCTGTGTAACTGGCAACCCAATATGCCTGTGTGAGATACTTCCTGCAGCAAAAGTTCATGGCTTTTGACCTGAGTACTTTAGCTTGATTTCTTGTTTTGGGTGCCCTTGAGCCACCACTGTTCCCATTGCTTTTCTATTGTCATTAAGGAAACCAAAGACCTGTGCAAACACAACCCACATGATCTGATCCTTGTCATATTTTCTATCATTTCAGGACACTCCAGTGGACACAGCCTGTGGTACGTATTCTAGAGTTCCTCATTTGGTGACAAAAAGTGGAGAACATGACAAATTAGGGGCTTTCTTGCTGGCTTTAAAATGCTGAGACACTGTAATGTCAGCTTTTTGGTTGCCATGAGAACTGGTGATACGATGATAGAAACTGGCCTCTAGGTACTGAAGTGTTTCCAAGTTGTCCAGTTACACTTTTGTTGTCCAATGTGCGGTTGTGGGAGTGACTGTCTCTATGTGTTTCCATGAGAGTTATAGTTTTTGTGTGTGTGTGTGTGTGTGTGTGTGTGTGTGTGCGTGTGTGTGTGTGTGTGTGTGTTTGGTAATATTTTTGTGGGATGAGTGTTTCCTGAGATTAATATTCGTGTAAATTCCACAACTGTTGGTGCTCACTTTCTCAACAAAAATTTCCATTTCACTAGCCATTGTCACCCCAATAAACTTTAATTTAAAAAAAGAGAGCTCACACAAATACATTCCTATCTCATGGCATCATGAGCGGATACCTATGGGTGTATGTATTCATCACAATAAGATAAATGTGGTCACCCACTGTATGCCATGTAGATGGCAATTAACCTAGAAAAACCCATCGCCACACAGGACAGTGCCCGCTGGGTTCTAAAGTGACAAACTCGGATCAGAACTCCTATCCCTGCATCAATGCCAGTTTCATTCAATTATGACTGTCACCTTTTAGTACCTCTGTGGCATTTCGAATGCACATGATGTGTCACTGCTGGCACTTCCTTCACACACAACACATTTCTCTCAAATGCTTGAGATGGACTCCTCCGCGAAACACAGCTGAGTACTGGGCAGGACTCCGTCCTATTGCAGGTGGCCCCTAGTGTAGCTCCACACCACAACCAGTTCTGGAGGAATGTGAGTTAGGAGTTGCCTCCAGTTAGTGTTGGGGACAATTCACTGTGACTTTCTGATAGATATCTAACAGTTCACTTGCCAGACTCTTGCTAAGAATACACAATGCCATTTTCATGTCGAAAATCTACCTCCCATGACTCATGCCATCTATGATTATTGCATGGAGGCAAGAAACATTGTACATTGAAAGGGAACAAAGACGTCATCATCAGGACGCAGCACCTGGGTGGCACCGAATCCCCTTCCTGTGAGGATGAGAGAGGTTGTGCATTGTAAGTCAGGGAAAGAGAAAATCATTGAAGTGACGGGGCACGGCCACTCGTATCCCTCTAGAACACTCGGGGAGAAAATTGGTCATGGTTTCTTTGGAAGGGCTTTGGAAAAAATCAAGTCAACGGATGTACTTTAAGGCAATATATATAAACTAATTTTGAGTGTTGTTTGGAGCAGGACTACTCTGATTAAGATGTATTTTAGGAAAATTTGATTATCATTTAGGTTTCAATATTTTGACTACAAGCCGAAAAGAATGAGACAGCTTGAATATAAAATGTTACTTGTTTACCCCTGGAACTTCCTACTAGGGAAAAGTTTATCCTAGCAGTCTCCTTCAATCTCCATGATAGTTTACCCCTTGTGCTGCAGGGAACCCTGCTGTGTAGGATGACATGTTAAAACGATTATCACCAACAGCTGGGCTTCAAGAGTTAATCAAGTGCCACCGAGTGGGATAGATGTGTTAGTAAGCTCTGAGAGCTTTTCCAGGACATAACGATGACAACAATTCAGAGTAGCAGAGGAGGACACGGGCAAGGCACCCAGGTCACGTGGTGCTCAGGTGGAGGTTTCAAGGTCAGGAGAAGGAGTATGACATGTATCCCTGTGTCCAGCCTTGCCCACATTTGAGATGTTGTTTTGCTGTTTCTTGGATGGGGATTCGATAGGACACTATCATGTTGCTGGAGCAAACACTTTATCAACATCTTCTTTACAACCCGGAGAGTGGAGCTCCCTCCTGTTCTGTGGTCTTCATTATCTGCCTGTGGCACAACCAGACCCTTTGTACTTTACTGACTCCTTCCTTCATGACTTTCTGTTTTGATTGCTTCTTTCATTCTATGTGATTCCTTCTACCTCACTTTCCCACCCCACTCTCTCACTCTCACTCTTTTTATTCTTTCTTTAGTTTGTTTCCTTTTTATCTGTTTTCACTTATTTTTTTTAATGTGCTTTACATACTCAACATGAAGTCCAACCTCTGTACGTTCCTAAGCATATAGTACAGTAGAGTTCCCTATATGTACATAGTTGTACAGGCCATCTCTACATGTTCTTCATCTCTCATTGCCGAAACTGTACACCCATTCACAGTAACTCCATATACCCACGCCACTCTCGGCAAGGACATTGTACTTTCTGTTTCTATGAGTTGGACTAGTTTACATACTCATTTCAATGGAATCATAGAGTATTTCACTTTGTTTATTTCTGAGAATGGCTTGTCTCACATAGAATAGGTTGACTCAAGATGCTTCAAATGGCAGGATTCCCTTCTTTCTCAAGGTGAATAATATTGCATTAAATGTATTTTCAGTATGCTTTCCTCTGTCCATTGACAGTAGGGCTGGTTCTTCATATGGGTTTTTATGAGCAAAGCAGCAGTGATCAGGGCCATGCAGTTACCTCCTGGAGATCCTGATTTCAATTGCTTGGGATGGATAAACAGAAGTGCGATTAGTGCATCTATTTGCAATATTTTGAGGAACTTCAATACTGTTTCACAGTGGGTTAACATTTAACATTCCCATTTGACTTTCATAGTGGGAAGGCATGGGTTGAGGTACACAGGGTCCCTGTGTCTCCGGGTGCCTTCTGGCCTGGAGAGTGGTAGCCGCGACCCAGTCGATGAGTGGGTGGGATGAACATGGATGAAAGATTAGGAGGGTCTGGGGTCAGGTCACAAGCTGTGACTAATGAAGTGTCTCTCTCAGAGGACATGGGGAATTGTTTCTTGCCTCTTAGTTCTGGAGGGATGAAGGGGCAGTTGGATCCTGTGTTGAGGTGAGGGAAGTCTTCGGCAGGGATGTGGACACTCAGAACACATGCAGTCACTGCACGTGCAGAAGGGTGCTCACATCAGTCGTCAGCAGACAGTGGAGGTTTGGCCTTAATACATTGAATTATGAATTACCAATGCACCAGGGCAGAAGGCCGCTTTCCCGGGTCAGGTACATGAATTGCTCATCAGAGTAGGTGAATGAAACGGAAGCTATTTTTGGCAAAGCCGTCATATGGGAGTTGGTTCTCATATGGCAGAATGTTCTTTATTGGCGTGGGAGGCCCTCAGACTGCTCGTCACTCAGGGTGGTTTTCTGGTGAGGGGACACATGGTGAGAAATAGCTGAGTGTGTGACGTCATTAGGGGCAGAGAGCCACCATTGTGTTCTCCCCTTGACTTTCAGAGGGTCTTGGTGTGGAGAAAATTGTTGTATTTGGGTCATGCACTGAAACGTGGAAGGCGGGGCTGTGTTGTGGATTTGGACTCCTCATGGCTGCACCACCTGCTCCCGGGCATCATCTCTCCCTTGCAGAAACCTTGGGGCATGGAGACTTGAAGGTTGATGTTGTTCAGGGGTCCCAGGCATGATCTCAGTTGTCTCAGGGTCTCTGATCTCTATGCCCAGGACATCAACCAAATAGTGGTACCCGATCTTCCCATAGCAGTGTTGTGAGTCAGGGACAGTTGCATACTTCACGCTAGGTTTTTACGCCCTCCAGTGTAAAATATGGTTCACGACCCTAACTTGCCTCCCTTGAGGTGGCGCTGGTGTGGGCATCGCAAGAGATGATAACAGATACTCTCTGTGAGCGGTAAAGCATCACACCCAGATAGAGGGTGAAAAGTCACCTCCCATGTGCCCTTTCAGTGGAGCCATCCAAGTTTCCTATCTGAACTTAACCTCTACAAGTGTCTAGCTCATTCTTGCAGCCATTCAATGATTGGAAAGTCAGAGCAATTACACAACACCAGTCTTTTATTTGCCTGGAGGCTTCACCGGTATTTAATTTTGTTTAGACTCATCACATAATACTAACAAGGAGGTCCTCTTCACATTTTCTCACTTCAAAATGGGGCACTGAGTCCAAGTGCGGTCTCCATATCTTTCAGATACGTGCAACTTCTGTAAACGATTGGAACTCAGTGTACTAGGCGTAGTCTCTGTGTTTTGTTACGTTTCTATAATGCCTCAGCTCATTCAAGATTTTTCCTACAAAAGCTGTGTGTTGGGGATTTGGTTGCTCAGCAAACTACAAGATATATCTAGGTCCATCTTTAAGTCTACTGGGTCATCTGCTCAGCTAGCTGGTGAATTAAGGGAACAATAGTTGGAAGTGTGAATAAATTATTCCTAATGTACCTATGGTCTCCTGCCACTAAGATGTCACAGGGACTATCTATTGTTGTGTATTTCTCAGGAAGTAGCAGCGATGATGAGGGAAGATGTCTTCCCATAAACAGAACCCACTCATCAGTTTCCAGCCAGAGATGGGAAAGAAGAGTGCGTGAGCGGCCACGCCTCAAGTTCTACCCTCACAGGGACCCTGCAGAAGGTATTGCGGATCTATGCTCATTAGGTTAATTCAGAATTAAGAATTTTGTGTCCCAGTTTTAACAGAAAACTATAAAAATGCTAAGCCACATTCTTCTTTTATGCCTGCAAATTTAAGTATCTTCACGAAATTAGTACTGCTGTAACTATGAAGTCAAGATGCATTGAGAACTCAAAATATCGTTCACGTTGAATAGTAAACAATGTCCTGAGCTAATGCTCACATTAGCTGAGTGTTTACCTTTTGCTGAATAGATCCCTCCGGAATACAATGTCTCCAGATTTGGAAACATTGATACACCTTGTTGAGAACAGGTTGGGATTCACAAAGGAGTTGACAAGACGATACACAACGTTCCCACAGCCCACCAAGCCAGTGCCCCCGATTCATAATACCTTACCTTCCTGTGATACGTTTGTTACAGTCATTGCAATGACAACAATGTTTTATTGATTAAAATGTGCACAGTTCAGGTGAAGGTTCACGTCTGCTGCGGTGACATTCTATAAGTTGGGCGAAGATCATAAGATTAGGTGTCACTGTGGGAGGATCCCAGGATATCAGCACACGGATGTCATAGCGACATGCTTCACAAAAGCCAACAGTTGCAAATTTTTCCAAAGTCCATCAAGTGATGAGTGGATAATTACAGTCTGATATATACCCAGAGTGGACTGTCGTTCAGTCGTGAATGGGAATTGAACTTTGAAATATGCTGCAACATGAAAGGACATTGAAAAAATATCGTGCTTAGTAACACCAGGCAGACACAGAGAGACAAATAATGTGTGATTCCACTTACATGAGGTCCCTGCTACAGGCAGATTCACAGTAGAGAGACAAGTAGAGATAACAATGGTTGGAAGGAGGGAGAACGTAGAGTGATTTGTTAAAGGGAACTGAGGTGGATATGATGAAAAAGATTGGATCTAGATAGTAGTGACGAGTCTGTAGCGTTGTACATATAATCCATGCTTTAGACCTATATAGTCACAAATTATGAAAAGCAGCGTAAATAGCATTTCTTTCTCATAACTGTCAAAAAGTTAAGAAAATCCAATAATAGAGATGATGAAGAGAGGACAGCGTATATGAATTCATGGAAAACTGAAATGGTCTTGTAACATTTCAGGAAAAAGGATGACTGTGTTGTGTTTTAAAATAGGCAGAGAAATTCATGAAAATCTCTCACTGAAACACAACATGCATTTATTTGTCTACCGGTTTTAAGAGTATTTCAAATTAATTACATTCTATTTAGCTAGACACCAAAGGCCCCATGTCTCACTTCTTTCCTCGCCTCTCCTTGGCCTTGCTTCTTCCACCAAGGAGTTCAGCACGGCACATATTCAGCTCATAGATATGAAAAACCCATAGCCACACAGTCTCTCTCACGTCCACATCAAGCTCATCTCCCTGAGTAGGTTTGAGTAGTATAACCGATGACACATTTACTCTGTGTTCTTGTAGTTCTCCCCGACATCCCAGAGGAAGATGAACTTCCTGATGATTGCAATGAGGACATCAAACCTATCACCGTAAGCTTGTTTTCCACCCTCTGAGACAGAAATCCCCTTTAATACACTCAGTCAAACGAAGATTGAAAATGTTAGCAAGTCCATTCCCAATAATACAGACAAATCTTCTGCCTGAGGAGAATGTTGAGTGTGAATTTGTTACCAACTGATACTTGTTTTGAATATGCACTCAACGATGGCAGCATTAGTAACAGAATATATGGGAGTAATCTTTTCCCTATGCAGCATTTTTTGTTTGTTTGTTTTTTTGTTTTGGAATACAACTGTGTAACTGGCAACCCAATATGCCTGTGTGAGATACTTCCTGCAGCAAAAGTTCATGGCTTTTGACCTGAGTACTTTTGCTTGATTTCTTGTTTTGGGTTCCCTTGAGCCACCAGTGTTCCCATTGGTTTTCTATTGTCATTAAGGAAACCAAAGACCTGTGCAAACACAACCCACATGATCTGATCCTTGTCATATTTTCTATCATTTCAGGACACTCCAGTGGACACAGCCTGTGGTACGTATACTAGAATTCCTCATTTGGTGACATAAAGTAGAGAACATGACAAAATAGGGGCTTTCTTGCTGTCTTTAATATGCTGAGACACTGTAATGACAGCTCTTTGGTGGCCATGAGAACTGGGGATATGATGATAGAAACTGGCCTCTAGGTACTGAAGTGTTTTCTTCTGACTAATACAGTGTAACGCGGGTGGGCAGTAGTCCACTGTCCTTTTGATTCTTATTTCATTGGTGCTTTGTGCTGTCGAGCATGTTTTCAAAGGTCTGTTGGTCACTTATATGTCTTCTGTGTATAAATTTCTTTTTTTTCAGTGTTTTCCCCTTCTTCAATCGGGTCCTTTCCTTTTTTTCTTTATAATGAAGTTTTGGCGTGTCATACATATTTGGATATTAGCTCCTTTTCATAGATGAGGTTTCCAAGCGTTTTCTCCTATTCTGTGGGTGCTTTTCCATTGTGTTGATTCCTGAAGAAATTTCCCTTCTTCCATGGAGTGATATTGGCACCGTTCTTGAAAATCATTTGGTCATATATGTGTGTTTGAGAATTTAGTCTTCTGTTCCACAGAACAATGTGTCTGCCTTTATACCAGCAGCATACTGTTTTCTGTAGATTCCTGTAGCATTGCCATGTGTTTTGAAGCCAGAAAGTATGGAGCTTCTATCTTTGTTCTTCCTTCTCAAGATGCTTTTGGCTACAGGGTTTCTTTGTAGTTCCATAACCATTTTTTGATTTGTTTTTCCTGTCTCTGTAGAAATGGCATTGAGCTTTTCATAGGAGTTGCACTGACTCGCAGATCCCTTTGATTTGTATGGGAATGGTAACGATGCTAAGCCTTCCAAGCCAGGAACACAGTGCATCATTCAAATTTTGTGTCCTTTTTAACTGTTGCAGCAATTCTGTGTAGTTTTCACAGTACAAGTCATTCACCCTCTTAGGGGTCTTTGCCACTAACTTCCTGCAGCTCTAATCCAGTGTTCAGGTGGATGAAGAGGGGATTCCTGAGGACAGCAAAGTGGCCCCTACTCAGACCATTACTCTGATTCCACCTAGCAGAGGGGTACCAGCCCTGCTGGTCTTCTCAGCTTGCAGTCGGGCCCCCTGCTGCGAATCCTTTAATAGCTGGTGGTCACCTTACTGTTTGAGTGTCCCCAGAGTCTGCAGAAGCACCTGGCACATTCACATGAGTCCTTGAATTCCTATGAGTGAATGATCACCTCAGATCTGTGAACAACTCTGCAGGAACAATCTGGGGAGGGGAGAAGACACCTTCCACATCTTTCAGTTCTTGCTTTGGCCAATCCGTTTGGGGAGCCAGTGGCCAGCGGTGCCACTTTCAATTTATTTCACTTGATCATTTATTAACTTAATGAATTAAAAGAAGATAAATATCGAGTTGTGCAGTCACAGGAGCCACACTCAAGTTTGTATATAACAGCTGCAATTGCAGGTTGATGAGTTTGGAGGGGAGAGCAATTGTGGGCCAGTGGGAACAAGAAGGTGATTCCTTCCACGTATCACTGATTGGAAGGTTGGCATCTCTGACCAATGCCTCGTTGAAGGGCTCTGACCTCACAGAGTCCCGGGATGGTCTGAGAACCTGCAGGGAAGATGAGGGTGATGCTCTGTGTCTTCTCATATCCTCAATTGGAGGAGGCCGAATGGGGGAGACAGACACTCTTTCTAATAAATGTATTGCTCATCTTTCTGTTTGCAAAGACTGGCCGGTGGAGAACTTCTCGGACTCTAGCAGTGAGGAAGAAGACTCTACGCATTACTACAAAGACTCGGGTTGGATCTAATGGGAGAGGGTCCCTGCGAGTGGTTAGGTGGTACTTGATGCTTGAAGACTGACGAAGGCACATATGGAATCAGAGACGAAAAGGAAATGTGTGGAAGTCTGATTTGTTCCTTTGCTATATGAATGATGTCTTAGAAAAAGGAATTGTGTCCGTGGGCTCTGAGTGTGCTGCGGCTGACTTCAACATTTTCTGCTTTGCTATGTAAAAATTATCTTTCCCGCAGAACCAGCCAAATCTCAGAGCATGGTTTTTTGTCATGTTTCATTGACAGCTGACATTCAGCATTATTTTATATTAGTTTCAGGTGAACTACATAGTGTGAAACCTTTATATAATTTATGATGTGATCACCCTGT
This sequence comes from Rhinolophus hipposideros, assembly GCF_964194185.1. Lineage (NCBI taxonomy): Eukaryota > Metazoa > Chordata > Mammalia > Chiroptera > Rhinolophidae > Rhinolophus > Rhinolophus hipposideros. The sequence goes on from NW_027669489.1 coordinate 256,762, forward strand.
TTTCGCTAGTACCTGCCTGGCACTATACGTAGTTGTTAGAGCATTATTGAGTAGATTCCCTATGCTGTACTTCACATCCTCGTGACTGTTTTGTAATCAGCATTTTGTACATCTTAAAACTTTACCTGATTCACCCAGGCCCCAGCCCCCTCCCTTCTGGCAACCATCATTTTGTTCTCTGTACCTATCCATCTGTTTCCATTTTATTATTGTTTCTTGAGAGTCCACATACAAGTGAGATCACATGGTATTTGTCTTTCTCTGTTTGAGATATTCCTTAGAATAATACCCTCTAAGTCCATCCATGTTGTCACAAATGGTAACATTTTTTTTCTGGCCGAGTTGTGTTCCATTTCATATATGTGCCACCTGTGGTTGTTTGTTGTTGTTGTTGACGATGTTTTTCTTGTTTTGATCCAGTTGTCTATTGAATGGGAACTACGTTGCTACCATATCGGGCCTGTTGTAAATAGAGCTACAGTAGACATATGGGTGCACATGTCTTTGATATTCATGTTTTGGATTTCTTCCGATAAATACCCAGAAGGGGAATTGCTGGGTAATAATCCAGTTCTATTTTTAATGTTTTGAGGAACCTCAGAATTGTTTTCATTGGCGCCTGCACCAGTTTCCCACCTCAGCTACAGCACAGCAGGATTCCCTTTTCTTCACATCCTGGCCAACATTTCCTGGTTGTTGAATCATTCTGTGTTGCAGCCATTCTGACAGGTGTGAGTTGATTTTACATTGTGATTTTGATTTGCAGTTTTTCTCATGATTCGTGACTTGGAGCATCTTTCATATGTCTATTATCCACCTGTATGTCTGTTAAGTTCTTTGTATAGCTGTTAAGTTCTTTGGCCCATTTCTTAATTGGATTCTTTGTTGTTTGGGTGTTGAGTTATATGAGCTCTTTATCTATTTGAATGATAATCTCTTATTGGATATTATGGTGACTATCTTCTGAAATTCAGTTGTTGTCTTTACATTTTGTGGATGGTTTCCTTTGCCATGCAAAAGTTTTTAATTTGATGGTCTCCAGTTTGTGTGTGTGTGTGTGTGTGTGTGTGTGTGTGTTGTGTTTATTTCCTTAGCCCAGGAGATATATGTTATTCAGAGCAATGTCAAAATCTTTACTGCATATATTTTGTTCTACGAATTGATGGTTTCATTCTCATACATTTAAATCTAATTTATTTTTAGTTTATTCTTGTATATGGAGTGATGAGGTACGTATTTTTCTATACTGCATCTATTTATGTATTACATGTCATATATTATACATTATTATGCATACATAACATGTATTTTATATTTTCTATAGTACACATAGTATATTACAATGTATATGCATGTTCACATTTTCTATATATTTTATATGGTATGTATACATCTACTTATACAAGCACATATCCTAACATGTTATGTCTATTAAAATTGTATATTTTATGTCACATATATTATTTTTTAAAAGTAGCAACATATACATTAGAAATAAGTAAATAAGTTAGCAATATAATAAGACAAGGATCCTGATCCAACTATTCAGTACAGGAATATCTGAGATCTATTTATTAATTTAATATAAATTTTAAAAATATATCATATAGGATATATTCTGTGTGTTATTCCTCATTTTTAATCCTCTTGTTTCCCGTCATTTAAAGTTAAATACTACCTGAATTTGTTTAGGCATATCACTGTTTTCTTCATATATAACCAATAGTTATTACATGTATTATGTATATAGTACGGGGACATTATCAATATGGTGACATACTCAATGCCTTTTTTATATTACTAGCTTTTTATGAAATGGCATTATTTTTAATTACCATATTTGATTTCACTCTGACTGCGACTTTTAAAATCCGTTATCCTATTGATGATCATTTGAGTTGTTTCGTGTTTATTTTAAAGAACAATATGGCAGGGACCTGGTTTTGTAAATATCCCCAGGTAAACCTATGATCGAGTTACCCCGGAATATGTACAGTGATGAGTGGATGCACTGTGTTCTTATTTATAAATGTAAAGACTTTTAAAATAATGCAAATTGCTTTCCAAAGTGGTTGTACCAATCCACATTACCACCAGCACTGACTAGGAGTTATCAGGGCTCCACATTTTCAATAAAACTTGGTTTTCCCAGACTCTCAATATCTGCCATTCTGGTAAATACAAAAATTGAAAATTTTGCTTTAGTTTTATGTTTATCTAAGTATTAACAATATTAATGGCTTCTTATATGTTTCTGGCCAAAGTATATTCACTGTTGCTTTTTGAATATCATAAATATGTTTTTATATACTGCATCTATTTGAGTATTGTATGTTATAGATTATACATTATTATGCAAACATAAGATATATTTTATATTATCTATAGTACACATAGTATATTACAATGTATATGCATGTTTATATTTGCTATATATGTTATATGGTATGTATACATATATTTACATGAGAACATATCCTAACATATACTGTCTATTATTATCATATATGTATATATGTATATGTAGGGTCAGGGGTAGGGGTAGAATCAGGGGTAGGGGTAGGGTCAGGGAGAGGGGTAGGGTCAGGGTAGGGGTAGGGTTAGGGTCAGGGTCAGGGATAGGGGTTGGGTCAGGGGTAGGGGTTGGGTCAGGGGTAGGGGTAGGGTCAGGGATAGGGTTAGGGTCAGGGGTAGGGGTAGTGGTTGGGTCAGGGGTAGGGTTAGGGTCAGGGGTAGGGGTAGGTTCAGGGGTAGGGGTAGGGTCAGGGGTAGGGGAAGCGTCAGGGGTACGGGTAGGTTCAGGGGTAGGGATAGGGTTAGGGGTAGGGGTTAGGTCAGGTGTAAGGGTAGGTCAGACTTAGGGGTTAGGTCAGGGGTAGGGGTAGGGTCAGGGGTATCGGTAGGGGTAGGGTTAGGGGTAGAGGTAGGGTCAGGGATAGGGGTTGGATCAGGGGTAGGGGTAGGGTCACGGGTAGGGGTTCGATCAGGGTAGGGTTAGGGTCAGGGGTAGGGGTTGGGTCAGGGGTAGGAGTAGGGTCAGGGGTAGGGGAAGCTTCAGGGGTACGGGTAGGTTCAGGGGTAGGGATAGGGTTAGGGGTAGGGGTTAGGTCAGGTGTACGGGTAGGGTCAGACTTAGGGGTTAGGTCAGGGGTAGGGGTAGGGTCAGGGTTATTGGTAGGGTTAGGGTTAGGGGTAGAGGTAGGGTCAGGGATAGGGGTTGGGTCAGGGGTAGGGGTAGGGTCAGGGGTAGGGGTTGGATCAGGGGTAGCGTTAGGGTCAGGGGTAGGGGTTGGGTCAGGGGTAGGGGTAGGGTCAGGGGTAGGAATAGGGGTAGGGTCAGAGGTAGGGGTAAAGGTAGGGTCAGGGGTAGTGGTAGGGGTAAGGTCAGGGGTAGGGGTTGGATCAGGAGTAGGGATAGGGTTAGGGTCAGGGTTAGTGGTATGGCTAGGGTCAGGGTTAGGGGTAGGGAAAGGGGTAGGGTAAGTTGAAGTGTTTGGGTCAGGGGTAGGGGTAGGGGTAAATTCAGTGGTAGGGGTAGGGGTAGGGTCAGGGTTAGGGGTACAGGTAGGGTCAGGGGTAGGGTTTGGGTCAGGGGTAGGGGTAGGTGTAGGTTCAGGGGTAGGATTAAAGTTAGAGTCAGGGGTAGGGGTAGTGTCAGGTAAGGTCAGGGTTAAGAGTCGGGTTACAGTCAGGGGTAAGTGTAGGGGTAGTTTCAGGGATAAGGGAAAAGGTAGGTGTAGTGGTTGGGTCAGGGTTAGGGGTAGGGTCAGGGGTATGGCTAGGTGTAGGGTCAGTGGTAGTGGTAGGGTCAGGGGTAGCGATAGGGTCAGGAGTGGGGTAGGTTCAGGGGTAGGGGTAAGGGTAGGGTCAGGGCTAGGTGTTGGGCCAGAGGTAGCGGTAGGTGTAGGTTCAGGGTTAGGGGTTGGGTCAGGGGCAGGGGTCGGAGTAGGGTCAAGGGTAGGGGAAGGGTTAAGGGTAGTGGTTGCATCAGGGTTAGGGGTATGGTCAGGGGTAGTGGGAGGGGTTGGGTCAGGTATAAGTGTAGGGTCAGGGGAAGCGGAAGGGGTAGGGTCAGGGACAGGGGTTTGGTCACGCGTAGAGATAGGGTCAGGGGTAGGGGTAGAGTTAGAGTCTGTGGTAGGGGTAGGGTCAGGGATAGGTGTAGGGTTAGGGTCAGGTGCAGGGGTAGGGTCAGAGGTAGGGGTAGGGGTAGGGTCAGGTGTAGGGGTAGGATCAAGGGTAGGGATAGGGTCAGGGGGAGTGGATGGGTCAAGTGTATGGGTAAGGGTAGGGTCAGGGTTAGGGTTTTCGTCAGGGGTAGGGGTAGGGTCAGGGGTAGGGGTAGGGGTAAGTCTGGGGTAGGGGTTGGGTCAGGAGTAGTGTTAAGTGTAACGTCAGGGTAGGGGTAGGTTCAGGGGTAGGAGAAGGGATAGGGTCATGGTAATGGGCAGGGTCAGGTGTAGGGGTAGGGTCAGGGGTACGGGTAGGGTTTGTGGTAGGGGTAGGGTAAGGGCTAGTGGTAGGGTTAGAGGTAGGGGTAGGGTTAGAGTCAGAGGTAGGGGTAGGGTTAGTTGTAGTGTTAGGGGTAGGTTCAGGTGTAGGAGTAGGGTCAAGGGCATGGATAGGGTCTGGGGTGGGGGATCGGTGGATATGGGTAAGGGTAGGGTCAGGGGTAGGTTTGGGTCAGGAGTAGGGGTAGGGTCAGGGCTATGGGTAGGGTAATGGTGAGGGGTAGGTGTAGGGGTAGGATCAGGGGTAGGAACAGGGGTTGGTTCAGGGGTAGGGGAATGGTCAGGGATTAGGGGTAAGGGTATGGTCAAGGGTAGGGGTTTGGTCAGGGATAGGGGTAGGGGTAGGGTCAAGGGGACGGGTAAATTTAGAATCAGGGTTAGGGGTTGCGTCAGGTGTGGGTTAGTGTTTGGGTCAGGGGTAGGGGTAGGGGTTCAGTCAGGGGTAGGGGTAGGGGTAGGGTCAGGTGTAGGGGTAGGGTTAGGTTCAGGGGTAAGTGTTGGGTCAGGTGTAGGGATAGGGGTAGGGTCAAGTAGGGGTAGGGGTAGGGTCAGGGGTAGGGTTTGGGTCAGGTTTAGGGCTAGAGTTAGGGTCAGGTGTAGCGGTTCGGTCAGGGGTAGGGGTTGGGTCAGGGGTAGGGGTAGGATCAGGGTAGAGGTAAGGGTAGGGTCAGCGGTACGGTTAGGGGTAGGGTCAGAGTATAGGTAGGGGTAGAGTAGGGATAGGGGTAGGAGTAGGGTCAGGGTTAGAAGTAGGGTCAGGGGTAGGAGTGGGGGTAGGGTCTGGCCAGGGTAAGTGTTGGCTCAGGGGTAGGGATAGGGTAGGTTCAGGGGTAGGGTTTGGGTCAGTTGTAAAGGTAGGCGTAGGGTCAGGGGTAGGGGTACGGGTAGGGTCCGGGGTAGGGCTAGAATTAGGATCAGGGGTACGGGTTGGTTCAGGAGTAAGGACCCGGAGGTGCCAAGGAGCCGCACTGCCTTGGCTGGAGAAAGCCGCCCGAGGCAGTTTGGAGGCGGGTGCCTGCAGGCAGCCCTGGGCTTGGGCTTTGGGGGCGGCGAAGTGGGCGCGGCGAAGGGCTGCCGGTTGACCGCTTGCGCTTGCGGGGAAAAAAGAGGATATAGAAGGGGCTGTGGGGGGCAGACCGGGCCGAGGCGCCTGGCGTGAGGCCGGGGCTGCGAGGCTGTAGGTCCAGGCGGCGGCCCCGACCCCACGCTCCCACTAACCACCCCCACCCCCCCACGACCAGCCCCGCTGGCCAGGGGTCCCGCGGCGGGGTTGGCGGCAACAGAGGGTCCAGGGGCGTGGCGGCCGCAAAAGAAGTGGCGGGCAAAAGCCTAGAGCACCCGGTATTCCCAGGCGGTCTCCCATCCAAGTACTAACCAGGCCCGACCCTGCTTGGCTGCGAGATCAGCCGAGATCGGGCGCGTGCAGGGTGGTATGGCCGTAGACGCTGGGACCGGGCTCCTGGCGCCCCAAGAGCTGCCGCCCAGCCTGCGTGGTGAGCGCGCGCCAGCTTGTTGGGCAGCGCAGGCGGCGAGCCTCTCCCCTCTCCCCGCTGGCCGGCTCCAGCATTGCCACGCCTCCCGCCTGCTCCCCGCCTCCTCAGGACGTCGCCGGCGAGGGCAGCGGGTTACTCCTTACCCACAGCGAGGCCCCTTCGCGCCACCCGTGGCTCCACGGGGCCTCTGCGACTACCCTGGCGGTGACGGAAGCCAGACAGACAGGGGTTGGGAGTTGGGGGCGACGCCCAGGCTGGGTCACGGACTGGGACAGACGCACGGAGGCTGTGTTGAAGTGGCAGCTCCCCCACCGGAGTGCTGTGGCGCCCGGGGCTGGGCTCCGTTAAGCAGGCAGTGCCCGGGGGGTGGGCAGTCACCCTGGGACCCCCGGGCAGGCCTCCAGGATCTGCGGAGTGCCGGTGGGGTCCGAGGCACGCATGGGGTCCCGCACGCGGGAGGAGAGGCTCAGGGACAGGCACCCTCCTCCTGTGGGTTGTGTGCCTGCCGGCCTGCCTGCTTTTCCTCTGTGGTGGTCAGTCCTGGAGCCCCGGGGCGCGGGCCACGCGTGCACGCAAGTGTGGCGCTCCCTCATTCCACTGGTTTGTCGGGTCTCTTTTGTGGCTGTGCGCCAGGGGCCGCCGCGGCTGGCCGGGGGGAACCGAGGGCGCAGAGCTCTCCTGAAAGAAGGAAGGGCACTGGGGGAGGGGCCGCGGTGCCTGCCAGCAGAGACAAAGGCCTCTGGTGGGGTGGGGCGGCTGGGCGTCTCCTCGGCCTGCGGTCCGGGGACAACTGGGGCCTCTGTCTCTGGGCCCTGGTGCAGGCAGTAAGATTGTCACCCCTGTGACAAGAACCCCGAGGTGCCAAGGACCGGCACTGCCTTGGCCTGCGGCGAGCCTCTCCCCTCTCCCCGCTGGCCGGCTCCAGCATTGCCACGCCTCCCGCCTGCTCTCCGCCTCCTCAGGACGTCGCGGGCAAGGGCAGCGGGTTAATCCTTACCCACGTCGAGGCCCCTTTGCGCCACCCGTGGCTCCATGGGGCATCTGCCACTACCCTGGCGGTGACAGAAGCCAGAGAGACAGGGGTTGGGAGTTGGGGGGGCGAAAGGAGGGACGCACAGGCTGGGTCATGGACTGGGACAGACGCATGGAGGCTGAGCTGTGCTGTGCTGCGCTGCGCTGAGCTGTGCTGTGCTGAGCTGTGCTGAGCTGTGCTGTGCTGTGCTGTACTGAGCTGAGCTGTGCTGTGTTGTGCTGAGCTGTCCTGTGCTGTGCTGAGCTGTGCTGACCTGAGCTGAGCTGAGCTGAGCTGAGCTGTGCTGAGCTGAGCTGTGCTGAGCTGAGCTGTGCTGAGCTGAGCTGAGCTGAGCTGAGCTGTCCTATGCTGTGCTGAGCTGAGCTGAGTTGAGCTGTGCTGAGCTGAGCTGAGCTGTGGTGAGCTGAGCTGTGCTGAGCTGAGCTGAGCTGTGCTGTGCTGAGCTGTGCTGAGCTGAGCTGTGCTGAGCTGAGCTGTTCTGTGCTGTGCTGAGCTGAGCTGAGCTGAGCTGAGCTGAGCTGTGCTGTGCTGAGCTGAGGTGAGCTGTGCTGAGCTGAGCTGAGCTGAGCTGTGCTGAGCTGTGCTGAGCTGAGCTGAGCTGAGCTGTGCTGAGCTGTGCTGTGCTGAGCTGACCTGAGCTGTGCTGAGCTGTGCTGTGCTGAGCTGTGCTGAGCTGAGCTGAGCTGAGCTGAGCTGAGCTGTGCTGTGCTGAGCTGAGCTGAGCTGTGCTGAGCTGAGCTGTGCTGAGCTGTGCTGAGCTGAGCTGAGCTGAGCTGAGCTGTGCTGAGCTGAGCTGAGCTGTGGTGAGCTGAGCTGAGCTGAGCTGAGCTGTGCTGAGCTGAGCTGTCCTGTGCTGAGCTGTGCTGTGCTGAGCTGTGCTGAGCTGTGCTGAGCTGAGCTGAGCTGAGCTGAGCTGAGCTGTGCTGTGCTGAGCTGAGCTGAGCTGTGCTGAGCTGAGCTATGCTGAGCTGTGCTGAGCTGAGCTGAGCTGTGCTGAGCTGAGCTGAGCTGTGCTGTGCTGAGCTGAGCTGTGGTGAGCTGAGCTGAGCTGAGCTGAGCTTAGCTGTCCTATGCTGTGCTGAGCTGAGCTGAGCTGAGCTGTGCTGTGCTGTGCTGTGCTGAGCTGTCCTGTGCTGAGCTGAGCTGACCTGAGGTGAGGTGAGGTGAGGTGAGGTGAGGTGAGCTGAGCTGAGCTGAGCTGAGCTGAGCTGAGCTGAGCTGAGCTGTCCTGCTCAGCACAGCTCAGCACAGCACAGCTCAGCTCAGCTCAGCACAGCACAGCTCAGCCCAGCACAGCTCAGCACAGCACAGCTCAGCACAGCTCAGCTCAGCTCAGCTCCCCACAGCTCAGCTCAGCTCAGCTCAGCTCACCACAGCTCAGCTCAGCTCAGCACAGCACAGCTCAGCTCATCTCAGCTCAGCTCAGCACAGCTCAGCTCAGCTCAGCTCAGCACAGCACAGCTCAAACCAGCACAGCTCAGCACAGCACAGCTCAGCACAGCACAGCTCAGCTCAGCTCAGCTCAGCTCAGCTCACCACAGCTCAGCTCAGCTCAGCTCAGCACAGCACAGCTCAGCTCAGCTCATCTCAGCTCAGCACAGCTCAGCACAGCACAGCTCAGCTCACCTCAGCTCAGCACAGCACAGCTCAAACCAGCACAGCTCAGCACAGCACAGCTCAGCACAGCACAGCTCAGCTCAGCTCAGCTCAGCTCAGCTCACCACAGCTCAGCTCAGCACAGCACAGCTCAGCTCAGCTCATCTCAGCTCAGCACAGCTCAGCACAGCACAGCTCAGCTCACCTCAGCTCAGCACAGCACAGCTCAAACCAGCACAGCTCAGCACAGCACAGCTCAGCACAGCACAGCTCAGCTCAGCTCAGCTCAGCTCACCACAGCTCAGCTCAGCTCAGCTCAACACAGCACAGCTCAGCTCAGCTCAGCACAGCTCAGCACAGCCCAGCTCAGCTCAGCTCATCTCAGCTCAGCACAGCACAGGACATCTCCGCTCAGCTCAGCTCAGCACAGCACAGCTCAGCTCAGCTCAGCTCAGCACAGCACAGCTCAACCCAGCACAGCTCAACCCAGCACAGCTCAGCACAGAACAGCTCAGCACAGTACAGCACAGCTCAGCTCAGCTCAGCTCAGCTCAGCTCAGCTCACCACAGCTCAGCTCAGCTCAGCACAGCACAGCTCAGCTGAGCTCAGCACAGCTCAGCACAGCTCAGCTCAGCACAGCTCAGCACAGCTCAGCACAGCACAGCTCAGCTCAGCTCAGCAAGCACAGCTCAGCTCAGCACAGCTCAGCTCAGCTCAGCACAGCACAGCACAGCTCAGCTCAGCTCAGCTCAGCTTACCACAGCTCAGCTCAGCTCAGCTCAGCTCAGCTCAGCACAGCAAAGCACAGCACAGCACAGCTCAGCTCAGCTCAGCTCAGCACAGCACAGCTCAGCTCAGCTCAGCTCAGCTCAGCTCAGCACAGCACAGCACAGCTCAGCTCAGCTCAGCTCAGCTCAGCTCAGCTCAGCTCACCACAGCACAGCTTAGCTCAGCTCAGCACAGCTAAATTTAGTTCGGCAGAGCACAGTACAGCACAGCTCAGCTCAGCTCAACTCAGGTCAGCACAGCTCAGCCCAGCTCAGCACAGGACAGCTCAGCACAGAACAGCACAGCACAGCTCTGCTCAGCTCAGCTCAGCTCACCACAGCTCAGCTCAGCTCAGCACAGCACAGCTCAGCTCAGCTCAGCACAGCTCAGCACAGCTCAGCTCAACTCAGCTCAGCTCAGCTCAGCACAGCACAGGACAGGTCCGCTCAGCTCAGCTCAGCACAGCTCAGCACAGCTCATCTCAGCACAGCTCAGCACAGCTCAGCACAGCACAGCTCAGCTCAGCACAGCACAGGACAGCTCCGCTCAGCTCAGCTCAGCACAGCTCATCTCATCACAGCTCATCTCAGCACAGCTCATCACAGCTCAGCACAGCTCAGAACAGCACAGCTCAGCTCAGCTCAACACAGCACAACTCAGCTCAGCACAGCTCAGCTCATCTCATCACAGCTCATCTCAGCTCAGCTCAGCACAGCTCAGCACAGCTCATCTCAGCACAGCTCAGCACAGCTCAGCACAGCACAGCTCAGCTCAGCTCAGCTTAGCACAGCACAGGACAGCTCCGCTCAGCTCAGCTCAGCACAGCTCATCTCATCACAGCTCATCTCAGCACAGCTCAGCACAGCTCAGCACAGCTCAGCACAGCACAGCTCAGCTCAGCTCAACACAGCACAACTCAGCTCAGCACAGCTCAGCTCAGCTCAGCACAGCTCAGCTCAGCTCAGCTCAGCTCACCACAGCTCAGCTCAGCTCTTCACAGCTCAGCTCAGCTCAGCTTAGCACAGCACAGGACAGCTCCGCTCAGCTCAGCTCAGCACAGCTCATCTCATCACAGCTCATCTCAGCACAGCTCAGCACAGCTCAGCACAGCACAGCTCAGCTCAGCTCAACACAGCACAACTCAGCTCAGCACAGCTCAGCTCAGCTCAGCACAGCTCAGCTCAGCTCAGCTCAGCACAGCACAGGACAGCTCCGCTCAGCTCATCTCAGCACAGCTCAGCACAACTCAGCACAGCACAGCTCAGCTCAGCACAGCACAACTCAGCTCAGCACAGCTCAGCTCAGCTCAGCACAGCACAGCTCAGCTCAGCTCAGCACAGCACAGCTCAGCTCAGCTCAGCACAGCTCAGCTCAGCTCAGCTCAGCTCAGCTCAGCACAGCTCAGCACAGCTCAGTGTGGGTGCCTGCCGACGAGAGGAACAGTCCCTGAAGTGGGGAGTGAGGATTGAGAAAAAAAGAAGAGCAACAAAGATGGGATCGGGAGGGCAGGCAATTCTAAGTAGACTCCTGCAGTTCTAAGTAGAATGCCTCAGTTCTAAGTAGAATGCCTCACCCCAAGTTTATTTTTGCAGCTTATATACTCTGGGCCTCAAAAAAGTAACAGAACTGTATGCAATCTAATAGTTACAATATAGGTAATACACAAGGGCTGGTTTCCTGGCCAGCTCCCTACTTCCTGACCTTGTCAATTCTGTGTTCTCAAAGTAGCAAGTTTTGCCTTGCTGGGAGCACAAACCACTCAAGGAAGTCAAAGGTTCAACATTACACAAAACAACACCTGCTAGCAGTTCAGCACGGTTTCACACAGCTCAGCTCAGCACAGCTCAGCACAGCTCAGCTCAGCTCAGCTCAGCACAGCACAGCTCAGCACAGCACAGCACATCTCAGCTCAGCTCAGCTCAGCTCAGCTCAGCACAGCTCAGCACAGCTCAGCTCAGCTCAGCTCAGCTCAGCTCAGCACAGCTCAGCACAGCACAGGACAGCTCAGCACAGCACAGCACAGCTCATCTCAGCTCAGCTCAGCACAGCTCAGCACAGCTCAGCTCAGCTCAGGTCAGCTCAGGTCAGCTCAGGTCAGCTCAGCTCAGCACAGCTCAGCTCAGCTCAGGTCAGCTCAGCTCAGCTCAGCTCAGCTCAGCTCAGCTCAGCTCAGATATAAAAGGCGTCCAAATTGGGAATGAAGAAGTTAAAATATTACTCTTTGCAGATGACATCATGCTATACATAGAAAACCATAAAGACTCCACCAAAAAGCTGTTAGAAACAATCAATGAATAGAGTAAAGTTGCTGGCTACAAAATCAACGTACAAAACTCCATTGCATTCCTATATACTAACAATGAAATCTCAGAAAAAGAAATACAAAAAACAATTCCCTTTGCAATTGAAGCAAAAAGAATAAAATAGCTAGGAATAAACTTAACCAAGGATGTGAAGGATTTATATGCTGAAAATTATAAGACATTTATGAAAGAAATTGAAGAAGACACAAAGAAATGGAAAGACATTTCGTGCTCATGGATTGGAAGAATCAACATAGTTAAAATGACCATATTACCCAAAGCAATATACAGATTTAATGCAATCCCCATCAAAATCCCAATGGCATTTTTTAAAGAAATAGAACAAAAAATCATCAGAGTTGTTTGGATCCCCAAAAGACCCCGAATAGCCAAAGCAATCTTAAGAAAATAGAACAATACTGGAGGTATCGCACTCCCTGACTTTAGCCTGTACTACAGGGCTACAATAATCAAAACAGCATGGCATTGGCAGAAAAACAGACACATAGACCAATGGAATAGAATTGAGAACCCAGAAATAAAACCACATAAATATGGACAGATAATTTTTGACAAAGAAGCTAAAAACATACAATGGAGGAAAGACAGCCTCTTCAATAAATGGTGCTGGGAGAATTGGATAGCCACGTGCAAAAGAATGAAACTGGACTGCTATCTGTCACCATGTACCAAAATTAATTCAAAATGGATCAAAGACTTAAGCATAAGACCTGACACAATGAACTGCATAGAAGAAAACATAGGTACTAAACTTATGGATCTTGGGTTCAAAGAGCATTTTATGAATTTGACTCCAATGGCAATAGAAGTAAAAGCTAAAATAAACAAATGGGACTATATGAAATTAAAAGCTTCCGCACAGCAAAAGAAACCATCGACAAAATAGAGGCAACCAACTGAAAGGGAGAAGATTTTTGCAAACAGTGCCTCCGATAATGGGCTAATATCCAAAATATACAAAGAACTCATGAAGCTCAACAACAAAGAAAGCAAACAACCCAATTGAAAATTGGGCAGAGGACCTGAAGAGACATTTCTCTAAAGAGGACTTACAAATGGCAAATAGACATATGAAAAAATGCTCAACATCACTAATCATCAGAGAAATGCAAATAAAAACCACAATGAGATATCACCTCACCCCAGTCAGAATGGCTATCATCAACGAGACAAATACTAACAAGTGTTGGAGAGGCTGTGGAGAAAAAGGAACCCTCATACACTGTTGGTGGGAGTGCAGACTGGTGCAGCCGCTATGGAAGGCAGTGTGGAGGTTCCTCAAAAAATTACGAATAGAATTACCATATGACCCAGCAATCCCCCCCCTGGGTATCTACCCCCAAAATTTGAAAAAATTTACACATAAAGACACGTTGCTCCAATGTTCACTGCAGCTTGGTTTATGGTGGCCAAGACATGGAAACAACCAAAATGTCCTTCGATAGATGAATGGATAAATAAATTGTGGTATATATACACAATGGAATACTATTCGGCGGTAAGAAAGATGAAATAGGACCATTTGTGACAACATGGATGGATCTTGAGAGTATAATGCTAAGCGAAATGAGTCAGACAGAAAAAGCAGAGAACCCTATGATTTCACTGATATGTGGTATATAAACCAAAAACAACAAAAGAACAAGACAAACAAATGAGAATCAAGAACTCATAGATACAGACAATAGTTTAGTGGTTACCAGAGGGTAAGGGGTTGAGGGGAGGGAGATGAGGGTAAGGGGGATGAAATATATGGTGATGGAAGGAGAATTGACTCTGGGTGGTGAACACACAATGGGATTTATAGATGATATAATACAGAATTGTACACCTGAAATCTATGTTATTTCACTAAGAATTGTCACCCCAATAAATTTAAAAAATAAGATAAAATAAATAAAATAAAATTACATAGGTTTCAAGGGTTGTCATGAGTGCCTGTAAGTGACATTTCAGTCTCTTCCCGAAAGTCAAGAGGACATTAACCCCTCCACCGGGCCGTATGTCACTGTGTGGTACTCGTGACGTAAGTTGGGAACAAAGTCCTTTCACACAGGTTCAGGTAGAGTGAGTAGCACAGCTTTATTTTGGTACCAATGTCCCTCCAGAGGCCAATGCTCTCCTAAGCAGAGAAGATTATGCAGAATAGAATAGAATTTAATAATGAACCATGTCGCAGGGTCAATTGAGGTGGAGAAGGTCGCTGGTCCAGGAGAGACGGCAGGGCCCCGGACAGGTCTGAGGCAAGATGGTCTTGCAAGGAAGAACTTCAGAGAGTCCCGGAGTATTGTGGCTTGCACCCCACAGAGGACTGTCGGATTTCCCAGAGGAACATCGCAGTGGATCATTCCGGACTGTCTGGTTCAGAGCCTCGCAGAGGGTCTTTGCTCCCAGTCAGACCACTCATAGTATTGCTCTTGAACTCTGCTTTTGTCCTCTCTTCCTTGGACTTGTTTCCTCTTAGGTGAGAACCAGAAGTTGTTTTAGTGAACACGTTTACCACTCAATTTTGTTATGCTCAGTTTCACACATAAATATAATCATGCTGACTTACATGTTTATGCTCTAAACATAAACACGTTTACTTTCACTTTACTCTTATCAGTCTCACACATGTGCAGCCATAGTCCTGTTCCTACCAGTAAACAACTTGTTTTGCACACCTCAATCCGACATATGTGATACATTTTATATGCTCTATACAAGGGTACATTTCTGTATTACATCATCCATATATCACATTGTGTGATACCACCCAGAGTCACTTCTCCTTCCATCACCACATATTTGATCCTTTTACCCTCATCTACCACCCATCTCCCTGCTTACCCTCTGGTAACCACTAAACTATTGTCTGTGTCTATGAGTTTTTGTTTATTTGTCTGTCTTGTTCTTTGTTGCTTTCAGATCCCACATATCAGTGGAATCATATAGTTCTCGACTTTTTCTGTCTGACTTATTTTGCTTAGCATAATAATCTCAAGTTCCATCCATGTTGTCGCAAATGGCACTATTTCATCTTTTCTTATGGCAGAATAGCATTCCATTGTGTATATACACCACAATTTCTTTATCCATTTATCTACCGAAGGACACTTTGGTTGTTTCCAGTGCTGCAATGAACATCGGAGCACCTATACCAATGGAATAGAATTGAAAACCCAGAAATAAACCCACATAAATATGGGGAGATGATTTTTGACAAAGAAGCCAAAAACGTGCAAAGGAGAAAAGACAGCCTCTTCGATAAATGATGCTGGGAGAGTTGGAAAGCCAGGTGCAAAAGAATGAAACTAGACTGTTATCTGTCACCATGTAGCAAAATTACTCAAAACGGATCAAAGACCTAAATATAAGATCTGAAACAGTAAATTGCATAGAAGAAAACATAGGTACTAAACTTATGGGCTTTGGGTTCAAAGAGCATTTTATGAATTTGACTCCAAAGGCAAGGGAAGTAAAAGCTAAAATAAATGAATGGGACTATAGCAAACTAAAGAGCCTCTGCACAGCAAAAGAAACCATTGGCAAAATAAAGAGGCAACCAACCAAATGGGAGAAGACTTTTGTAAACAACACCTCTGATAAGGGACTAATACCCAAAATACGTAAGGAACTCATACAACTCAACAACAAAAAAACAAACAATCCAATTAAAAAACGGGCGGAGGACCTGAATAGACATTTCTCCAAAAAGGACATACAGATGGCTAATAGACATATGAAAAAATACTCAACATCACTAATTATCACAGAAATGAAAATGAAAATCACAATGAGATGTCACGTCATGGCTTTTTTGCCTCGCCTCGCCTCGCCTCACCAACAGAGGGCTATGAAAAGATTTTTTAGTAGGAGTGGAATAGAGCAAAACTTATAGTGTAAAAACTTAATTTCTGATATTGTGGAAGGCAAAGTAAAGGAAAAAAGGGTCTGAAGGAATTTTTGTCTTATGTCTTAAATGCTCATTCTGAGGTGGGGCCTGTCATGCACAAGCCCCTTCTCCACAGATAGAGCTTGCAATAAATATTTTTGTTTCTTTGTTCTTAAATGTGTACAATCAGATATTTGAATATAAGTGAAAGAATAT
Source organism: Rhinolophus hipposideros (assembly GCF_964194185.1). Classification (NCBI taxonomy): domain Eukaryota; kingdom Metazoa; phylum Chordata; class Mammalia; order Chiroptera; family Rhinolophidae; genus Rhinolophus; species Rhinolophus hipposideros. Next base: position 272,578 of record NW_027669489.1, read on the forward strand.
GAGTGAGCCTGAAAATAATGAGAGAGATATCAGAACTTGGGAACAAATCACAGGGAAATGAAATCTGCATCCTTTCGCATGGTTTTTTCTCCATGAACCCTGGGAGGCACTCACACAAGAGCTGGAGAATCCTAAGAAATGCTTCTCCTGGTGAAAAACGTGATGGGGAAGAGCGCCTCTGTAGAAGGAGCATTGAACTCCACTGGGACACTTTCTCTCTACCTCCTCTTTTGAATAGGAGCCTTGATCTGTGGGGCAGGGGAACCAAACACTTTGCTCTTAGAATACTAGTGAAAAGAGATTGCAGCTGGAGAAGAGAACAAGACAATCTATCCTTAGTTGAGGGGCAGGGAAGTACTTGAATTACTAAGAGGATCAGCATGCTGCCTTGAAGGATATGATATCTGGATAAGATTTAACAAAAAAATCAGCAGGTCAAAAATTTAAGGAAAAATAGTATCTTTCAGTCGTAAAGTATCTCCATTAAATATTATTTATCGAGGGGGAAAAAGGAACTTCTCAATGAAAAAACATGGTAGACATTACGTTAATAAAATGACCAAGTTTAACATAACCAGTAATAATACAGATTTACATCATGCCCTCCCTGAAATTGTGCAGTGAGAAGGGCGTGTCACCTCTCTGATAGTCATCTCAAAAACCCATAACTGTATTGTACTTATAAGGATATATCAGACAAAATCAAAATTGAGGAGCTGCCTATAAAATAGCTGAGAATTACGCTTAACATGTGTCAAAGTCTTGAAAGTCAAGGAAAATCTGAGGAACTATTACAGATTAGAGGAGAACTATGGCAATCAAAGATTGGATTGGACTGGATCTTGAAACAGAAAGACAACACTTTAGGGGAAACTGGTGAAATCCAAATAAAGTCTCGAGTTTAGAAAACAGTATTGTACCAATGTTTATTTCTTTTTTTTAATTGAAGTTTGTTTGGGTGACAATTGTTAGTAAAGTTACATGGATTTCAGGTGTACAATTCTGTATTACATCATCTATAAATTCCATTGTGTGTTCACCTTCCATCACCATATATTTGATCCCTTTTACCCTTATCTACCACTCCCCTCCCCCCTTACCCTCTGGTAAAATGTTTACTTCTTAATTTTGATCATGCTAACATTAGGAAATTCTAGCTAATGGAAATAAGGGCACTGTGTACTATTTTTGTAGCTCTTCTCTAAATCTAAAATATTAAAATATTAGAAGCTATTTACATGTATAAATGTATGTCAAAATGTATGAATTTGAGGACACTAAGGAATCCAGGAAATACTGAAATGAGTTAGTATAAGTACCAAGAAAACCAGTAGAAGATCAGATTTTTGGAAAATGTGGTCCAGAGATAAAAATCAGATTCAATGGAATATATAATTATTGAGAGCTTAGAAAAATATTCCAGATGTAATAAATTCATGAAAGACAGATAATTCATTTAAATTTCATGACAGAACTTCCTTTTTGTGGGGCAGAGGAGTCACAGCAATGGACCTACAGAGTAGGGAATGGAATTCTAGCACCCTTCTTGGGTAGGGAGAGAACTCATGTACTTACCGACCGTCAGCCTCCTCCTGAGCCTTACAGGTGTCCTCATCTTAACGAAATGTGAAGTCAAGAGATTTTGGCTCTGGTTTGTGGGATAGGAAATGCAGGTGTACGTATCTTGTTTGAATTTGCATAGTTGACAAATCAGAATAGTGATTCAATAAATTACCCAAAAGAGTAGATAGGGGATGTAAGGGAGATCATCCTCATCTATCATATGGGGAAGGCAATAGTTAAAATATAACATCAATTGCAGAATAACGTTTAGATACAGAAGCAGTATTTGGAGAATAAACATTAATCACCCAAAGAACTCAAAAAGAAAAACTGATGGAGGGCATGTGTTGGACTTGTACAGGAAGGGCAAGATTGAGACAGACACGTATAGTTAGTTCTTTATTGTAAACCTATGATCTTTTACCACATATTTGGAGATATTTTGTTTGCAATATATAGCAAGTAATCTGTTAGAACCATAAAATGATGGGTAAGACAAATAAGTGTGAATATGTTTTTCTTTACATTCTTTTGTGTGTTTATGAGTATATACACATGCATGTGTGGGTATCTATTTAAATGTCAGATACACACACATAGATAGATACGTACGTACATAGATACGTAGATATAGATAGGAAAGAATCATATGCATTCCATATTATAGGTTACCAAATGTAATGCTAAATCACCAAGAAAGATTTTTAGCAATAGAGGCAGACAGTGAAATAGCTCATTTCATAAGCTCTTATATAAGAAAAGACTGCTTTTCTAAGTTGAAGACAAACATTGCGGGGCATATTCCTTTACACTGAAAAATCCTCAGCTCTCAAATCTAGAGCATATTTCAACCAAACTTTCCAAACCAATGTTATTACAACATGATTTATATAAAAGTCACTTGAGAATCACTTGTATTCTTTGATAGGTTGGCTGGAAATGGAATGCACACAGTCAGGCAACTTAAGAAAGCTTTATTGTAAGAGAGCAACAGTATATTGGCTGTGCAAAAGATGGCTACAATCCGGACTGCATGTCTAAAGGAGACTTCCAGTCCTGAAGAGGGGATGAGGAGGTTTTTATAGGGGCTGTGCAGACAGGATAGCATTGTTTGAACATGAAATGTTGAATGACAGCAAGCTAGTAGCTCTTTTGTGGTATTTTTTGTTGTTACAAGCATGGCTCTGTTTGTGTAGGTCAGCCAACATGGCTCTGTCTGTAAGTCAAGGTCTCTGAGACCTAACATTAAATGAAGGTCTCTAACATTCAGAGACCTACCCTTCCAGACTTGTTTGTTATTAAAATGTAGAAAGGCCACCGTGTCTCTATTCTGTAGTTTCTTCAGGCTGAATGAAGGTGGAGAGAGGAGGGAGACGTTGTGGAAGGGGCTGGTAATGTTGTTGTAGGTGAAGCATTTTATGGACAGCTCCATTTGTGCACACCTGGAGTAGGCTCTGCAGGAATTGGGTGAAAAGGTGGAAGAGGCAAAGACCAAAGGCTAGGACCATAAAAGATAATAGTTAAAGGCCCTATGAGGAGAACAAATCAAGAGCCACTCTTAGCTGTAAACTCGGATCGCCACTTGGTTCCTGAGGTGGTGTCTGTGATTCTGGGCCTGGCTGAGATCCTGTGGCAGGGTTTGAAATTCATGTAAGGAGACTCCTAGCCCTGCCGTTCCTTTCGTTACTCCCACAGAGATGTTCAGTGACACTAAAAGCGGATAAGGAGAACGACCATCTTTGGTGCATGAGAGTATATGTGGGGAGAGGTAGAAATTGACTATTGGGGGTGATCTCAATATCTGGAGAAAGGAAACCTAGGATGTAAGTCCCTGTACAATTGGTGAGCAGGCAAGCATATATGGAAGATGAAGAATTAGCTTGTGAGCTGGGTAGAGATAAGGGGTAATGGTAGGCAAAGTGTTATGAGAGGGAAGAGTCATATAATAAAGACAATAATGGGACTCAAGTCTTCTTGGGTTGAAAATCAGGTGATGGAATCAAAGAAAAGGAGCTCTAAAATGGACAAGTAGAGATAAGGAGAAAGGTAGAGATAACGGAGAGGATTTGGAGGGAGAGAGAAGGGGCTGGAGTGAGGTTGGAGTTGTGTGGTTCACGCAATGAGGAAAAGAGGAGAGGGTAGGGATCACAGTTCGTTAGTCTCTGAGTTTTTCCTGCAGGATGTTACAAAGTCAAAACGAGGTGGAGTGGAAATCAGGTGCCATATCACGGAGCCTGGGTGGAGTGGCAGGACAGGGGGTTCAGCTGTTTTTGCAGCTGAGACAAATGAAAGCAGGAGGGGTGATCCAGCAATTGCTGCTGTGGATGTGGTGAGAAGATGGTGGCAAGGCTCTTTCCCAGTTTGTCAACGTCTGACAGGTTCAGGTGTTTGAGATGGACCAAGTTTCCTGGAGCTTAGGGAATGTGAGAAAAACCGAGGAAGTGTCTTGGGGTCGGGGAAAAATGCAGTGTGCATGCTCCCCATGGATCTGCAGAATGAGGCTGATGGCTAGGAGGTAGTCGACCATTGGTGAGCTATTAGCTGTGAGGTTGTCTGGAAGGAAGGATCTGACATGAGGGAGCTTCTCCCCATCTTCCCTTCCTCTGAGGTCACAACTGACAAGAGCTTCCTGGCTGCTCAGAATGGAGTCTGGGGTGACACCTTCCCTATGGAGGGGTGCGTGAGCCTCAGACAGGTGCAGAGCTGGCTTCTGTCTCCTCCAAGCACTAGCTGTGTGACTTCAGACAAAGACATGGGAAGTCAGTGTCCTCACCTGTCAGGTGGGGATAACGGCTCCCTCTCAGGGTGGCTGTGAGATCAGTGAGGTGATGCAGGTCAGCTCCTGCCCCACAGGAGATGGTCCCTCACTCCCCCTCCCTCTTCCCTTCTCAGTCCTTTCTCTACCTCCATGGGCTGGAAGGATCTATGAGCAAATAGAAGGACTATTAGCAGATAGTCTCCTGGTGGCAGAATGCGATCTCCTGTTGGTGTCCACACAGCCAGTCCCCTGAGTGCTGACTCTGGCATCTGTGCCAGCTTCGTCCACAGGGCAGCGCTCACCACAGCCCCTCCCTGGTCTTCAAACCCTGCTCATCTCCAAATTCAAGGCCCTTGTCTCAGCTCAGGCCAGAGCGCCTCTCACCGCTCTTCTCACGGGTCTCCCTGCTGCCGTCCTTCCCTCGTCCAGGGCAACCTGCACACTGGGACCAGCTCCATCTTTCTAACTAAGGTGGGGTCTAACCCCGTCACTTCCTGTGCCTACAACCACCAGCAGCTTCACTGGGGCTGGAGAGGAAAGTCTCTGTCATCAGCACAGTGTTGCGACTTTATCAGGCCTCATGTTCTTCTCCTGGTCTCATTTCCTATCATAACACCCCAGTTCACTCACCAGGTACCCCCAGCTGTCACCATTAACCTGTCTGGTGCGGGCTTTGACAGACAGAGGTGTCAGCACTGAGACTGGGCCTGAAAGCAGGAATCTGAATAAAATACAGACTTCAGTGAACAGTCATGCATCAACATGTGTACGTTGATTGTAACAATTCTGGAAAGAGAGGAGAAAGTAAAACTAAAGTTAAGATACACCTATTGCGTCGAAATGGGTGATTTCCATGAACAAAATGGACCCTAAAATAAGGAAAATACTAAGCAATGATCCATCCAGGACCTCATCTTCCCACTTATTCTCGTCACATTGCTCTGGAGTTCCCTCTCCTGGGACAGGGAAGGAAAGGGGACAAAGCAGTTTGGAAGTTCCCCTGAGATCGATCCCTACCCAGTGTCCTCATATCCTGCACCCAGGAAGTCTTGATTTTGATATGTCAGGTAGGACTGGAAGCCACTGAGTTCCCTGGAAGCTGAGGTGCTGGACTGGGGCCAGAGAACAGATGCTGGGTCAGGAAAGCAACAGATTCCACATCACTGAGCCCTAACCCTAACCCCAAACCAAACACCTAACCTGTAAAACCTAAACACTAAACCCTTAGCCCTAAGCCTAAATCTAAACCTTAACATAAACGTAAAACCTTACAACCATAAACCATAACCAAGAGCATAAACCGTAACCTAAACCCTCAACGTAATACTAAACTATCTCCAGAAACCACAAACTATGAACCATATCTATAAACCGTGACTATAAACTATAACCAAAAACACATAGCCATAAACCATACATGTAATCCATAATCAATCTCATAAACCATATAACATACATGTAGCCATAAACACTACACATAAACCATAACCAAACTGTAACCCACAATCTTCACTTTAACCCCTGACTCAGCACCACACTGCCCCTCAGCCCCAACCCTAGCCCTGTGGGGACACTACTAGCCCCTAACCAGTCAAATCAGAAGTAGGTCCCAAAGACAGAAGACACAGATCTATGTCCCTTATAGAGTTGTAGTGATGTTCTCTATGTGAAAGGAAGAACTGAAACTGTCTATGCACAGATGACAAGTCGCATCTGAAATACATAACTTCCAAAAGAATCAACAAAAAAATTATTATTACTGTAAAGTAATTCAACGTTAAATGACAAAATATCAATACACAGGAATCTGTTATATTTGTATACGCTAGCAAGGAGTAATCTAAAAAAGAATTTAAGAACACAATTCCATTTTAAATCACATCAACGTTGATAAAATACTTAGGAATAGTGCAAGGCTTCTACACTGAAAATTACAAAACATAATGTCTTTGTTTGCTGAAAGAAATTAAAGGAAACTACCTACATAAACGTGAGGCCATCGCATGGTGATGGAAATTGTTAGGATGGCAACAGAACAGATGCGATGTAAGGATTCAGTGTCATTCCTGTGAAAAGGCCCCAAGGCCTTTGTGGAAAAACGTGCAAGCTGATCCTAATATTCACAGCAAATTTCCAGGGAAGAAAAGAGCCATAAGGATCTTCAAAAACAAAATCAGGTTGGAGGCTCACCCTTCCCAAACGTAATTCGTAATTAGTACAAAGCCACAGTAAGGAAAACATGGTGACACTGGCATAGAGATATACATAGAGATCAATGGAATTGTATTGAGGACCCAGAAATAAACCCGTCGGTCTAAATCAGTAGATTATTTTTGAACATACACATGAAATTTATCATTGTCATTTACAACTTTAATTTATAAAACACAGAAATACGCTTTTTTTCTATTTTTTCTGTTCCTTTTTTTTTTTGCTAAGGAGGGCGCAGCTCACAGTGGCCCATGTGGGGATTTAACCAGCAACCTCGGTGTTAGCAGCACCATGCTCTAACCAAGTGAGCTAACAGGCCACCCTCAGAAAGACATTTTTAAAAGTGCTCTATGACTGGAATTTAAACGCTACAAATATTAGTTTTGTGAGTGTAATTTGTATAAATTACAATCCGATAATTGGAGATTTCTTTTCAGTATGGTTACTATATAAATGAAATAAATGGCAAAAGGACTGAATAGCAATATTTTGTTATCTATGTATTATCAGATACTTTAGGACCTAAACCAAGATTCTGAGTATTCAGACTTCATTTACTGTGTTTCATCTTTAAATACTTCCCTACCTGTATTCTGAGTCAAGTCACTTGATGAAAGGGTGTGACTTGGGATAGCATTTTGTTTCATACAAAAACTTTTCCTATCTACAGTCACCACCTTCAAGGAATTAACATTACAAGGCCAAAGTAATCTGCTGGGTCCCTTTTTCAAACAGTTTGCAAAAAATTGTGGCAACACCCTTGAAAGCCAAACAGATACCCCCAAAATGGGACAATCACGCACGGTCCTGTAAAGTATGTTAAGTTTTCCCCCATCTAAAAGTTAAGCTATAAAATATATGAACTACAGTTGACTTGGTTTCAGGAGAAGCACATCTGAGGATTTACGTTAGTGTTCTCATCTTCAGGCATTACCAGGGAGTCTGTAGGCCACCATGCGATTTACTCTGGATAATGGCAGTGAGGCAGGAAGGCAGACGTGCTCACAATTGGTGATCAACTATAGTCCTGACTCTTCCCATTTTTCAGGCACAACCTAATATTTGTATAAATCAGTAGATCAAATGAACAAGAAACTTCCAATAGTGGCAGGAATGTCACTGTAGCTGTGATCTGTCTGAACACAGAACGAGTTTCATTTTGGAGACCTTTCTGAGCCTTTTCTCTGAGTGGACTGTCATTTTTGGCAGTCTTGTCACAATCAATATCAATTATCATCTTTTAAGGACCTCACCCCTTTCAATATTTGAGAGGACTGCCACCAGTTTCTGAACTAAAACTTTCTGTAATGAAATGTCCAGTTGTCCCACCACATGATTTAGGTATTTCATGCGTTCAGGATGAGTAGTTACAGGCGAGGTGAGGCCACGTTTCGGCGTTCGGCGTCGGAGTCAAGGTTTCAGGTGGATGTATGCACGCATGTTATATCCTACCATGCTGTTGGCGTCAAATAGAAACTCAGCCGCAGTTGTACTGCTCCCATGCAGGAAGGTGGTCACAGGGCCATGTCCAGACCCACAAAGGCCAGACACCCTGACATTGGGGAAAGAAGGGTTTTCCAACAAATGGTACTGGGCAAATGACCATCCAAATGAAGAGAAATGAAATTGGACCCCAACCTCATACCACACACAAAACTTAAAATACATGAAGGGCTTAAATACAGGCAGTAAAAGTATAAACTCTCAAACAAAACGTGGAGATACATTTTCATGACCTTGGATTAGCGATGGTTTCTTAGATATGACAGCACATACAACAAAAAAAAGATAAATTAGACTTCCTCAAAATTAAAAACATACATGCATCAAAATAAGCAATCCAGAAAGCGAAAAGACACGCCATAAAATGGAACCAAATACGTACGCATTATATATCTGATAATAGTCTGCTATCCAGGAGACAAAGAACTTTTACAACTCAAGAACAAAAAAAGAAAATGACTAACATTTTAAAATAGAATTGAATAGAACCTTGTCCAGATGAGACCTGCAAAGTGTCAACAAGCACAGTAAGATGTTCCACATCCTCAGTCCTGATGCAAATGCAAATGAAAACCACATGTGATACCCCCTCACATAGTACCAGAAGGGCTATAATCCAGAAACTAAAACTAACAAACAGCAGCAACAATGTAGAAAAATTAGAACCCTTAAACATTGAAGGTGAAAAATTACAATGGTGTGGCTTCTGCATACAACACTTGGAAATTTCCACCCCACACAAAAATGCCCATGTGGCTCAACAGACCCACTTCTAGAAATATACCCCCCAAATTGAAAACAGTTGTTAAAGGTGGATACATGAATCCACAGAAGCGCTCTTCACAATAGCAGAGACTTAAACAATTCAAATGTCCATCTTAATCAGCAGTGGAAACTAAGTGACCAATCCTGCAGCTACACCAGGATTCTTTAGCTTGATGCAATTATGAACATATTTCATAACTTCTAGAAATATGTTTCCTCTTAGCACAAAAATTCTAACGTGGCAGAAGACATGTTTACTAATACACCCAAAAATATTTAGTTCATCTACAATAAATAGCAAAAACGGTGATAAATCAATGTTCAGTACTTAGTGTGTCATTATTCTGCTACTTGGAAATGCTCTAGACATTCAATAATGATGCATCATTTAATCTATAGGATAAAACTTTATAATTTCCAATTACCAAAGACACCTGGAAAATCTTTTCCATGTATATATACAATGTAATTATCACTTAAAAGTTTACCTTTTATTTTAATTGTACCTATTTGATATAGTAGTTAAAACTTTGAGATTTCAAAGTCAGTAATGACCAAAGCTATTTTCTTGACATATTTTTAACAGATAACTAATTTTTATAAACCCAGTTAGAAAAAATTGTATTTTGTGCTGATAATTTTCAAACGCATGACTGTGTAATCAAACCAAACTAAAACCAGCTTTAACATCAACTATTTCACCAGATCATAAAGTATTTCTGTTTGTTTGTATTTTATTTCTTACTTTATATAATCATTTAACTTGTTCAAGCCAATCAAATATCACAAACTGGTAACACCGTACGGAGCTACAAAACGTCTTACCACACACAAACACAAACTGGTTTCACACAGAGATCACAAATTAACAGAGTTAGTAACAACTATAGAGAACACACACGATGTTTTACCAAGAAAACAGCTGGTTGTCACAAGAGTTCTATAACACAATGTAAATTTATAAGTTTTCCCCATTCCAAGGACCCATCGTCTTGATGTGGACAGTGAGGTCTAAATAGTGAGACACCAAGCAGCCTCTTTACTGCTCAGGCCAGGAAGCCAGAGGCCCCTCCACACCGAGTGCAGAGGAAGCAGCCCTCCCAGAGCCAAAGGGTCACCCCCAAAGACAGTCAGAGAAAGCACAGACCTTCATCACATAGGCAGTAGGGATGGTGGGGTGGACAGAGTGTCTCAGGTCTCCCACAAAATGTGAGGCACCTCCAGCCCCAAACCCACTAATCTGTGGCCCCGAGCAGGTGCTACTAGACCGGGATCTGACCAGCACTAAAGGGTAAGGAAGGCTGGGGGGGACAGATGCCCCTTATGGGCAGAGGCCCCTCAGAACACAGTCCCCTGGGAGCTGGCACAGCCAGGCAGAGGTGCACTGGGAACCCCAGCTTATCTCACTGGCCACCAGGTGCAATGGAGTAAGTGCACCTGGCCGAAGGTGGGGACCAAAGAGGATTAGCTTCCTTGGTCACAAAGCCAAGCTCCCAGGACTCAGAACAAGAAGGAAAGAAAAACCTAAAGAGACTTTTAGAGAGGGACCCACAGCAAAGTTTGTCTCTGCAGACACGGGTCTGGAGAGAAACACTTAACTCCCCAGCCAGTGGGGCCGGCTCCAATGACAGTCTTACTGGAGCCTGTGCCTGTGTTCTGTCCCCATGGTAGTTCCTTCTTAGGGCAAAGGATACGCAAGACACAGACACAAGAAACAAAGAACATCTCTGGGAGGAAAGAATAAAGAACATCTCATGGAGGAAAGAATAGAGAAAACCCTCGAGTCTCTAGGTGCAGGAAGTAGCTGCACAGATACTTTTTCTGCCTACCTAAATTCAGAAAGCAGACAAAGGCCTCGCACCCCTGCTATCTACTGTCCAACTGCTGACAGAGACCAGGAATTGTAATCTATGAGCACCTAGAATTCACACACACACACAAAAATTCCAAAGACAGTGAGGAGAAATCAGGTAAATATGACATTTTAGACAAAGGTGGCAGTTGGCTCTTAGGCTTTAGACGTAAAAATGGGAGATTTACAGGTAATTCAGGAAAAGCTAAACACACATGGCAGGTAAAGTGTTGTGAGGCTCCTGCATGGAGTCTTCCTGTCTACTGCTAAGGGGATTGTGCTCAGGGTTTTATTTGTGCTTCATAGTCTTTAAGGAGGCTGGGAAAGGGGAGCCAGGCTGGAAAGGGGAGGCTTGTATTGTTAAAACTGCCCCTTTGAAATTTTTATTTTATTTACCTCAGCGGGCCTGGGACAGTTGTGGGCTCTGTTTCCGTTTCAGATCTACTCAGCAGAGGGTCCAGGGTGATGCTGAGACTTTCTCACGTCTATCGGACTGAAAAATCAGCTTCCATTTTTCTCAGGTTTCTGATTGGTTATTAAATCCTTTCAAGCCAGTTTCAACATACCAGTTCTCAAAATCTTAAATCTCCGTAAAGATTTTTAACACTTACACATCTCTTGATTTTCTCTTCTGCGTATTTTAAATCTAATGTTGACATTAGCATCTATTAAGACCCAAGAAGCTGAAGAACTAATTCAAAATCTTAAGAATAGTTAAATTTCCTTGTATCCGTTAGTATTAAACATGTGGTCTATCTCTAGGGTCCAAAAAAACAGCTTTGTTATGAGAGTTCTCTAACACATTTTCCAATTTAGAAGTTTTTCCAATTCAAAGGATCCATACTCTGGCCACTGATGGTAGGATTTTAATAGCTACTCAAACCAAAAAGCCTTTTGACAGCTTGACCAAGGAAGCCAAAGGCTTTCTGTCACTGTGGTATTTCCTTGTCAGATGACCGGATTAAGAAACTGTGGTACATTTATACAATGGAGTATTGCGCAGCCATAAAGAAGAAAGAAATCTTACCATTTGCAACAACAGGAATGGACCTAGAGAACATTATGTTAAGTGAAATAAGTCAGACAGAGAAAGACAAATACCATATGATCTCACTTATATGCAGAATCTAAAGAAAAGAATAAGTGAATGAACTAATCAGAAACAGTTTTGGGGACAAAGAGGAAAAACTGAGGGTTGCTAGATGGGTGGGGGGGGGGATAAGGGGGAAGGTGAGGGGATTAGAAAACAGTCGGTAACCACAAGATGGCCACGGGGTTTTGAAAATTGATTTGGGGAACGTAATCAATAATGTTGTAAAGATTTTGTAGGGTATCCGATGGACACGTGTCCCATTTGGGAGACCACCTCAGGGATGATGTGGATGCCTGATCACTGCACTGTACACCTGAAGCTGAACAATAATGAATGCCAACTCTAATTTTATATATATAGATATGTGTATATATGTGTATGTATATACTTACAAGTGGAGTACAGCATTAGGAATCGAGACAGTGGAAATGTAATGGCTGTGTGCGATGTCAGAGGGGTAGTGGATGGGGGGAGAAGGGTTCACACAGTGTGAGGGATATAAATGATAAATGTCTAAGTATTACTTTGTCTTGTGCACCTGAAACTAATAAAAATATATTTGATAACTAGGATACTTCACTAATTTTGGCAAACCTACATGACCTAGTTCTTCAAAATCAACAAGATTCTTCTCTCCTGAAAGAACTCTCCCTCACAGTCTCAAATAGATAGGCAGTCCTTAAGACAAATAACTAATTTATAACTGTTTCTAAAACCACATAGTGAGTCCATTTCCGTCACTATTCATTGCCATTGGTACAGCAAGAAGAGAGGGGCTCATATACACTATGTTTTCTTTGATAGTGAAAAGGGGAAAAAATTCCTGAGTCTTCAAGAGGGGAAAGATCAATTCTTAGCCTCCCAAATCCACAAAGATGATGGGAACTTTGGTGCCATTATAATTTTGATTGAGCAATGTTGAACGAGGTTTTAACTGTTTTTTGAAATAGGGAGATTTTCTAAACTAACCGAAAATGAACGTCTTGCACACTACATATTTTTATTTCTGAACTGTAAGCTGCAAGCCCGATGGAATCAATATACCCTAATTTCCTACATCCTCATACAAATTAATATTTTACTAATATTTATCAATAATAGAACCATATATTTTATTTTAGGTTTTAGTAAAAATAACTTGTATTTTCACAAGAGATATATTTTAATTTCATTTGAAAAAAAAAAGAAAACCTGTGAGTCTCTACTCTCGAGAAGCTAGGTTCACAAATATATTTTCCTGCCAGTCTACTTGTAGAGGAGGGGAAAAGGACGTGCAGTACTTCTAAATTCTCTCAAACCCTGCATAAATACATACACCAGAAAGGCTCACAGCGTGAACAAAAACACCGCTTACCTCTGGCGGCAGACGTCCTTGCCAGCTGCGGTGGTTGCCAGGAGCCAGCAGTGCCCTGGCCATTAATTCTCCTTGCAGGCTTCCCCAATACTGTGGGAGCTTCACAATTATTTGTTTTGCTCTGACCCAGTAAGTGTGTTATTGGAGAGCAGGTCAGTCATCACAGGAAGGCATTCCAGGATGTAGGAACAACTCGTGAGCAAAGGCAAGCAGGAGGAGGATTTGTTTTTAAAAAGAAAATATATCCCCAAAATGCAGGAGTGCACAGGCACAGGAGGAGAGCGACTGTGCTGAAACAAACAAAATTTAGGATTATATTTTAATGAGGGTGGGAAACAATCAGGAGTGGAGTCACAGGTGGAGCCTAGGGCGTTTCCAGGGCGTTCCCAGGGTGTGTCTCTGCTGATCACTCCCTCCCATCAGGAAGAGGGATTTCCTTGTGGGAACTGTCCTGAGGACACAGGGGTGGAGATTTTTCCCAGCCTGCAATGCTAATAGTGTTATAACCCTTTACAAGTAGCTGTAGCTGTAGCATTTCTGAGGAGTGATCTCATCTCCCTTTTCTTTGTTTCACAAATCATCTTCCTTCCTTTCCTTCTGTCTGTCCCTGAGGCACTGTTCTCTCTGTCCAGAAGAACAACTTCTTCTAGCTGAGCTAATCATCAAATTAAGAATCGGGTTAATAAGATAAAATTGAATTTTAACCTACGTGCATGGGGAATTCACGTATGCCAGTCGTCTAAAAGTACAACAGCTGCAATTACGTACAGTTCATAATACTTGATAGTAATAAATGATCATGTCCATGGTTAGTGTATTGATTTCAACTTTATCCTTATTTTTATGCTAGTTGGGCCTTTATGCACCTTACTTTAGTAAACGTGTACTTGTTTGAAAGGTCTTATAAACTGAATGAACGCCCACTAATGTGAGATATAAGTCATTCCACTCAGCAAGGTAATTTTTTCAGGGGATATTGTTACGGAACTCTTTTTCATCGCACTGTAGTTACATGAATATCAGATGTAATGACACGTACAACCTAAATAAGACAGGATAACCGAGAATGTACACGTTGTAAAAATACACATATTTCCCAAGTTAGCCCTGTGGACAGATAGGTGTTGTGGCGTGGAATTTACAAAAGGTGAAAGCATTCACAGACTCTACAAAGGAAGCTTTTATGACAGTTAGGGCAGAGAGAGAATGCCCATGGCAGTGTCCAACAATGACGGCTGCCTCTGGTAAGAAAGAGAGAAACACGGGGGGTTGGGGGTGAGGGGGAGTCGCCGGCGCAGAGTCCAGTGTCTGAGGGTGGACAGCTGCACCTAACTTCGGGTTAGCTTTTTCTTACGTAGGAAAGGAGGAGTCGGTCAGGCTGGTTTGAGGGCTGACATCCTTCCTGGGGTCTGGTCTGTTTGAAGACAAAGTTATGTCCGGACTCCAAACTAGGAGTTAGCCATAGCGGCCTGGGACTCGAATGCATCACCAGTAAAAAAGTGCAAGAAGTTGTAAATTGGATTCCAGTGTCCGGGTGCCTGGGGATTACGAAATTGCTCTTTCCCAGGTTAGGATGTTAGTTCACAAGGTATGGGTTTACTTGAGAAAGGGAACAAACAGTTAATCATTGAGGGGAGAAACAAAGAGAAAACAGCTGAATATCAGGGTGGATCAATAACTGGGTTTAATTACAGGTGGCTGGATAGCGAGCTCTGCGGTGAGTCACACTGCAAACGAGCTAAGTCTAAGTGTGTTAATGATTCCCCGAATCTCACCGATACAATAGAGGCATGCGGTGGGAGGAGTGGGCGATGCGATGTTTGCAGACCCAGGCCCCATATGCAGTAACACTGCCTCGTCCTCTCATTATAGTAAATAAGGTCCAGGCACTGCTGCCAGTGTCCCACACACAACTCAGTGCACAGGGGGCCGCTACCACTTCCCTGGAGGTGGAATAAGACAGACAAACAAGGGTTGGGAGTTGGGGAGGAGGGGGGACGGACGCACAGCATGAGACACCGACTGGGACAGACGCACTGAGGCTGAGTTGAAGTGGCAGCTTCCCCACCGGAGTGCGGTGGTGCCCCGGGCTGGGCTCCGTTAGGGAGGCAGTGCCCGAGCGCTGGCAGTCACCGTGGGAACCCGGGGCAGGCCTCCAGGGTCCGCGGATTGCCGCAGGGCTCCGAGCCCCGCCTGGGGTCCCACTAGCGGGAGGAGAGGAGCGGCTCCAGGCACCCTCCTAGTGTTTGTGGTGTGCATGCCCGCCTGCCTGCTTTTCCCCTGTGGTGGTCTTTCCTGGAGCCCGAGGGCAGGTGCGCTCTCTACTCCAGCCATTTTGTCCCGGCTCTTTTGGTGCTGGGGGCGGGGCCACCGAGGCGGGCGGGAACGGACCGCGCCTGGTGCTCCTGGGAGATGAAAGCGGGGCGGGGAGGGGTCCCGGTGCCGGCTATCAGAGACGGAGCTATTAGGTGGGGTGGGGCGGGTGGCGTTCCCCTTGGTCCGGTGTCGCGCGACACCCCGAGTCTCTGTGTCGGGGCCCAGGTGCAGGCAGAGCGATGGTCGTCCCCTGGGCTCGGTCCCGAGGTGCCAAGCACCAGCACGTCCCTGGCTGGAGTAAGCCGCCCGAGGTCGCTACAGGCCTGCGCCTGCAGGCAGACCCGGACTTGCGCGTTGGGGGCGGGGCGAACGGCTGCTGGCAGAAGGCTTGCGGGAAGGAAGGGGACTAAGCAGGGGGTGCGGGGGGGGGGGTCGCGGTGTTGGCCAGAGGAGACTCAGCTATCCGCTGGGGTGGGGCGGGTGGCCTTCCCCTTGGTCCGGTGTCGGGCGACACCCTGAGTCTCTGTCTCAGGGCCCAGGTGCAGGCAGAGCGATGGTCGTCCCCGGGGCTCGGTCCCGAGGTGCCAAACACCAGCACTTCCTTGTCTGGAGAAAGCCGCCCAAGGCAGGTGCAGGTCTGCGCCTGCAGGCAGACCTGGGCTTGGGCGTTGGGGGCGGGGCGAACGGCTGCTGGCAGAGGGCTTGCGGGAGGGAAGGGGACAAAGAAGGGGGTTCCGTGAGGGGGAGCCCGGGCTGAAGGTCCTGACGTGAGGCCGGGACAGCGAGATTGTAGTGCCCTGTGGCGCCACCCATTCCTCTCCCCCTGCCCTCCAGCCCCTAAAGCACCACCCCTGGCGTGGGTTTATTAGGCGGGCTGGGCCACTCCCGGAGGATGAGGGGCGGGGCGGCCGCAAGAGGAGTCGCGGGTCAAAGCCTAGGGCTCCCGGTATTCCCGGGCGGTCCCCCATCCAAGTACTAACCAGGCCCGACCCTCCTTAGCTTCCCAGATCAAAGGAGGTAGGGCGCGTTCAAGCTACTGTGGCCATAGACATGGGAGCAGGCTCTGGGCGCCACAAGAGCAGCGGACCGGCCTGCGTGGTGAGCGCGAACCACGCTGCTGGGCTGCTCCAGTCCGGAGCATCTCCCCGCTGGCCGGCTCCGCCAGGGCCCCGCCTCTTGCCTGCTCCCCGCCTCCTCAAAACGCCGCCTGGGTGGACTGCCTTTGGCTCCTTGCCAGCAGCGAGGCCCCTTCGCGCCATCTGTGGCTCCACGGGGCCGCTACCACTTCCCTGGAGGTGGAAGAAGACAGACAAAGAAGGGTTGGGAGTTGGGGAGGAGGGGGGACGGACGCACAGCATGGGACACCGACTGGGACAGACGCACTAGGTCTGAGTTGAAGTGGCAGCCTCCCCAGCAGACTGCGGTGGTGCCCGGTGCTGGCCTCCGTTATAAAGGCAGTGCCGGGGCGCTGGCAGTCACCGTGGGACCCAGGGGCAGGCCTCCAGGGTCCGCGGATTGCCACCGGGCTCCGAGCCCCGCCTGAGGTCCCGCATGCGGGAGGAGAGGAGCGGCCCCAGGCACCCTCCTCGTGTGGGTTGTGTGCATGCCCGCCTGCCTGCTTTTCCCCTGTGGTGGTCTCTCCTGGAGCCCAAGGGCACGTGAACTTTCTACTCCTGCCATTTTGTCCTGGCTCTTTTGGTGCTGGGGGCGGGGCCACGGAGGTCTGGGGGAAGGGAGCGCTCCTGGTGCTCCTGGGTGATGAAAGGGGGGCGGGGAGGCCTCGCGGTGCCGGCCAGCGAAGACACAGCTATCTGTTGGAGTCGGGCGGGTGGCCTTCCCCTTGGTCCTCTGTCCGGCGACACCCCGAGTCTCTGTCTCAGGGCCCAGGTGCAGGCAGAGCGATGGTCGTCCCCTGGGCTCGGTCCCGAGGTGCCAAGCACCAGCACGTCCCTGGCTGGAGTAAGCCGCCCGAGGTCGCTACAGGCCTGCGCCTGCAGGCAGACCCGGACTTGCGCGTTGGGGGCGGGGCGAACGGCTGCTGGCTGAAGGCTTGAGGGAGAGAAGGGGAATAAGAAGGGTGTGCGGGAGGGGGGGGGGTCGCGGTGTTGGCCAGCAGAGACGCAGCTATCCGCTGGGGTGGGGCGGGTGGCCTTCCCCTTGGTCCGGTGTCGGGCGACACCGCGAGTCTCTGTCTCAGGGCCTCCTGGCGTGAGGTCGGGGCAGCGAGATTGTAGTGCCAGGTGGCGCCAGCCATGCCTCTCCCCCTGCCCTCCAGCCCCCCTAGCGCCACCCCTGGCGTGAGTTTATTAGGCGGGCTGGGCCACTCCCGGAGGACGAGGGGCGTGGCGGCCGCAAAAGGAGTGGCGGGTCAAAGCCTAGGGCACCCGGTATTCCCGGGCGATGCCATATCCTAGTACTATCCAGGCCGACCCTGCTTAGCTTCGCAGATCAAAGGAGGAAGGGAGCCTTCAAGCTGCTGTGGCCATAGACGCTGGGAGTAGGCCCCCAGCGCCACAAAGCAGCGGACCGGCCTGCGTGGTGAGCGAGAACCAGGCTGCCAGGCTGCTCCCGTCCGGAGCATCTCCCCGCTGGCCGGCTCCGCCAGGGCCCAGTCTCCCGCCTGCTCCCCGCCTCCTGAGGACGCCGCGGGCGTGGGCAGCGGGTTACTCTTTGACCGCAGTGAGGCTCCTTCGGGCCACCCGTGGCTCCACGGGGCCTCTGCCACTACCCTGGCGGTGACAGAAGCCAGAGAGACAGCGGTTGGGAGTGGGGGGGGACGAAGGAGGGACACACAGGCTGTGTCACGGAATGGGACCGACGCATGGGGGCAGTGTTGAAGGGACAGCTCCTCCACCGGCGGACGGTCGCGCCCGGGGCTGGGCTCCGTTAAGGATGTAGAGCCCGGGGGGGGGGCGGGAAGTCACCGTGGGACCCCGGGGCAGGCCTCCAGGGTCTGCGGAGTGCCGGTGGGGTCCGAATCTCGCCGGGGGTTTGTCACGCGAAAGGAGAGGCTCTGGCCCAGGCACCCTACTCCTGTGGGTTGTGTGCCTGCCTGCCTGCCTGCCTGCTTTTCCCCTGTGGTGGTCTCTCCTGGAGGCCCGGGGAGACGGCCGCGCGCGTGCAGGTGTGGCGCTCCCTCCCTCCGTTGCTTTGGCCGGGCTCTTTTGTGGCTGTGCGCCGGGGGCCGCAGCGGCCGGCCGGCGGGAACCGAGCGCACACGGCCAGCGGGAACCTAGCGCACACGGCTCTCCTGGGAGAAGGAAGGGCGCTGGGGGAGGGGCCGCGATGCCTGCCCGCGGAGACGGAGTCCTCCGGTGGGGTGGCGCGGCTTGGCGTCCCCTCGGCTTGCTGTCCTGGGACAACCAGTCCCTCTGTCTCCGGGCCCGGGTGCAGGCAGTGGGACGGTCACCCATCTGCCAAGGACACCGAGGTGCCAAGGAGCCGCACTGCCTTGGCAGGAGAAAGCCGCCCGAGGCCGTTTGGAGGCCTGCGCCAGCAGGCAGCCCTGGGCTTGGGCTTTGGGGGCGGGGTCGTGGGCGCGGCGAAGGTCTTCGGGTTGACAGCATGCGCTTGCGGGGGGGAAAAAAGAGGCTATAGAAGGGGCTGTGGGGGGAGACCTGGCCCAGGCGCCTGGCGTGAGTCCGGGTCTGCGAGGCTGTAGGTCTCCGCGGCGGCCCGGACCCCACCCTCCAACTACCCCCCCCACCTCGCCCAGCCCCGCTGGCCAGGGGTCCTGTGGCGGGGTTGGCAGCTGCAGAGGGTCCAGGGGCATGGCGGCCCCAAAAGGAGTGGCGGGTAAAAGCCTAGAGCACCCGGTATTCCCGAGGGGTCTCCCATCCAAGTACTAACCAGGACCGACCCTGCTTAGCTTCCGAGATCAGAGGAGATCCGGCGCGTGCAGGGTGGTATGGCCTTAGAGGCTGGGACCGGGCTCCCGGCGCCCCAAGAGCAGCCGCCCGGCCTGCTTGGTGAGCGCTCGCCAGGTTGTTGGGCCTCTCCAGCGGCGAGCCTCTCCCCGCCTGCCGGCTCCAGCAGCGCAGCGCCACCCGCCTGCTCCGCGCCTCCTCAGGACGCCGCGGTCGTGGTCAGCGGGTTACTCTTTGCCCGCAGTGAGGCCCGTTCGGGCCACCCGTGGCTGCACGGGCCCTCTGCCACTTCCCTGGCGGTGACAGAAGCCAGAGAGACAGCCATTGCGAGTGGGGGGGGGGAGGAAGGAGGGACGCACAGGCTCTGTCACGGAATGGGACCGACGCACGGGGGCAGTGTTGAAGCGACAGCTCCTCCACCGGCGGACGGTCACGCCCGGGGCTGGGCTCCGATAAGGATGTAGAGCCCGGGGGGGGGGGGGCGTGCAGTCACCGTTGGATACTGGGGCAGGCCTCCAGGGTCTGCGGAGTGCCGGTGGGGTCCGAATCTCGCCCGGGGTTTGTCACGCGAAAGGAGAGGCTCTGGCCCAGGCACCCTACTCCTGTGGGTTTTGGGCCTGCCTGCCTGCCTGCTTTTCCCCTGTGGTGGTCTCTCCTGGAGGCCCGGGGAGACGGCCGCGCGCGTGCAGTTGTGGCACTCCCTCCCTCCGCTGCTTTTGCCGGGCTCTTTCTGGCTGTGCGCCGGGGGCCGGAGCGGCCGGCCGGCGGGAACCGAGCGCACACGGCTCTCCTGGGAGAAGGAAGGGCGCTGGGGGAGGGGCCGCGGTGCCTGCCCGCGGAGACGGAGTCCTCCGGTGGGGTGGGTCGTCTGGGCGTCCCCTCGGCTTGCTGTCCTAGGACAACCAGTCCCTCTGTGTCCGGGCCAGGGTGCAGGCAGTGGGACGGTCACCCTTGTGCCAAGGACACCGAGGTGCCAAGGAGCCGCACTGCCTTGGCAGGAGAAAGCCGCCCGAGGCCGTTTGGAGGCCTGCGCGGGCAGGCAGCCCTGGGCTTGGGCTTTGGGGGCGGGGTCGTGGGCGCGGCGAAGGTCTTCGGGTTGACAGCATGCGCTTGCGGGGGGGAAAAAAGAGGCTATAGAAGGGACTGTGGGGGGAGACCTGGCCCAGGCGCCTGGCGTGAGGCCGGGTCTGCGAGGCTTTAGGTCTCGGCGGTGGCCCGGACCCCACCCTCCCACTACCCAGCCCCCCCACCCCGCCCAGCCCTGCTGGCCAGGGGTCCTGTGGCGGGGTTGGCGGCTGCAGAGGGTCCAGGGGCATGGCGGCCGCAAAAGGAGTGGCGGGCAAAAGCCTAGTGCACCCGGTATTCCCAGGCGGTCTCCCATCCAAATACTAACCAGGCCCGACCCTGCTTAGCTTCCGAGATCAGAGGAGATCCGGCGGGTGCAGGGTGGTATGGCCGTAGACGCTGGGACCGGGCTCGCGGCGCCCCAAGAGCAGCCGCCCGGCCTGCTTGGTGAGCGCGCGCCAGGTTGTTGGGCCCCGCCGGCGGCGAGCCTCTCCCCGCCTTCCGGCTGCAGCAGCGCCGCGCATCCCGCCTGCTCCCTTCCTCCTCAGGACGCCGCGGGCGTGGGCAGCGGGTTACTCTTTGCCCGCAGTGAGGCCCCTTCGGGGCACCCGTGGCTGCACGGGGCCTCTGCAACTACCCTGGCGGTGACAGAAGCCAGAGAGACAGCGGTTGCGAGTGGGGGGGGGAGGAAGGAGGGACGCACAGGCTCTGTCACGGAATGGAACCCACGCACGGGGGCAGTGTTGAAGGGACAGCTCCTCCACCGGCGGACGGTCGCGCCCGGGGCTGGGCTCCGTGAAGGATGTACAGCCCGGGGGGGGGCGGGCGGGCAGTCACCGTGGGACCCAGGGGCAGGCCTGCGGGAACCGAACGCGCAGGGCTCCCCTGGGAGAAGGAAGGGCGCTGGGAGAGCGGCCGCGGTGCCTGCCGGTGGAGACGGAGTCCTCCGGTGGGGTGGAGCGGCTGGGCGTCCCCTCGGCTTGCTGTCCTGGGACAACCAGTCCCTCTGTCTCCGGGCCCGGGTGCAGGCAGTGGGACGGTCACCCCTCTGCCAAGGACACCGAGGTGCCAAGGAGCCGCACTGCCTTGGCAGGAGAAAGCCCCCCCCAGGCCGTTTGGAGGCCTGCGCTGGCAGGCAGCCCTGGGCTTGGTCTTTGGGGGCGGGGTCGTGGGCGCGGCGAAGGTCTGCGGGTTGACAGCATGCGCTTGCGGGGGGGAAAAAAGAGGCTATAGAAGGGGCTGTGGGGGGAGACCTGGCCCAGGCGCCTGGCGTGAGTCCGGGTCTGCGAGGCTGTAGGTCTCGGCGGCGGCACGGACCCCACCCTCCCACTACCTACCCCCCCACCCCGCCCAGCCCCGCTGGCCAGGGGTCCTGTGGCGGGGTTGGCGGCTGCAGAGGGTCCTGGGGCATGGCGGCCGCAAAATCAGTGGCGGGCAAAAGCCTAGTGCACCCGGTATTCCCAGGCGGTCTCCCATCCAAGTACTAACCAGGCCGACCCTGCTTAGCTTCTGAGATCAGAGGAGATCCGGCGCGTGCAGGGTGGTATGGCCGTAGACGCTGGGACCGGGCTCGCGGCGCCCCAAGAGCAGCTGCCCGGCCTTCGTGGTGAGCGCGCGCCAGGTTGTTGGGCTTCTCCAGCGGCGAGACTCTCCCCGCCTTCCGGCTCCAGCAGCGCCGCGCCACCCGCCTGCTCCCCGCGTCCTCAGGACGCCGCGGGCGTGGGCAGCGGGTTACTCTTTGCCCGCAGTGAGGCACGTTCGGGCCACCCGTGGCTCCACGGGCCCTCTGCCACTTCCCTGGCGGTGACAGAAGCCAGAGAGACAGCGGTTGCGAGTGGGGGGGGGTAGGAAGGAAGGACGCACAGGCTCTGTCACGGAATGGGACCGACGCACGGGGGCAGTGTTGAAGAGACAGCTCCTCCACCGGCGGACGGTCACGCCCGGGGCTGGGCTCCGATAAGGATGTAGAGGGGGGGGGGGCGGGCAGTCACTGTGGGATACTGGGGCACGCCTCCAGGCTCTGCGGAGTGCCGGTGGGGTCCGAATCCGCCCGGGGTTTGTCACGCGAAAGGAGAGGCTCTGGCCCAGGCACCCTACTCCTGTGGGTTTTGGGCCTGCCTGCCTGCCTGCTTTTCCCCTGTGGTGGTCTCTCCTGGAGGCCCGGGGAGACGGCCGCGCGCGTGCTGTTGTGGCACTCCCTCCCTCTGCTGCTATGGCCGGGCTCCTTTGTGGCTGTGCGCCGGGGACCGCAGCGACCGGCGGGGGGGGAACCGAGCGCACACAGCTCTCCTGGGAGAAGGAAGGGCGCTGGGGGAGGGGCCGCGGTGACTGCCGGTGGAGACGGAGTCCTCCGGTGGGGTGGGGCGGCTGGGCGTCCCCTCGGCTTGCTGTCCTAGGACAACCAGTCCCTCTGTCTCCGGGCCCGGGTGCAGGCAGTGGGACGGTCACCCATCTGCCAAGGACACCGAGGTGCCAAGGAGCCGCACTGCCTTGGCAGGAGAAAGCCGCCCGAGGCCGTTTGGAGGCCTGCGCGGGCAGGCAGCCCTGGGCTTGGGCTTTGGGGGCGGGGTCGTGGGCGCGGCGAAGGTCTTCGGGTTGACAGCATGCGTTTGCGGGGGGGATAAAAGAGACTATAGAAGGGGCTGTGGGGGGAGACCTGGCCCAGTCGCCTGGCGTGAGGCAGGGTCTGCGTGGCTGTAGGTCTCGGCGGCGGCCCGGACCCCACCCTCCAACTACCCCCCCCAACCCGCCCAGCCCCGCCTGCCAGGGGTCCTGTGGCGGGGTTGGCAGCTGCAGAGGGTCCAGGGGCATGGCGGCCCCAAAAGGAGTGGCGGGTAAAAGTCTAGAGCACCCGGTATTCCCGAGCGGTCTCCCATCCAAGTACTAACCAGGCCCGACCCTGCTTAGCTTCCGAGATCAGAGGAGATCCGGCGCGTGCAGGGTGGTATGGCCTTAGAGGCTGGGACCGGGCTCCCGGCGCCCCAAGAGCAGCCGCCCGGCCTGCTTGGTGAGCGCGCGCCAGGTTGTTGGGCCGCGCTGGCGGCGAGCCTCTCACCGCCTGCCGGCTGCAGCAGCGCCGCGCATCCCGCCTGCTCCCCGCCTCCTCAGGACGCCGCGGGCGTGGGCAGCGGGTTACTCTTTGCCCGCAGTGAGGCCCCTTCGGGGCACCCGTGGCTGCACGGGGCCTCTGCCACTACCCTGGCGGTGACAGAAGCCAGAGAGACAGCGGTTGCGAGTGGGGGGGGGGAGGAAGGAGGGACGCACAGGCTCTGTCACGGAATGGGACCCACGCACGGGGGCAGTGTTGAAGGGACAGCTCCTCCACCGGCGGACGTTCGCGCCCGGGGCTGGGCTCCGTTAAGGATGTACAGCCCGGGGGGGGCGGGCGGGCAGTCACCGTGGGACCCAGGGGCAGGCCTGCGGGAACCGAACGCGCAGGGCTCCCCTGGGAGAAGGAAGGGCGCTGGGAGAGCGGCCGCGGTGCCTGCCGGTGGAGACGGAGTCCTCCGGTGGGGTGGAGCGGCTGGGCGCCCCTCGGCTTGCTGTCCTGGGACAACCAGTCCCTCTGTCTCCGGGCCCGGGTGCAGGCAGTGGGACGGTCACCCCTCTGCCAAGGACACCGAGGTGCCAAGGAGCCGCACTGCCTTGGCAGGAGAAAGCCGCCCGAGGCCGTTTGGAGGCCTGCGGGGGCAGGCAGCCCTGGGATTGGGCTTTGGGGGCGGGGTCGTGGGCGCGGCGAAGGTCTGCGGGTTGACAGCATGCGCTTGCGGGGGGGAAAAAAGAGGCTATAGAAGGGGCTGTGGGGGGAGACCTGGCCCAGGCGCCTGGCGTGAGTCCGGGTCTGCGAGGCTGTAGGTCTCGGCGGCGGCACGGACCCCACCCTCCCACTACCCACCCCCCCACCCCGCCCAGCCCCGCTGGCCAGGGGTCCTGTGGCGGGGTTGGCGGCTGCAGAGGGTCCTGGGGCATGGCGGCCGCAAAAGCAGTGGCGGGCAAAAGCCTAGTGCACCCGGTATTCCCAGGCGGTCTCCCATCCAAGTACTAACCAGGACCGACCCTGCTTAGCTTCCGAGATCAGAGGAGATCCGGCGCGTGCAGGGTGGTATGGCCGTAGACGCTGGGACCGGGCTCGCGGCGCCCCAAGAGCAGCTGCCCGGCCTTCGTGGTGAGCGCGCGCCAGGTTGTTGGGCCGCTCCGGCGGCGAGCCTCTCCCCGCCTTCCGGCTCCAGCAGCGCCGCGCCACCCGCCTGCTCCCCGCCTCCTCAGGACGCCGCGGTCGTGGTCAGCGGGTTACTCTTTGCCCGCAGTGAGGCCCGTTCGGGCCACCCGTGGCTCCACGGGCCCTCTGCCACTTCCCTGGCGGTGACAGAAGCCAGAGAGACAGCGGTTGCGAGTGGGGGGGGGAGGAAGGAGGGACGCACAGGCTCTGTCACGGAATGGGACCGACGCACGGGGGCAGTGTTGAAGCGACAGCTCCTCCACCAGCGGACGGTCACGCCCGGGGCTGGGCTCCGATAAGGATGTAGAGCGGGGGGGGGGGGCGGGGGGGGGCGGGCCGTCACCGTGGGATACTGGGGCAGGCCTCCAGGGTCTGCGGAGTGCCGGTGGGGTCCGAATCTCGCCCGGGGTTTGTCACGCGAAAGGAGAGGCTCTGGCCCAGGCACCCTACTCCTGTGGGTTTTGGGCCTGCCTGCCTGCCTGCTTTTCCCCTGTGGTGGTCTCTCCTGGAGGCCCGGGGAGACGGCCGCGCGCGTGCAGTTGTGTCACTCCCTCCCTCCGCTGCTTTGGCCGGGCTCTTTGTGGCTGTGCGCCGGGGACCGCAGCGGCCGGCGGGGGGGAACCGAGCGCACACAGCTCTCCTGGGAGAAGGAAGGGCGCTGGGGGAGGGGCCGCGGTGCCTGCCCGCGGAGACGGAGTCCTCCGGTGGGGTGGGGCGGCTTGGCGTCCCCTCGGCTTGCTGTCCTAGGACAACCAGTCCCTCTGTCTCCGGGCCCGGGTGCACGCAGTGGGACGGTCACCCCTCTGCCAAGGACACCGAGGTGCCAAGGAGCCGCACTGCCTTGGCAGGAGAAAGCCGCCCGAGGCCGTTTGGAGTCCTGCGCGGGCAGGCAGCCCTGGGCTTGGGCTTTGCGGGCGGGGTCGTGGGCGCGGCGAAGGTCTTCGGGTTGACCGCATGCGCTTGCGGGGGGGAAAATAGAGGCTATAGAAGGGGCTGTGGGGGGAGACCTTGCCCAGTCGCCTGGCGTGAGGCAGGGTCTGCGAGGCTGTAGGTCTCGGCGGCGGCCCGGACCCCACCCTCCAACTACCCCCCCCACCCCGACCAGCCCCGCTGGCCAGGGGTCCTGTGGCGGGGTTGGCAGCTGCAGAGGGTCCAGGGGCATGGCGGCCCCAAAAGGAGTGGCGGGTAAAAGCCTAGAGCACCCGGTATTCCCGGGCGGTCTCCCATCCAAGTACTAACCAGGCCCGACCCTGCTTAGCTTCCGAGATCAGACGAGATCCGGCGCGTGCAGGGTGGTATGGCCTTAGACGCTGGGACCGGGCTCCCGGCGCCCCAAGAGCAGCCACCCGGCCTGCTTGGTGAGCGCTCGCCAGGTTGCTGGGCCGCGCCCCGCCTTCCGGCTCCAGCAGCGCAGCGCCACCCGCCTGCTCCGCGCCTCCTCAGGACGCCGCGGGCGTGGTCAGCGGGTTACTCTTTGCCCGCAGTGAGGCCCGTTCGGGCCACCCGTGGCTCCACGGGCCCTCTGCCACTTCCCTGGCGGTGACAGAAGCCAGAGAGACAGCGGTTGCGAGTGGGGGGGGCGAGGAAGGAGGGACGCACAGGCTCTGTCACGGAATGGGACCGACGCACGGGGGCAGTGTTGAAGCGACAGCTCCTCCACCAGCGGACGGTCACGCCCGGGGCTGGGCTCAGATAAGGATGTAGAGCCCGGGGGGAGGGGGGGGGCGTGCAGTCACCGTTGGATACTGGGGCAGGCCTCCAGGGTCTGCGGAGTGTCGGTGGGGTCCGAATCTCGCCCGGGGTTTGTCACGCGAAAGGAGTGTCTCTGGCCCAGGCACCCTACTCCTGTGGGTTTTGGGCCTGCCTGCCTGCCTGCTTTTCCCCTGTGGTGGTCTCTCCTGGAGGCCCGGGGAGACGGCCGCGCGCGTGCAGTTGTGGCACTCCCTCCCTCCGCTGCTTTGGCCGGGCTCTTTTTGGCTGTGCGCCGGGGACCGCAGCGGCCGGCGGGGGGGAACCGAGCGCACACGGCTCTCCTGGGAGAAGGAAGGGCACTGGGGGAGGGGCCGCGGTGCCTGCCCGCGGAGACGGAGGCCTCCGGTGGGGTGGGGCGGCTGGGCGTCCCCTCGGCTTGCTGTCCTGGGACAACCAGTCCCTCTGTCTTTGGGCCCGGGTGCAGGCAGTGGGACGGTCACCCCTCTGCCAAGGACACCGAGGTGCCAAGGAGCCGCACTGCCTTGGCAGGAGAAAGCCGCCCGAGGCCGTTTGGTGGCCTGCGCGGGCAGGCAGCCCTGGGCTTGGGCTTTGGGGCCGGGGTCGTGGGTGCGGCGAAGGTCTGCGGGTTGACAGCATGCGCTTGCGGGGGGGAAAAAAGAGGCTATAGAAGGGGCTGTGGGGGGAGACCTGGCCCAGGCGCCTGGCGTGAGTCCGGGTCTGCGAGGCTGTAGGTCTCGGCGGCGGCACGGACCCCAACCTCCCACTACCCACCCCCCCACCCCGCCCAGCCCCGCTGGCCAGGGGTCCTGTGGCGGGGTTGGCGGCTGCAGAGGGTCCAGGGGCATGGCGGCCGCAAAAGCAGTGGCGGGCAAAAGCCTAGTGCACCCGGTATTCCCAGGCGGTCTCCCATCCAAATACTAACCAGGCCCGACCCTGCTTAGCTTCCGAGATCAGAGGAGATCCGGCGCGTGCAGGGTGGTATGGCCGTAGACGCTGGGACCGGGCTCGCGGCGCCCCAAGAGCAGCCGCCCGGCCTGCTTGGTGAGCGCGCGCCAGGTTGTTGGGCCGCGCCGGCGGCGAGCCTCTCACCGCCTGCCGGCTGCAGCAGCGCCGCGCATCCCGCCTGCTCCCCGCCTCCTCAGGACGCCGCGGGCGTGGGCAGCGGGTTACTCTTTGCCCGCAGTGAGGCCCCTTCGGGGCACCCGTGGCTACACTGGGCCTCTGCCACTACCCTGGCGGTGACAGAAGCCAGAGAGACAGCGGTTGCGAGTGGGGGGGGGAGGAAGGAGGGACGCACAGGCTCTGTCACGGAATGGGACCGACGCACGGGGGCAGTGTTGAAGCGACAGCTCCTCCACCGGCGGACGGTCACGCCCGGGGCTGGGCTCCGATAAGGACGTAGAGCCGGGGGGCGGGGGGGGGGGCGTTCAGTCACCGTGGGATACTGGGGCAGGCCTCCAGGGTCTGCGGAGTGCCGGTGTGGTCCGAATCTCGCCCGGGGTGTGTCACGCGAAAGGAGAGGCTCTGGCCCAGGCACCCTACTCCTGTGGGTTTTGGGCCTGCCTGCCTGCCTGCTTTTCCCCTGTGGTGGTCTCTCCTGGAGGCCCGGGGAGACGGCCGCTCGCGTGCAGTTGTGTCACTCCCTCCCTCCGCTGCTTTGGCCTGGCTCTTTGTGGCTGTGCGCCGGGGACCGCAGCGGCCGGCGGGGGGGAACCGAGCGCACACAGCTCTCCTGGGAGAAGGAAGGGCGCTGGGGGAGGGGCCGCGGTGCCTGCCCGCGGAGACGGAGTCCTCCGGTGGGGTGGGGCGGCTTGGCGTCCCCTCGGCTTGCTGTCCTGGGACAACCAGTCCCTCTGTCTTTGGGCCCGGGTGCAGGCAGTGGGACGGTCACCCCTCTGCCAAGGACACCGAGGTGCCAAGGAGCCGCACTGCCTTGGCAGGAGAAAGCCGCCCGAGGCCGTTTGGAGGCCTGCGCCGGCAGGCAGCCCTGGGCTTGGGCTTTGGGGGCGGGGTCGTGGGCGCGGCGAAGGTCTGCGGGTTGACAGCATGCGCTTGCGGGGGGGAAAAAAAAGGCTATAGAAGGGGCTGTGGGGGGAGACCTGGCCCAGGCGCCTGGCGTGAGGCAGGGTCTGCGTGGCTTAGGTCTCGGCGGCGGCCCGGACCCCACCCTCCAACTACCCCCCCCAACCCGACCAGCCCCGCTGGCCAGGGGTCCTGTGGCGGGGTTGGCAGCTGCAGAGGGTCCAGGGGCATGGCGGCCCCAAAAGGAGTGGCGGGTAAAAGTCTAGAGCACCCGGTATTCCCGAGCGGTCTCCCATCCAAGTACTAACCAGGCCCGACCCTGCTTAGCTTCCGAGATCAGAGGAGATCCGGCGCGTGCAGGGTGGTATGGCCTTAGAGGCTGGGACCGGGCTCCCGGCGCCCCAAGAGCAGCCGCCCGGCCTGCTTGGTGACCGCTCGCCAGGTTGCTAGGCCGCGCCCCGCCTGCCGGCTCCAGCAGCGCAGCGCCACCCGCCTGTTCCCCGCCTCCTCAGGACGCCGCGATCGTGGGCAGCGGGTTACTCTTTGCCCGCAGTGAGGCCCGTTCGGGCCACCCGTGGCTCCACGGGCTCTCTGCCACTTCCCTGGCGGTGACAGAAGCCTGAGAGACAGCCGTTGCGAGTGGGGGGGGGGAGGAAGGAGGGACGCACAGGCTCTGTCACGGAATGGGACCGACGCACGGGGGCAGTGTTGAAGCGACAGCTCCTCCACCGGCGGACGGTCACGCCCGGGGCTGGGCTCCGATAAGGATGTAGAGGGGGGAGGGGGCGGGGGGGGACGGGCAGTCACTGTGGGATACTGGGGCACGCCTCCAGGCTCTGCGGAGTGCCGGTGGGGTCCGAATCCGCCCGGGGTTTGTCACGCGAAAGGAGAGGCTCTGGCCCAGGCACCCTACTCCTGTGGGTTTTGGGCCTGCCTGCCTGCCTGCTTTTCCCCTGTGGTGGTCTCTCCTGGAGGCCCGGGGAGACGGCCGCGCGCGTGCAGTTGTGGCACTCCCTCCCTCTGCTGCTATGGCCGGGGTCCTTTGTGGCTGTGCGCCGGGGACCGCAGCGGCCGGCGGGGGGGAACCGAGCGCACACAGCTCTCCTGGGAGAAGGAAGGGCGCTGGGGGAGGGGCCGCGGTGCCTGCCGGTGGAGACGGAGTCCTCCGGTGGGGTGGGGCGGCTGGGCGTCCCCTCGGCTTGCTGTCCTAGGACAACCAGTCCCTCTGTCTCCGGGCCCGGGTGCAGGCAGTGGGACGGTCACCCATCTGCCAAGGACACCGAGGTGCCAAGGAGCCGCACTGCCTTGGCAGGAGAAAGCCGCCCGAGGCCGTTTGGAGGCCTGCGCGGGCAGGCAGCCCTGGGCTTGGGCTTTGGGGGCGGGGTCGTGGGCGCGGCGAAGGTCTGCGGGTTGACAGCATGCGCTTGCGGGAGAGAAAAAAGAGGCTATAGAAGGGGCTGTGGGGGGAGACCTGGCCCAGGCGCCTGGCGTGAGTCCGGGTCTGCGAGGCTGTAAGTCTCGGCGGTGGCCCGGACCCCACCCTCCCACTACCCAGCCCCCCCACCCCGCCCAGCCCCGCTGGCCAGGGGTCCTGTGGCGGGGTTGGCGGCTGCAGTGGGTCCAGGGGCATGGCGGCCGCAAAAGCAGTGGCGGGCAAAAGCCTAGTGCACCCGGTATTCCCAGGCGGTCTCCCATCCAAATACTAACCAGGCCCGACCCTGCTTAGCTTCCGAGATCAGAGGAGATCCGGCGCGTGCAGGGTGGTATGGCCGTAGACGCTGGGACCGGGCTCGCGGCGCCCCAAGAGCAGCCGCCCGGCCTGCTTGGTGAGCGCGCGCCAGGTTGTTGGGCCGCGCTGGCGGCGAGCCTCTCACCGCCTGCCGGCTGCAGCAGCGCCGCGCATCCCGCCTGCTCCCCGCCTCCTCAGGACGCCGCGGGCGTGGGCAGCGGGTTACTCTTTGCCCGCAGTGAGGCCCCTTCGGGGCACCCGTGGCTGCACGGGGCCTCTGCCACTACCCTGGCGGTGACAGAAGCCAGAGAGACAGCGGTTGCGAGTGGGGGGGGGGAGGAAGGAGGGACGCACAGGCTCTGTCACGGAATGGGACCCACGCACGGGGGCAGTGTTGAAGGGACAGCTCCTCCACCGGCGGACGTTCGCGCCCGGGGCTGGGCTCCGTTAAGGATGTACAGCCCGGGGGGGGCGGGCGGGCAGTCACCGTGGGACCCAGGGGCAGGCCTGCGGGAACCGAACGCGCAGGGCTCCCCTGGGAGAAGGAAGGGCGCTGGGAGAGCGGCCGCGGTGCCTGCCGGTGGAGACGGAGTCCTCCGGTGGGGTGGAGCGGCTGGGCGCCCCTCGGCTTGCTGTCCTGGGACAACCAGTCCCTCTGTCTCCGGGCCCGGGTGCAGGCAGTGGGACGGTCACCCCTCTGCCAAGGACACCGAGGTGCCAAGGAGCCGCACTGCCTTGGCAGGAGAAAGCCGCCCGAGGCCGTTTGGAGGCCTGCGGGGGCAGGCAGCCCTGGGATTGGGCTTTGGGGGCGGGGTCGTGGGCGCGGCGAAGGTCTGCGGGTTGACAGCATGCGCTTGCGGGGGGGAAAAAAGAGGCTATAGAAGGGGCTGTGGGGGGAGACCTGGCCCAGGCGCCTGGCGTGAGTCCGGGTCTGCGAGGCTGTAGGTCTCGGCGGCGGCACGGACCCCACCCTCCCACTACCTACCCGCCCAGCCCCGCTGGCCAGGGGTCCTGTGGCGGGGTTGGCGGCTGCAGAGGGTCCTGGGGCATGGCGGCCGCAAAAGCAGTGGCGGGCAAAAGCCTAGTGCACCCGGTATTCCCAGGCGGTCTCCCATCCAAGTACTAACCAGGACCGACCCTGCTTAGCTTCCGAGATCAGAGGAGATCCGGCGCGTGCAGGGTGGTATGGCCGTAGACGCTGGGACCGGGCTCGCGGCGCCCCAAGAGCAGCTGCCCGGCCTTCGTGGTGAGCGCGCGCCAGGTTGTTGGGCCGCTCCGGCGGCGAGCCTCTCCCCGCCTTCCGGCTCCAGCAGCGCCGCGCCACCCGCCTGCTCCCCGCCTCCTCAGGACGCCGCGGTCGTGGGCAGCGGGTTACTCTTTGCCCGCAGTGAGGCCCGTTCGGGCCACCCGTGGCTCCACGTGCCCTCTGCCACTTCCCTGGCGGTGACAGAAGCCAGAGAGACAGCGGTTGCGAGTGGGGGGGGGAGGAAGGAGGGACGCACAGGCTCTGTCACGGAATGGGACCGACGCACGGGGGCAGTGTTGAAGCGACAGCTCCTCCACCAGCGGACGGTCACGCCCGGGGCTGGGCTCCGATAAGGATGTAGAGCGGGGGGGGCGGCGGGGGGGGGGCGGGCCGTCACCGTGGGATACGTGGGCAGGCCTCCAGGCTCTGCGAGTGCCGGTGGGGTCCGAATCCGCCCGGGGTTTGTCACGCGAAAGGAGAGGCTCTGGCCCAGGCACCCTACTCCTGTGGGTTTTGGGCCTGCCTACCTGCCTGCTTTTCCCCTGTGGTGGTCTCTCCTGGAGGCCCGGGGAGACGGCCGCGCGCGTGTAGTTGTGGCACTCCCTCCCTCAGCTGCTTTGGCCGGGCTCTTTGTGGCTGTGCGTCGGGGACCGCAGCGGCCGGCGGGGGGGAACCGAGCGCACACAGCTCTCCTGGGTGAAGGAAGGGCGCTGGGGGAGGGGCCGCGGTGCCTGCCCGCGGAGACGGAGTCCTCCGGTGGGGTGGGGCGGCTTGGCGTCCCCTCGGCTTGCTGTCCTGGGACAACCAGTCCCTCTGTCTTTGGGCCCGGGTGCAGGCAGTGGGACGGTCACCCCTCTGCCAAGGACACCGAGGTGCCAAGGAGCCGCACTGCCTTGGCAGGAGAAAGCCGCCCGAGGCCGTTTGGTGGCCTGCGCGGGCAGGCAGCCCTGTGCTTGGGCTTTGGGGGCGGGGTCGTGGGTGCGGCGAAGGTCTGCGGGTTGACCGCATGCGCTTGCGGGGGGGAAAAAAGAGGCTATAGAAGGGGCTGTGGGGGGAGACCTGGCCCAGGCGCCTGGCGTGAGTCCGGGTCTGCGAGGCTGTAGGTCTCGGCGGCGGCACGGACCCCACCCTCCCACTACCCACCCCCCCACCCCGCCCAGCCCCGCTGGCCAGGGGTCCTGTGGCGGGGTTGGCGGCTGCAGAGGTTCCAGGGGCATGGCGGCCGCAAAAGCAGTGGCGGGCAAAAGCCTAGTGCACCGGTATTCCCAGGCGGTCTCCCATCCAAATACTAACCAGGCCCGACCCTGCTTAGCTTCCGAGATCAGAGGAGATCCGGCGCGTGCAGGGTGGTATGGCCGTAGACGCTGGGACCGGGCTCGCGGCGCCCCAAGAGCAGCTGCCCGGCCTGCTTGGTGAGCGCGCGCCAGGTTGTTGGGCCGCGCCGGCGGCGAGCCTCTCACTGCCTGCCGGCTGCAGCAGCGCCGCGCATCCCGCCTGCTCCCCGCCTCCTCAGGACGCCGCGGGCGTGGGCAGCGGGTTACTCTTTGCCCGTAGTGAGGCCCCTTCGGGGCACCCGTGGCTACACGGGGCCTCTGCCACTACCCTGGCGGTGACAGAAGCCAGAGAGACAGCGGTTGCGAGTGGGGGGGGGAGGAAGGAGGGACGCACAGGCTCTGTCACGGAATGGGACCGACGCACGGGGGCAGTGTTGAAGGGACAGCTCCTCCACCGGCGGACGGTCACGCCCGGGGCTGGGCTCCGATAAGGATGTAGAGGGGGGGGGGGGCGTTCAGTCACCGTGGGATACTGGGGCAGGCCTCCAGGGTCTGCGGAGTGCCGGTGTGGTCCGAATCTCGCCCGGGGTGTGTCACGCGAAAGGAGAGGCTCTGGCCCAGGCGCCCTACTCCTGTGGGTTGTGTGCCTGCCTGCCTGCCTGCCTGCTTTTCCCCTGTGGTGGTCTCTCCTGGAGGCCCGGGGAGACGGCCGCGCGCGTGCAGTTGTGGCACTCCCTCC
Organism: Rhinolophus hipposideros; assembly: GCF_964194185.1. Classification (NCBI taxonomy): domain Eukaryota; kingdom Metazoa; phylum Chordata; class Mammalia; order Chiroptera; family Rhinolophidae; genus Rhinolophus; species Rhinolophus hipposideros. The sequence goes on from NW_027669489.1 coordinate 305,866, forward strand.
CTCCGCTGCTTTGGCCGGGCACTTTGTGGCTGTGCGCCGGGGACCGCAGCGGCCGGCGGGGGGGAACCGAGCGCACACAGCTCTCCTGGGAGAAGGAAGAGCGCTGGGGGAGGGGCCGCGGTGCCTGCCCGCGGAGACGGAGTCCTCCGGTGGGGTGGGGCGGCTTGGCGTCCCCTCGGCTTGCTGTCCTGGGACAACCAGTCCCTCTGTCTTTGGGCCCGGGTGCAGGCAGTGGGACGGTCACCCCTCTGCCAAGGACACCGAGGTGCCAAGGAGCCGCACTGCCTTGGCAGGATAAAGCCGCCCGAGGCCGTTTGGAGGCCTGCGCCAGCAGGCAGCCCTGGGCTTGGGCTTTGGGGGCGGGGTCGTGGGCGCGGCGAAGGTCTGCGGGTTGACAGCTTTCGCTTGCGGGGGAAAAAAGAGGCTATAGAAGGGACTGTGGGGGGAGACCTGGCCCAGGCGCCTGGCGTGAGGCCGGGTCTGCGAGGCTGTAGGTCTCGCCGGCGGCACGGACCCCACCCTCCCACTACCCACCCCCTCCACCCCGCCCAGCCCCGCTAGCCAGGGGTTTGTGTCGGGGTTGGCGGCTGCAGAGGATCCAGGGGCATGGCGGCCGCAAAAGCAGTGGCGGGCAAAAGCCTAGTTCACCCGGTATTCCCAGGCGGTCTCCCATCCAAGTACTAACCAGGCCCGACCCTGCTTAGCTTCCGAGATCAGAGGAGATCCGGCGCGTGCAGGGTGGTATGGCCGTAGACGCTGGGACCGGGCTCCCGGCGCCCGAAGAGCAGCCGCCCGGCCTGCTTGGTGAGCGCGCGCCAGGTTGTTGGTTCGCGCCTGCGGCGAGCCTCTCACCGCCTGCCGGCTGCAGCAGCGCCGCGCCTCCCGCCTGCTCCCCGCCTCCTCAGGACGCCGCGGGCGTGGGCAGCGGTTTACTCTTTGCCCGCAGTGAGGCCCCTTCGGGCCACCCGTGGCTCCACGGGGCCTCTGCCACTTCCCTGGCGGTGACAGAAGCCAGAGAGACAGCGGTTGGGAGTGGGGGGGGGGGAGGAAGGAGGGACACACAGGCTGTGTCACGGAATGGGACCGACGCACGGGGGCAGTGTTGAAGCGACAGCTCCTCCACCGGCGGACGGTCGCGCCCGGGGCTGGGCTCCGTTAAGGATGTAGGGCCCGGGGGTGGGGGGGCGGGCAGTCACCGTGAGATACTGGGGCAGGCCTCCAGGGTCTGCGGAGTGCTGGTGGGGTCCGAATCTCGCCCGGGGTTTGTCACGCGAAAGGAGAGGCTCTGGCCCAGGCACCCTACTCCTGTGGGTGTTTATTTTAAAGAACAATACGGCATTGACCTTGTTTTGTAAGTGTCCCCAGGTAAACCTATGATCGAGTTACCCAGGATATGTACAGTGATGAGTGGATGCTCTGTGTTCTTATTCATAAATGTAAAGACTGTAAAAATAATGCAGATTGTTTTCCAAAGTGGTTGTACCAATCCACATTTCCACCAGCACTGACTAGGAGTTATAATGGCTCCACGTCTTCAATAGAACTTGGTTTTTCCAGACTCTCAGTACCTGCCATTCTGGTACATACAAAAATTTAAAATTAAGGTTTAGTTTTATGCTTATTTAATTATTAACAATATTAAGGGCTTCTTATATGTTTCTGGCCAAAGTATATTCACTTTAGCTTTACGAATATATAAAACATGTATCTTTATATACTGCATCTATTTGAGTATTGTATGTATGTTTATATTTTCTATACTACGCATAGTATATTACAATGTATATGCATGTTCATATTTTCTATATATTCATGTGGTATGTATACATATAATTATATAAGCACATATCCTAACATATTATGTCTATTAAAATTATATATGTATAGATATACATATACATGCCACATATATTATTGCATGATATCTTTCTCATTGATATATTGATATTTTAACCACTTTACATTTGAAATATACCAATTGCCATTTATTTACGTGATTAAAATTAGCTCTCAATTTATAACTTTTTTGCTTCTTTTTGTTGTCTTTTTATGAAGTGATATTATTAGTTTTGATACATTTGAATTTTTCATTTGAATCACTTTTATATAGTGCCCTTTGAGTTTTATTTATGAAACACTTATCTCTTTTGCGAGTGTATATACATTATTTTAAAATAGTTTTAGAATTATAGACAAGTTGCGAAGATAGCATGGAGTTCCCATATACCCCACAGATAAATTCCTCTATCATTGTTATAGTACTTTATGGTACACATGTCACAATTAATGAATAAATATTGATGCATTAAGTATATTCCATACAGTATTTAGATTTCCTTTATTTTTACCAAATGTTCTTTTTCCATTCCAAGATCCTACCCAAGATGCAGTACATTTAATAATATAGTTCTTAAGCTCTTCTTGACAGTTACAGATTCTCGCATTTTTCTAATTTTAAACGACCTTCACCGATCTGGGATCTGGGAGTCTGGTTATGTGTTTAGTAGAATCACATCACTAAGATCTGTCTGATATTAGCTACATGATTACACAAAGGACACTAGTATTTGGACAACGACCACAAAGTTGTTCCCCCGTGAAGTTAATCTTCTCCGCTTTGCATATTGGTTTCTTTGGGAAAAAAGCATTATGTGTAGTCAACACCAAAGAATAATAAAGTTATTCCCCATCACCTTCAGGATAAACTATTGACATGCATTATTTGCAATGTCTCTGCATGGGAAATTTGTTATTCTCCCAGTCATCTATTTTTCATTCATTTATATTAGAATGGCTTCGTAAATATTTATTTTATACTTTAGGTTAAATCTAACACTGCTGTATTCATTTTCCTGCTTAACTTATTCCAGTTATGGTCTTTGGGAGTTTTTCGGTAGATTCTTGTCTTCCTCATCATTTCATGTGATGTGTGCTATGTGTGTGCGCGTGTGTGTTTGTGTGTGCACTTTACCATCATGTTATATAACTTCCTTAAAATTTCTTATTTTTCTTCGGTATTGTGCTTCTTTGCTTTTCTATGTAATTTTTTTAGAATCAGATTTTCAAGTGTCAAAAATAATTTCAGATTGGGATCTCATTGAAATCAGAAGATCGGGCGTGACCAGTTAGCTCAGTTGGTTAGAACGGAAAAAGAAATTAAAATCTGAAGGCCAATTTGGGGAGAACTGAAATCTAAGTTATAATTCATTAATTTTCTATAACTGTATTTATTTACATAGGTCTTTATAATGCCTTAAAATAAATTTTTATTATAATGCCTCCACAAATGGCTTGTTCATCTTTTACTAGTTGCATTTCTACATACATAACACTTTTGTGGGAATTACAAGTGTGTTGCTTTAAATTCCGTTTTTATCTCTGTTACTGATGAATATCAAGAAACACTATAAAGGGAGATTGACTTCTGGCCTGAAGTGTAAGGAATTCCACTAACCTGCTCCTACATTAGTAAAATTAATAGAGAAAAACACTATCGGGGGAATAAAAAGACCAATCGTTTAAAGCATATAGACATTATCCTAAAGAGAAATAGCCATGAAGAAACATCCCAAAAAAACTGACGAAAATGTACATGAATTATCTTTGCCAGAGCCATCAGGCAAGAGAAAGAAATAAAAGGCGTCCAAATTGGGAATGAAGAAGTTAAAACATCACTCTTTGCAGATGACATGATGCTATACATAGAAAACCCTAAAGACTCCACCAAAAAGCTGTTAGAAACAATCAATGAATAGAGTAAAGTTGCTGGCTACAAAAATCAACGTACAAAAGTCCATTGCATTCCTATATACTAACAATGAAATCTCAGAAAAAGAAATACAAAAAACAATTCCCTTTGCAATTGCAGAAAAAGAATAAAATACCGAGGAATAAATTTAACCAAGGATGTGAAGGATTTATATGCTGAAAACTATAAGACATTTTTGAAAGAAATTGAAGAAGACACAAAGAAATGGAAAGACATTCCGTGCTCATGGCTTGGAAGAATCAACATAGTTAAAATGGCCATATTACCCAAAGCAATATACAGATTTAATGCAATCCCCATCAAAATCCCAATGGCATTTTTTAAAGAAATAGAACAAAAAATCATCAGATTTGTTTGGAACCACAAAAGACCCCGAATAGCCAAAGCAATCTGAAGAAAAAAGAACAGTGCTAGAGGTATCACACTGCCTGACTTTAGCTTGTACTACAGAACTACAATAATCAAAACAGCATGGTATTGGCAGAAAAACAGACACATGGACCAATGGAATAGAATTGAGAACCCAGAAATAAAACCACATAAATATGGACAGATAATTTTTGACAAAGAAGCTAAAAACATGCAATGGAGAAAAGATAGCCTCTTCAATAAATGGTGCTGGGAGAACTGGATAGCCACGTGCAAAAGAATGAAACTGGATTGTTATCTGTCACCATGTACCAAAATTAATTCAAAATGGATCAAAGATTTAAGCATAAGACCTGACACAATAAACTGCATAGAAGAAAACATAGGTACCAAACTTATAGACCTTGGGTTCAAAGAGCATTTTATGAATTTGACTCCAAAGGCAACGGAAGTAAAAGCTAAAATAAACAAATGGGACTATATGAAACTTAAAAGTTTCTGCACAGCAAAAGAAACCATCGACAAAATAAAGAGGCAACCGACTGATTGGGAGAAGATTTTTGCAAACAGTTCCTCCGATAAGGGTCTAATATCCAAAATATACAAGGAACTCATGAAACTCAACAACCAAAAAAACAAACCACCCAATTGAAAAATGGGCAGAGGACCTGAAGAGACATTTCTCTAAAGAGGACTTACAAATGGCAAATAGACATATGAAAAAATGCTCAACATCACTAATCATCAGAGAAATGCAAATAAAAACCACAATGAGATATCACCTCACCCCAGTCAGAATGGCTATCATCAAAAAGACAAATAGCAACAAGTGTTGGACAGGCTGTGGAGAAAAAGGAACCCTCATACACTGTTGGTGGGAATGCAGACTGGTGCAGCCACTATGGAAGGCAGTGTGGAGGTTCCTTAAAAAATTACGAATAGAATTACCATATGACCCAGCAATCCCTCTCCTGGGTATCTACCCAAAGAATTTGAAATCATTTATACATAAAGACACGTGTGCTCCAATGTTCATTGCAGCTTTGTTTACGGTGGCCAAGACATGGAAACAACCAAAATGTCCTTCGATAGATGACTGGATAAAGAAGTTGTGGTATATATACACAATGGAATACTATTCAGCGTTAAGGAAAGATGATATAGGAACATTTGTGACAACATGGATGGATCTTGAGAATATAATGCTAAGCGAAATAAGTCAGACAGAAAAAGCAGAGAACCCTATGATTTCACTGATATGTGGTATATAAACCAAAAACAAGACAAACAAATGAGAAACAAGAACTCATAGACACAGACAATAGTTTAGTGGTTACCAGAGGGTAAGGGGGGTGGGGGGAGGGAGATGAGGGTAAGGGGGATGAAATATATGGTGATGGAAGGAGAACTGACTCTGGGTGGTGAACCCACAATGGGATATATTGATGATGTAATACAGAATTGTACACCTGAAATTATGTAATTTCATTAACAATTGTCACCCCAATAAATAAATTAAAATAATTAATTAATAAAATAAAATAAAATAAAATAAAATGTACATAAATTAGATGTGAAAGTTAAGAGCCTGTGCTGTTTGAATCACGAATGTCCCCGCCTCCCCACTCCCAGCTGGGTGAGACATGTCCTCCACAGCAGACTGCTGCTGACAGGACACAGGGCCCCTCCCCTACCACAGTTCGCAGGTGAAGGGATTTCTTTCTAAAGGAGCAGGACACCAGCTTTTCTCATTCTGGCCCCCATCTGTGGCTCAGGATGTCTTAGCCAAGTGTGGGTGACAAACGGAGTCCCCTATTTCATTGAATTCTACTGTGCAGTGAGCTAAGGAGACTGGGGCCCTAGTCACCCCGGTCTTAGCTTCTGCTTCAAATCCAGAAGATGCAAGCTAATAGGTCTTCCAGATGCTACCCCACCCTCCATTGAATGTTAAGCGCCGAGAGCAGGGTTTCACTCTTTCTTCACTCAGAGAAAATCTTGCAGTTGTGCCCAACCACAGATCCAGAGCAAGGGCCTAAGGGATTTTTCTTGGGGGAGAAGCAAGTCAATAAACAGCTCCTAATCTCTTCCCAACACCTGACTTCATTTGAAATTGAGTCTGAATAAAATGAAGCCTCATGAGCAGTGGAGGTTGTGATGAAAGAGCTTAATACACAGGCTGAATTGCCGGTAGTCTAGTTTGCAGAAGAGAATTGAGAAATAAGGCTGCTCGTGGGGGAACCCTCCTGGGATCAGAACAAGTATTAAACACTGCCCTCCAAAACTATTCTTTCACAAGAGTCATAATATTATAGGATTGGTTGTAAAAAATATTTGTGTCCTCAGTACATTGTTTAAAACAATTGTGCAATTAACAGTCAATTAGCGAAGTTTAAGAGCTCGGTGTGTTCATAGAATAACAAAAAGAGATCAGATCATATGGTACTTGTCTTTCTCTTTCTGACTTATTTCACTTAACATAATGTTGTATAATGTGATGGCTCGGTGTGAGGTCGGGGTGGTGGTGGATGGGGGGAGGGGGGTTCACGGTGTGAGGGATGTAAAAATAAAATAAAATAAAATAAAACTAAAAAAAAAAAAAAAAAGAGATCAGAAATTCCCTACCAAAACCATCGTCATCCTATGGCGACTGTAGGTACAGGCAAAGCTGCACCTCCTTGGGGAGGAACAACAGAGGCTTAACAGTGGGGGAGGAAAAATAGGCTTCACGAAAGTAATGCAAACATGTACTGAACACGCGAAGAAGCCAATAACAACAACAAGCCCTGGAAGGGAGGACACTTACCTACACTTGCTGTAATATGTAAAGTTTTCAGTTTCCAACAAAAATTACTACAAACAAATAGGAAAGTATAACCCAAACACTGGGAAAAAAATCAGACAAAACAAAAATTGCCCATGAGAATTACCAGATGTCAGATTTATCAGAAAAGTACTTAAAAATAGCCATTGTAAACATGGTCGTAACGTTTATAAGGAAAATCAAAATTAAGCAAGTAAAGGAAGGTATGATAACAAGTTGCATCAACTAAAGTATATCAGTAAAAAGATAGAAATTATTTAAAACTATTACAGATGTAAATTCTGGAGTTAAAAAATACAATAACTGAAATTTTAAAAATTCACTCAAGGACCTCAACAGGAGAGCTGAACTTGAAGCAGAAAGAATATTGCAGTCCTGGAGACTGATCAATATAGATTATGCAAGTCAAAGAGCAGGAAAAAAATGGAGAAAACTGAAGAGCTTCCGAAAAATGTAAAACACTATTAAACCCACCAACATCTGCATACTGAGAGCACCAATGTGAGAGAAGAGAAAGAAACAACACAAGTATTCAAAGAAATGATGTCTGAAAACTTCTCTAATTTATGGAAAAACAATAAATTACATATCCAGAAAGCTCAATGAACTTCAAATAGAATAAACACAAAGAAGTTCACAAACAGGCACATCATAGTAAAAATGCTAAAAATCAAATGAAAGGAATATCTTACAAGCCATGAAAAAACTGGCTCATCACTTACAGGGGAAGCACAGTAAAATTAATCCTCAGTGTGAACATTGGCAGCCAGAAAACAGTGAGATAACAAATTTTAAGTGCTCAAAGAAAAAACTGTCAACCCAAAATCATAAATGGAGCAAAATTGTGTTCCAAAAATGAAGATAAAATAAAGGCTTTCTTTCCAAGATAAACAAAAGCTGAGAGGATTTTTGCTAGTAGACCTTCCATACAACAAATATTGAAAGAAGTTCTTTAGGTTAAAAGCAAGTAACCCCAGATGTTAAAATCCACAGGAAAAAGACAAAGGGCACCTGTCAAGGTAATAATATAATTATATAAAACAATTTAAAGGCATGCATATTTTCTCTTTTCTTCTTCTAATAGATTTGAAAAGCGATTGTATGAAATAGTACGTCCATAACGTATTGTTTGGCCTGTAACATATACAAATGTAACATGTATAATATATTTGCAGTAATAGCACAAACAACATGAGTGGGAGCAAGGCTGTATTGGCTAGGAAAATCAATATAAATGGTAAAGTAGCAAATATAACATTGTATTATTTAAAAATATGTAACATTAACAGGTATAACTTATAAAAACACTAAGAGAGAGAGAGACAGAGACAGAGAGAGAGACAGAGAGAGAGAGAGAGAGACAGAGAGAGAGAGAGAAGGGAATGACGTTATATAGAATCACATCTGTGAATCTCCTGGAATTTGGCTAGTACAAATCTGAAACTGATTCTGATAAGTTAAGATGTATGTGGTAATCCCTAAAGCAACCACTGGGGGAAAAAATTAGAAAAGTATAGTGAATAATCATTAAATAAATTAAAATACTACAATAAAAATATTCAGTTAATGCAAAAAAATCCATAAATGAGGAATAGAGTAAGACATGAAACATAGAAACCTAAAATAGAATGGAAGATGTTTCCAGCTATTTCAATGAAAACATTACATGTGAGTACATTAGGCAATCACTGTCATAAGACAGAGATTGTCATATTGAATTAAAATGAAAAAAGCATGCTCTATGTGCTCTTTATAGGGGACACAATTTAGATTCAAAGATACAAATAAATTTAAAATTAAAGGACGAAAGGAGATAAATCATGGAAATAGCACCTACAAGAAAACTGGAGTATTGTCTGATATTAATATCAGACAATATAGACTTTAAAACAAAAAAAAAGGTTACCAGAGAAAGCAATGACCATTTCATCATAATAAAAGAATCAATCCATCAGGAAGATAGAAGAATTACAATTATATAATTATATATATGAGATCTAATAGTAGAACACCAAAATACATGAAGCAATAACTGACAGAAAGGAGAGAGAACTAAACAGTTCAATAATAATAGTTGGGAACTTCAATACCTCCCATTCAGTAATGGATAGATTTATGAGACTGAAGAGCAACAAGAAAATTGAAGACATCAACAACATTGTAAACCAACCAGAACCAACAGACATCTATAGATCTAACAATACATCAATAGCAGGTTAGACATTCATTTCAGGTACGCAAGGCACATTCTCTAGGATACACCATGCGCCAGGCCATAAAACAAATGAAAATAAATTTAAAAGAAAAGAAATAAAACAAAGTATGTTTTCTGACAATATGGAATAAAAGCAGAACTAGCAGCAGAACAACACACATAAATACTAATGGGTCAAAAAATAAACCAAAGAGGAAATCCAAAAATATTTTGAAAGGAATAAAACTAAAGACAAAATAAATAAAGTTTTTTGATGCATCTAAAGCAGTACTTAGAGGAAAATATACAGCTATAAAATATCTATATTAAGAAAAAGAAATATCTCGAGTCAATAATCTAAACTTTCAACCTCAAATGCTGAAAAGAGAGGAACAAACTAAACCTAAAGAAATTGTGAAGAAAGTAACATATATTAGGGCAGAAATTAGTGTAAGAGAGAAGAGAAAAATAATAGAGAAAAATCAATAAAACCAAAGTTGATTCTTTAAAAATGTCACCAAAATTGATAAACATTTAGCTATATTGATCAAGAGAAAAAGAGAGAAGACTCAATTCTAGAATCATAAATATAAAAGGGGGCATTACTACTGAACTTACAGAAATACAAAGATAATAAAGGAATGCTATGAAAAAGTGTACACTAACAAATAAGGTAACTTAGATGAAATAATAATTTCTAGACAGACACAAACTAACAAAGTTGACTCAAGAAGAAATAAACAAACCGATTAAGTAAAGATATGAATAGGTAACAAAAAATGACTCATAAAGAAAGAAATGCCCAGAAGTTCTCACTACTGAATTCTACCAAAGGTTAAAGAATTAATGCCAATTCTTCACATACTATTCCAAAAGGTAGAAGAGGAAACATATCTCAACTCATCTTATGAGGCCAGTGTTACACTGATTCCAAAACAAAACACATCAAAAGAAAATATACCTAAAGGCTAATATTTCTTATGAATGTGGATGTAAAAATCCTCAGCAAAATACTAGCAAATCATATTCAGCAAAATCCAGAAAAAAGCATATTCCATGGCCATGTGAGATATCCCAGAAATACAAAGTTGATTTAAAACTCAAACATCAATTAATGTAATTGATCATATTAATTGAGTAAAATACACTATCATGATCATTGCTACAACTTCAGTAAAAGCATTTCATAAAATTCAATGCCTTTTCATGAAAAACAAAAACAAACAAAAACCAAAAACAAACAACAACAACAACAACAAAAATACCTAAACCAACTAAGCATGTAAGATAATTCTCTAAATTATCAGCTAGGGGCATGGTCAGCTAGATGAAAAGAGCATCTATAGAACAGCCATAACTAGCATGATATTTATGAGTGAAAGCCTAGATACTTTCTTCCTAAGACAGTGAACCCGAAAGGATGACAACTGTGGCCAGTTCTATTCAATATTGTACTGAATATTTTATCCAGAGCAATTAGGTAAGACATGGAAATAAAAGCCATTCATATTGGAAAGACAAAAGCAATATGCCCTCTATTCACAGATTACATAACCTTGCAGTATACGACATTATAAGAATTCCGCTTAAGAACTACAATAAGTCCTCACTTAACATCATGGGTAGGTTTTACACTTTAAGTGAAACCACATGTAAGGAAACCAATTCTACCACAGGCTGACTGGTATAAACAAGAGGTGCCTTCCTACCACAAGTCACCCAAGTTATAAGGAAACAACTCTGACCAAGGCCCAGCTGTATTTGCATGTATAAGTCAGCAGATTTGCAGGATTCAAGATCAATATATAAAAATCAATTGCATTTCTGCATACTTCAACTCAATTTGCAACAGCATCAAAAATAATAGAATACTTAGGAATATATTTAACAAAATAAGAGCCAAACTTATTCTCTAAAAACTGCAAAACTGGTGGAAACAAATTAAAGACAATCTAATAGGGAAAATATTCCACGATTTTGGTCTGAACACTGTTAACATGGCCATATTCCTCAACCTGTGAGGTCAGCTAGGGGCATGGTCAAAGCGGCCGGGAGCAAAGTCATACCCCTCTGCCAAGTCAGACCCCTCCTCTCATGACGGAAACTGGGGCCCCTGGCATTTCCCAGAAGAGGCAGCAGACCTTGGTGCAATAAACAACTCCAGACACAGCCGCTGGGGCCCTATCTGCGCTGGGGGTGGGGGCCTGCTCATCTCCCACCTCACTCAGCCAACCCCCTCCCCCAAATCGCATATCTGCCTCCCTCCTCTGCCCTGGGAGCCACTTCAGCGGCCCCGTCTGCGGACCGCTGCACCTCGCCCGGGAGCGCAGAATAAAGCCCTCACTTTTCTCAACCTGCCTGACTCTCTTAGCTTCACTATCGCGCAGCAAGCCTTACACAACCTAATCAACAAATTCAACAGGAATCTTTCTAAGAATCCCAGCTAATTCTTTTGGCGGAAATTGACAAGCTGATTCTGAAATCCGTTCGGAATTGCAAGGGACCCAGCATAGCCAAATCAATCCTGAAAAAGAAGAATAAAGTAGGAGGACTCAAACTCCCCAATTTCAAAATTTACTATAAAACAATGGTAGCATGCCCCCCCCACACAGACACACACACACACACACACACACACACACACACACACACAGTTTCACTTTCCACAGGTTCAGTTACCTGCAGTAAACCCTGGTAGCAAAACATTAAATGGAAAATCCCAGAAATTAACAATTCATAAGTTCTAAATTGCAGGCCATTCTGAGTAGTGTGATTAAATCTCATGCTGTCCCACTCCAACACATGCTGCCCAGGATGTGAACCACCCCTTTGTTCATCACACTGTATACAATACCCCCCTGTCGGTGCCTGCCAAGGCGAGGAACAGTCCCTGAAGTGGGGAGTGAGGATTGAGAAAAAAGAAGAGAGACAAAGATGGGATGGGGAGGGCAGGCAATTCTAAGTAGACTGCCGCAGTTCTAAGTAGAATGCCTCACCCCAAGTTTATTTTGGCAGCTTATATACTCTGGGCATCAAAAAGTAACAGAACTGTCTGTGATCTAGTAGTTACAATGTTTGGATACACAAGGGCCTGTTTTTCGGCCAGCTCCGCACTTCCTGACCTTGTCTGGTTCTGTGTTCTCAAAGTAGCAAGTTTTGCCTTGCTGGGAGCACAGACCACTCAAGGAAGTCAAAGGTTCAACATTTCACAGAACAACACCTGCTAGCACGTCAGCACGGTTTCCCACACCCCCCATTACTCACTTAGCCACCTCAATTATTAGATGGACCATCATGGTATGGCAGTGCTTGTGTTCAAGTCACCCTTGTTTTACTGAATGCCCCCAAAGTGCAAGGTTAGTAATGCTGGCAATTCAGATAGGCCAAAGAAAAGTGGTAAAATGCTTCCTTTAAGTGAAAAGGTGCAAGCTCTTGATTTAATAAGGGGAATAAAAGCCATATACTCAGGTAAGTAAGATCTACGGTATTAAAAAAAAATTTGTGAAATAAGATAATTTGAGATAGAGACCACATTCACATAACTTTATTACAGAATATTGTTATAATTGTAATTTATTATCAGTTGTTGTTGATCCCTTACTGTGCCTACTTTCTAAATTAAATTTTATCATAGGTATATATAATATGTGTAAGAAAAAACATTGTACATTTAGGGTTTGGCATTATCCGAAGTTTCAGGCATCAACTTGGACTGACAGTTTGATACTGGCACAAGGATATAAATATAGATTAATGGAATATAATTGACAGTACAGAAATAAACCTAAACATCTATGTCAACTATAATATGATAAGAGTGGTGAGATCATGCGATGGAAAAAGAATAGTGTCTTCAACAAATGGTGCTAGGCCTCCATAGGGGATACTATGTTAACAGAATGAAGACAGATCTTACCTCTAACTTAATCAAACTGCTTTCTCCCTGATACTGATGGGTTTGGAGTTTTGTTGTCTGTTTGTGGGGAGGCAGGGAGCTTTTTGACTACTTTTATGAACGATTCATTCATTTTTTAACTTTATCAAATGTGTATTAAAATGTATTTTTAGGAGTCCATTAAATTTATTGTGTCAATTATGTTCTTTGATTGTAAATGCCACTTGTGGATGTTTTTGTGCATATGCTAATATGTATGTCCAAGGAGTTAATTAGGTATGAAAGTTATCTTCAAATCACTCGATATATTTATGTATTTCTTAATTTATTCATGTATTTCTATCAACTTTTGATTTATATATATATTAAATATGTGTGGCAGCATAAAGGATCAGCTAGAAAAATTTTCACTTGGTTGGTGTTTATGTGACATATTTTGCTCATATTTTAATGACACATATTCTTAATTATATTTAGTTCTTTTGTAAACAGCATGTAGTTGGATTTTCCTTACTCTATTCTGTTAATGTAAATTTAGTAAATCTAGAATTCTGTGTATTTACCATTATTTTAAATAGCATTGCATTTAGACCTTTCTGTATACTCAAATTTTGAACTTATTTGTACTGTTTCTTATATTTCCTTTCTTTTCTTGTCTTCTTTTCAATTGAGCGGTTTTTCTCATTTTGTTTTCTCACATTCATTGCCTCGAATCATATACATTCTGTTTATATTCTGCAGTTGTTATGACCATGATGTCAACACGCATACTTAAACTGGATCCGTCAGGATTCAGTGACTGAAACCTAAACCATCCAAAGAATATTAAGGAGCAAAAGACATCTAATGTAAGAACTCAGTGGTTATAAAATTATTGAAAGCATTGGAGGAATATTCTCCAGAGGCTGTCACCAGAAATCTTGTGAAAATAATTCATACCATTGTGTAGTTGCTCTCCAACAATGAGAATGTCATTGTATAACATGTCACCACCACCACGACTGCAATTACCCCTGGACATGTATGAATATGGAATAAGTAAATCCATCCAATGGCCTGCAGACATAGAAAAAAGCAACAGAAAATTGAGAGTTCTGTCATCTCAAACTTTAGTCGCTGCTTCTTAGAGATAAAACACAATTTAGTATCAAGGATGCCAATTGCAAAGAACCCAAGATAGGAAGTTTTCAGATTTCCATCCTGTATGTGACGGGGAGTTCACTAGATGCAAGATGGACAGGGGACAGAGTACCAATCAATCGTAGCCACTCTAACCAATTAAACTATTCAGGAACTCAAATCTTAAAAAAAATACAGCAATAACATCATCCTGCGTAATATAATTTAAACCTTGCTATTCCAAAAGAAAACATGCTTAATCTCTCTCTCAAAAAAAAAAAAAGAAAAAGAGAGAGAGAGACTAAATCATCCTCAGTCACTCTGTCTTGTTGAACTTCAGTCACATTCTAAACTTGAAATATTGATGGGTTCTCGGCCTCATGGGGACTTAGTGTCCCATGACACCACTTTCTTCCTGGACCCAATGATATGCCAAAAATAGATTCTCAACTTTTCTCCTTTGCCAAAGAGGTCGGAGCTTTATTTGAACATCTTTTGTCTCTCATTGAGGTTCTCCTCAGAGCTAATGTCTGAGATTTTTCTAGGAATGTAATAGTACCTAGATATTCCTTACAGGAAAGTGTTGTACAAGACATTGAGGCAGGAAACAGTGACTTCTTTCTATCATGCAAGGTTAACCACTGATGACATTTGCATTAGTACGAATTGCTTAATATGTCAAAAAGTCACTTTTTTGAATTAGAGATTTTTTGGTTTGTTTTTTTATTCTTCATTTCATTTGTACTGAAATAAATTTGTTTTAAATATTGGAGAATAGAGTTAGTGAAATCAACACTTTCACTGAATACTGATCTCTACCGTGAAGACGGTGGCCATTTGCCACTTCAGTTCCGTGAGTCTAGTGACCATGTCACTCACTCTGGCCCCTGAGACATACCTATTTTTCAGTGAGAGCTTTTTAGAAAGTGTGTCTTTCTTTTGCTTGTCCTCCAAAAACAAGGCAGACATAGATGGCACTGCCCTCTTTTCTCTGTCATTCTGTCTTGAAAATGAATGTATATTTTGCAGCAGAAAAGTTGTCTTGTGAACAAAAGTAACAAGCGTGCAGAATAAAGCCGTTTATTCCTAAAAGCTTTGTATGGGACAATGCCCTGCGAGACCCAGTCTGGCATCTTTGATAGGCTGAATTTATGCAAATTATGTTAACTCCTAGATTTTATGTTATGTGAGGAAAAAGAATACTTGTTTTTTTAAGCTATTGCAAGTTAGATTTTCTGTTACTTAAATCGGAACACATTGTTAGCTGAACCAAAGCCTAAATAAATTCGCTTATTAGATCTGCATATGTAAATGTTTATTTCTATCTTTTAAAAGCTTCTCAATAAAAGTCAAGTGTGAATTTGTGTTTAGAATTAACATCCACTCTCTCTCAATCAACTATGAATATGTTTATGTTAGTATTCCTCCCTTCTATTATGGATTGCCAGATATTGATATAGGATACATCTACATGTAAGTTTCAAGAACTCTTCTGGAATGTATTTGTCATTGATTGGCGTTACATTATTAGTTTGTTCGTAAGTTATACATTTATTATATATTTCCTTATTTTTATCTGTTGGATTTAGTAAAATGTGTTAATTTATATAAGACAAATTAAAAAAAGCTTTTAAAATAAGAAAACTTTTTTCATAATATTAAAGTATATTTGGATATCTTATTGGTTGAATGTATTTCCTAGAGGTATGTTGTACCCCTAGTACCTCAGAATGTGATCTTATTATAAACGTAATTAGTTAAGATGAGGTTAGGCTGGGACAGGGTGGGCCCTTGATCCGGTCTGAGTGGCGTCTTTATAAGAAGAAAAGAAACACTGAGAGGAAAATGCATGTGAAAACAAGGAGACACACAAAGAGAAGACAGCCATGGGGGCAGTAAGAGTTATGCTGTCATAACCAAGGAACATCTCAGGCTACCGGAAAGTAGGAGAGGAAAGGAGGGATATTCCTCTAGAAGCATTAGAGGGAACATGGTCCTGCCAACACATTGATTCAGACTTCTAGCCTCCCTAACTACAAAATAATGCATTTCTGTTGTTTTAAGGCATCCATTTTGTAGCATTTTGTTACAGCAGCCGTAGGAAACTAGCCCAGAAACCTTAGAAGGGAGAGAGTATATTTTGCCTGTAGGAGAGACGTGAATCATTGGGAACCGGGGAGGTGACTGTGGTAAGTAGCCACTAACATGGCCCGCAGTGATCCTAACCTCCTAATATACACAGTTCCCACCATGTGAGTGTGAGCTGGATTTAGCAACTTGCTTCTAACAAAAATACTGAACAGATGATAGGATGTCACTTCTGAGGTTCGATTTGAAAGGACTTCACCTTCAATCTCGGATTTTTCCCCCTCTCTCTTGTTCTCTCAGATTTCTTGCCCTAGGAGAATCAGGCTGCCCTTACCTGAGGCAGCCCTGGGGAGGGAGAGGCACTGAGAGACGTGCTGCGGGGGATAAAGCCAGTCCCTAGCCGTGTGAGAGGATTTGGAAGTGGATCCACCCATGCGGAACCCCAGATGAATCCTCAGTACTGGACAGTAGTTTGACTACAAACTTTTGAAAAATCTTCAACCAGAGTTACACAACTAATCCACACCCAGGTTCTTGAGCACAGACCCTGGGAGTTAAAAAAACTTTTGTTGTTTCAAACCACTAGATTTGGAGCTAATTTGTTAGACTGCAATAGAAAACTAACACGGTCAGTGACTAGAAGCTAAGCTGAAAGATGATTTCTGTTGTACACCAAAAGCAGGCAGTTGTGCTTGGCACTTCTTCGCTCCATTCGTGAGGGAGAGATTTCTAGACTAACGTTATAAGCATGAATGAGCGCATGACAGTGGACACTAGAAACATGAGATAACAACAGTTTAAGAGTCGCATGCACAGCTGGGTAGAAGATATTGCGTGCCATGCAGGTCCCACAGGAATTGTACTTGGGAATGGAGTGAACAGGGGCTGTGGAGGGCAGGCTTTGCAGTACTAGAGGAAGAACGCTCCCTGGTTCCTGCAGGAAGATGTGATTGGCTTGTGTGAATAAGTCCACAGACTGGCAGGGAAATCTACTCAGGGATAAGCAGGAACGGCGTCCGGCTCCGTGCATTGACGGGGTTGTTTGGGACCCTATCCATTGGAGCAGAATAGGGAAGAGAACTCGTTTAAGTTAAAACAATTGAGTCCCTCCCAGTTTTACTAGATATCAAAGCAGCACATAACATTAAAAATGTAACTTCAGGATTGAACACCATAAGGACCAACTATGTAATTTACAGGGTCGAGAACAAATATAAATTGTGGAGTTACTTCTCTAAAACCCATAAAAAATAGTGTCATTAAAAGTATGCATGAATCTTTGTCTTTCTTCTATGGCCTCGCTATCTTGACGTATAGTGTTTTATGTTTGCTATTTAATGTTGTTCTGAGTGAATAAAGATTCACATTTTAAACTACTAGGATGAATTTTTATTGCTCCTGGTTCATCTAAAATCATGCCGGTTTTAAATGCAAATATCAGAGCATTTAACTTTTATGCAGAACCAGCAAAATTAAACAATTTATATCTTGTGTCTGATCTTGAAGGGTGCACCCGGCAGGACAGAAGAGAAAAATCACAGGTCAGAATCCAGAGCGTTGGAAGGAGAACAAAGGATCCCTCCAGGCAAGAAGTTGACTGAAAGATCCAGGTAGAAAGGTAATTTCAAGGCCAGTGCAAACCCTCACAAACGCATTAGTCCTTCCAGCCACCAAAATGACGTTCCTCACCCCAGCTAGGGGAGGGGTGTGAGGAATGTGAGCCAGGAGTTTTCTCACGAGCCCATTGTCGCTACCCATGGTGGATGGATGGCTCCTAAGGATTTGAACCTCTGCACCAGGGCACATTAGTTATTTGAGTGGGGGTGGGTGAGAGGCTCATGGCATTCAAGAAGCTACCTCTGGATGGTTGCCCACCAGATGCAGGGTGGTGCTTCCAGCCTATGTGGAGAGAACACCAGTCCTTGCAGTGAGATGCTGTGTAATGCTGGTACCTAACTCAGCCCTCCCCACACTCGTATCCAGGACTCTGTCAGGGGTGGAGAGCAGCAGCCATCATTGTGTGTGTAAAGAAGCGAGAGAGAAGGCCAAGCAGGGTGCGGGCCCCAGGGAATGGGAGTCGGGCTGCGGCGAAGGTACTCTGGAGTCATGGCAGAGAGACGGCATGTCAGCCAAGTGTCCACATTTCCAGTTCATGTTCCATTGTCCCATCTGGCTCCCTCCTGACTTCACTTAACAAACACAAATTCAAATTTCAAGATGTCAAGGGCAGAGCATTAAAGCTCAAGCATGGGGCCCTAGGAAACGGAACTGGGAGCAGGGATGGAGTTAGCCCTGACCAAATGTCAACACGAAGGATCTGAGTCACAGGAATGCACAGCGCAGGTGAAGGACAAGGAGCAATCGGGTTGTCAAGCAGGTAAGGTGACGGCTCTGGGAAAATCAAGTATGAGAGTGGGAGGTGCAGTTAGATAATTGGCCAAAGATTAATTCCTTTATATGTTTTGATCCTGCTGATGCCGGACTTGGTATATTGAACCAGCAAGTCATCAAAGACCACTTCCGGTAGGAGGAGGGAGACTCTGCATGTGAAAATCTAAACTGGTTGTTCATTGTGGGGTAGGTTCATTGTAACTGTATGTGCAAATATACATGAGGCCAACCAGTGGGGACCTCTCAGCCTCTGTAAAGGCCTGTGGAGAGCCAGGGTCGCCTCACAGCACCAGTTTTCAGGTTGAGTGTCTATTGGATTTTTACATATATGTAACAAATCAATCAAAAGACAAAAACATTGAAAACTCAGGGCAGTGTTCTTTTAGGATGTGGTAAGGGTTTGATTACAATCTGCCTATGTTCTTTTTTTTCTTTTCCAATATTGAAGTCTGTATAACGAGTACAATTGGTTTCATCACATTTAAAACAGCTGTGTCATCTGTGATCTTTTCACTTCAGACTACACTAAGCCAAAATTTCTTTTCTAATAAAATAATTATTAATATTATTATTACCACAGCATCATTGTATTTATATTGCAAGGCACAGAGAAAGCTTCAGGATGTTAAAAGACACAAAAAAGGATTCCCATTCCCACCAACAGTGTAGGAGGGTTCCTTTTTCTCCACTTGTTATTATTTGTCTTGCTGATGATAGCCAGTCTAAAAAGACTCATATTTAAAAAAGGAAAAGGGAAGTATTCCAGGAGCCTGTCCACATTTACTGTGCTGCTCTCATGATGGGTGGCTTTGAGTGTGGGTGGAGGGGCAGGGTCACCACTCCCACCTGTCACTGGGCCTCCTGCTCTTCACAGAGCATGGGAGGGGCTGTACTTGGTCTTTCCTTCCTGGAGACCTGGAGTCCCCCTCTTTCTTCTTCATCAGTCTCACTGAGCAGGGGACCAGTCACCTGAAGCCGGCCTGGCTAAATATCCAGGTTCAGTTCGCTCCTGTCAGACATTTATAGACAGTCCAGGCCAGAGACCTCACCCTCAGCCGAGAGCAGCACACAGGCCTCAGTGCCCCGTGAACCTGACCCCTGGGGAAATCAGGGCCCATGGGCACTTCTCCAGGGTGTGCGGATCCTCCTGGGTCCCACACACCCTCACCAGGTTCCCTCCTCCGTCTCTGTGACTCCCCAGCAGTCCAGTAGCCGTGTTCTCCTTGCATAGCTGGCATCAATACCTGTGCAGGCCGAGACCTGGGGCCTCGGCCTGAGTCTCAGAGGGGTGGAGTTGGCACAACGTCAGGGGATTCCATGAGGCCAAGGAACAGGAGCCCCCTTCCTGTTTCTCTTCTCCCAGCCCAGCACATATAGTGGTGGTTAATTCATCCCTGAATGTATAGATTTAGGTCTATGTTTTATGTTTACATCTAGAGACTTTTACATGAATGTATTTATTTACTACGATTTCCTTTCAAATATTTTATATAAATAAAACACATCCATAGAAAAGCATACCAAACCTGTTAGAACTTAATGAATTATTACACCCGGTCACTTCAGTGACCCTAAGCAAGTCACGCCATCTCTCCCATCAGCCTCACTTAGTGTTCCTTCAAAAAAGTAACCTCAAATTTAATACTTACCACATGTCCTTATGCCATTATCTTTCTAGGAATTTTATTTTCTGACGTTTTTCATTCTCCTGGAAGGGGGTTCCGGCAAACAATAATATTATCTGGGGTCGTTCATGCAGGCGTGGCCGTCAGTGCCTTCCATACCCATGAGCTCCTCTAACTGAGTACAAGATCCTGGCTCACTGTTCTTCACTAACTATAACGTTCCATTGTCTTCTTGTACCAATTAGTACAAGATGGTGGATGAGATTCTAATTTTATTTCCCTTACAGGTCACTGGCTTTTTTCCCGCTAGATGACCAACAAGCATTTCTGTCTTGAAAGCCCAATAATTGCAGGGGCATATGCCCCGTCATCAGCAAGTCCAAGTCTTCGTTTCCTCCTCCGGTTTCTGTCTGTGGGTGCGCATACACACAGGCACACGTTGTTTTCAAGCAGAGACAATCAAAATTCTTCCTTTAGAACAACACCATATTACTTTCTTCCCACCTCTGCTCATTTGGGTAATCCTTAGAGAAACTATGGCACCGTGTATGTTAATGCAGGTTTTATACCTCATTAGTGACCCGTTGCCACCCATTTTATTTTTTATTTCTAGAAATTAGCCCTGAATCAGCAATGATTTGGACTACAGCCTTTCACACCGTGAAGGGTATCCACTTTGTTTGAAATATGCAATACTTTCATCGTTATCCTAAAATTGTCTCTTGTTCCAAATTTGGGGGTCTGATACATACCTTGCTGTAGCAAGTGTGCATGGCCACATTGTAAGATTGTGATTAGGTGTTGCATTAAGAGACAAAACACAACTTGACCTCTAGAGTTTTGAGTTAGGTAAAATTCATTTGGAAAGGCATCAATTATATATATTCACCCAACCCACTGGTAAAATATAGTGATTCGTTTTTCTGAATTACTCTGTGAATAGCCACTCTTGAAAACGCAGAATGTCAGGAAACTGTTCAGAGAATTGGCAGAGATGGAGACATGAATAAGTATATAGATTTAGTTGCATGCAGAGAAAAATAAGGAATATGCATAAAGAATGAGGCAAGGATTTATATAATTTCATAGTTATATGCTTAGACAGAAAGATGACTTTAAAACTGAGTTCCTATCACTTCTGCTTTTTATGTGGAACTGATTTCAAGCTGTTCTTTCTAGAAAGTCTGGAGTCTCAGGAATAGTGAAAATGGTTGAGAGTCATATATCAAACATGAATGGAATTAATTGTGATTATCAACATGTTGGCCTTGTTCGTGTTCACCCTGTAATTTCCACTATCAAATATTTCAGGTGGGCAGGTCATTTTTCTCGTGTAACCTATTTCCATGACATGCATAATAATGAGGGGATTCAGTGTTTGAAACCAAACATGCACTCTTAAATGCCACATGTGTTCATGTCAACACACACTAGTCTAGAAAGCAGAAGTTGGGCCCCTGTGCTAGTGTAGACAGTGGTCTCCCTGAAAGTTCTATGAGGACGGGTCACCATGGTAACATGATGATGCCCAACTGCCTTCCCTTCCAACTGTCACTCTGTGTACTGAGAGGAAAGAGGTGAGACCTTCTTAGGCTCTCACACCTCAGATCCTAGCGATGGGAAATCTCAACTGCTGTGGAGGTACGTTTCCACTGATCGCCTGAATGCTGCTCCTTCAGCAGGCTGCTCACCTTTGACTGCAAATATTTTCCTCATTTTGTTAAGTCCTTTCCACCATTCCCAATTTGTCTGTGGAGTGATAAATTCATCTGTAGTTTACTTGTATCACTTAATTTGCATTTCTGATTCTTCCAACCAGAGGGCTGACATTTATTTTCCTAAACTTAGAAAAGTGGAGCATTTCCTAGTGCCAGTTTTGCACTCGTTCTTCAAGGGAATAGATCAAGCGCAGGCACAGACATGCCCCTTTCACTGGGTCGGGGTCAGGGCAACTCCTCTGACTGTAGTTGTAAAATCCAACACCTGACATCAGCAGTCTTAGTCCAGAGGTTTTAAGAATAGAAGGACACAACATGGTGGGAATCCATGGGTTGAAGTGCACAGGGGACATGTCTGTGTGGGTTCTCCCTGGGAGGTCAGTGCGACATGCCCTTGCCTCGAGTGGGTGCAAAGAACTAGGATTACGAGGGTCTGGGTAGTTCTCAGGGAGGGTCACTGGCTATGACTAAGTAAGAGTCCCTCTCAGAGGAACGGGACTCTGCCCCCTGCTTCTTCCGGGTCGGGTGGGATGAGGCGGTTGTAGAGGCTGTGATGTAGTGAGGGGGTCCCTGGGCGGGAAGGGGACACTCAGAGCTGGTGCTGCCTCTTCTCGCTCTAAGTCAGGCCCGAGTTCAGGCTGCGCAGACGAGTGCTCACATCAGTAGTCTGCACACAGTGGAGGTCTGAGCCGTAATTCATTGAACTACCTACCAAAGCACCAGCACAGACGGCTACTTTCCTGGGTCATGTGCATGAACTGCTCATCCAGAGTAGGTCACTTAAAGGGAAGCTAGTTTTTGGCCAAGTGGTCACATGGCCGTCGACCCAGAATGTTCTGAGCTGGCTTGGGAGGCGCACAGACCTCTGGCCCCTCAGCGTGGTCACTGATCATGGGGAAAGCTTTGTGTGGAACACTGATAGTGTGAAGACACTGAGGAAGGATGGCCCAACGTGCGGACTTTCCCTGGTCCTTCAGAGGGGCTTTGTTTCAGGGAAACTGCTGTATCTGTGTCAGGGCTCAAATGGGGAAGGCAGGGCTGTGTGATGAATGTGGACTGTGCGTAGTTCTGTCACCTCGTCCAGGACATCAGCTGCCTCCCACTGAAACTTTAGGCAGGAGGAAGGGAGGGTTGGTGTGGTTCAGGGGTCCAGGATCTCAGGTGACTCAGGGGGTGTGATTTCTGTGCTCTGGACACCAACCACTACTTCCAGATCCCACACACAGCAGTGTTGCGAGTCTGGGTGACCCACTGAATCTCTAAATGCTTGTGTCGTTTGCCGTAAAATATGGGTCAAAGCCCTGCTTTGCCTCTCCTGACGTAGGGCAGCTGTTGTCATCACAGGAGATGATAACGGATACTGTCTGTGAGCTATGAAGCATCACGCCCTTGTAAAGGAAGAGAAGTCACCTCCCTCCCTCCCTTGCTGTGGAGCCATCCATATCCCCTCTCTCCATTTAACCACACCATGGGTCTATCTAGCTCAGTCTTGCTGGCATTCAATGAGTACACACTCTGAGTACTTACATTCCACCAGCTATTTGTTTTTCTGGAGGATTTGCCAGTATTGTGTTTAGCCTCATTACAGAATACCAATAAGGAGGTCGTCCTCACATTCCCGCATCTCAGAACAGACCCTGATGGCCAGAGGGGTCTCCGTAACTTTCCTTGAGTGGTGCGGCTTCTAAATGGGATTGGAGCCCAAGCTACAAGACTGTTCACTGGGCTTTGCTGTGTGTCTAGAATGTCTCATCTAAACAAAGGTGTTTGCCAACATAATCTACCTGTTGGTGATATGAGGCGTACCCCAAACTGCACAATGTTCCTAGGTCCAACTTTGCTTCAGGAGGGCCATCTGGGCAGCTGGTGACTAAGACACCAATAGTTGGAAGTGTGAGTAAATTATTTCTAATGTCCCTATCGTCTGTGGCCAGAAAGAAGTCAGTGATTCTCTCTATTGTCATGCATTTCCCAGGATGTTGCGGCCAGGATGAGGACAGGCGTCCCCTGAAGAGGAGAATATCAGGTGCCTTCAGGAGGATGAGGTCCGGGAGACGAAACATCCGTCCAGCCCGAAGGGTCCATGCCTTAGAGGACCCAGAGGAAGGTACTGTAGAAATATGCTTATTAAGTGAATTCAAGAGGAATTATTCAGTGTCCCATTTTTTATGAGGAAACTATACAGATGTTAATTCGCATTATTTTTTCTGTGCGCAAATTGAGATGCTGTGATTTAATCGGTAGGTTTGTAACTCTAAAAGTATAGATGCATTGACAACTCAAAATTTGATGTACTGGGCAGGACTCCGTCCTATTGCAGGTCGCCCCTAGTGTAGCTCCACACCACAACCAG
The DNA here is from genome assembly GCF_964194185.1 of Rhinolophus hipposideros. Classification (NCBI taxonomy): domain Eukaryota; kingdom Metazoa; phylum Chordata; class Mammalia; order Chiroptera; family Rhinolophidae; genus Rhinolophus; species Rhinolophus hipposideros. The sequence goes on from NW_027669489.1 coordinate 330,208, forward strand.
TTCTGGAGGAATGTGAGTTAAGAGTTGCCTCCAGTTAGTGTTGGGGACAAATCACTGTGACTTTCTGATAGATATCTAACAGTTCACTTGCCAGACTCTTGCTAAGAATACACAATGCCATTTTCATGTCGGAAATCTACCTCCCATTACTCATGCCATCTATGATTATCGCATGTAGGCAAGAAACATTGTACATTGAAAAAGAACCAAGAGGTCATCATCAGGACGCAGCACCTGGGTGGCACCGAATCCCCTTCCTGTGAGGACGAGAGAGGTTGTGCATTGCAAGGCAGGGAAAGAGAAAATCATTGAAGTGACAAGGCATGGCCACTCGTATCCCTCTAGAACACTCGGGAGAAAATTGGTCATGGTTTCTTTGGAAGGGCTTTGGGAAAAATCAAGTCAACGGATGAATTTTAAGGATACGTACACACATATATATATATATATATATATATATATATATATATATATATATATATATATATATATATATATGTTGAGACAAATTAAGTTTGAGTGTTGTTTGTAGCAGGACTACTCTGATTAAGACGTATTTTAGGAAAATTTGATTATCATTTAGGTTTCAGTCTTTTGCCTACAAGCCGAAAAGAATGAGACAGCTTGAATATAAAATGTCACTTGTTTACCCCTGGAACTTCCTACTAGGGAAAAGTTTATCCTAGCAGTCTCCTTCAATCTCCATGATAGTTTACCCCTTGTGCTGAAGGGAACCCTGATGTAGGATGACATGTTAACACGATTATCACCAACAGCTGGGCCTCAAGACTTAATCAAGAGCCACCGAGTGGGATAGATGTGTTAGTAAGCTCTGAGAGCTTTTCCAGGACATAACGATGACAACAATTCAGAGTAGCAGAGGAGGACACGGGCAAGGCACCCAGGTCACGTGGTGCTCAGGTGGAGGTTTCAAGGTCAGGAGAAGGAGTATGACATGTATCCCTGTGTCCTGCCTTGCCCACACTTGAGATGTTGTTTTGCTGTTTCTTGGATGGGGATTCGATAGGACACTATCATGTTGCTGGAGCAAACACTGTATCAACATCTTCTTTACAACCCGGAGAGTGGAGCTCCCTCCTGTTCTGTGGTCTTCATTATCTGCCTGTGGCACAACCAGACCCTTTGTACTTTACTGACTCCTTCCTTCACGACTTTCTGTTTTGATTGCTTCTTTCATTCTATGTGATTCCTTCTACCTCACTTTCCCTATCCCACTCTCTCACTCTCACTCTTTTTATTCTTTCTTTAGTTTGTTTCCTTTTTGTCCTTTTTCACTTATTTTTTTTAATGTGCTTTACATACTCAATGAAGTCCAACCTCTGAACGTTCCGAAGTATATACTACAGTAGAGTTCCCTATATGTACATAGTTGTACAGGCCATCTCTACATGTTCTTCATCTCTCATTGCCGAAACTGTACGCCCATTCACAGTAACTCCATATACCCACCCCACTCTCGGCAAGGACATTGTACGTTCTGTTTCTATGAGTTGGACTAGTTTACATACTCATTTCAATGGAATCATAAAGTATTTCAATTTGTTTATTTCTGAGAATGGCTTGTCTCACATAGAATAGGTTGATTCAAGATACTTCCAATGGCAGGATTCCCTTCTTTTTCAAGGTGAATTACATTGCATTAAATGTATTTTCGTTATGCTTTCCTCTGTCCATTGACAGTAGGGCTGGTTCTTGATATGGGTTTTTATGAGCAAAGCAGCAGTGATCAGGGCCATGCAGTTACCTCCTGGAGATCCTGATTTCAATTGCTTGGGATGGATAAACAGAAGTGCGATTAGTGCATCTATTTGCAATATTTTGAGGAACTTCAATACTGTTTCCACAATGGGTTCACATTTAATATTCCCATTTGATTTTCATAGTGGGAAGGCATGGGTTGAGGTACACAGGGTCCCTGTGTCTCCGGGTGCCTTCTGGCCTGGAGAGTGGTAGCCGCGACCCAGTCGATGAGTGGGTGGGATGAACATGGATGAAAGATTAGGAGGGTCTGGGGTCAGGTCACAAGCTGTGACTAATGAAGTGTCTCTCTCAGTGGACATGGGGAATTGTTTCTTGCCTCTTAGCTCTGGAGGGATGAAGGGGCAGTTGGATCCTGTGTTGAGGTGAGGGAAGTCTTCGGCAGGGATGTGGACACTCAGAACCCATGCAGTCACTGCACGTGCAGAAGGGTGCTCACATCAGTCGTCAGCAGATAGTGGAGGTTTGGCCTTAATACATTGAATTATGAATTACCAATGCACCAGGGCAGAAGGCCGCTTTCCCGGGTCAGGTACATGAATTGCTCATCAGAGTAGGTGAATTAAATGGAAGCTATTTTTGGCAAAGCCGTCATATGGGAGTTGGTTCTCATATGGCAGAATGTTCTTTATTGGCGTGGGAGGCCCTCAGACTGCTCGTCACTCAGGGTGGTTTTCTGGTGAGGGGACACAGGGTGAGAAATAGCTGAGTGTGTGACGTCATTAGGGGCAGAGAGCCACCATTGTGTTCTCCCCTTGACTTTCAGAGGGTCTTGGTGTGGAGAAAATTGTTGTATTTGGGTCATGGACTGAAACGTGGAAGGCGGGGCAGTGTTGTGGATTTGGACTCCTCATGGCTGCACCACCTGCTCCCGGGCATCATCTCTCCCTTGCAGAAACCTTGGGGCATGGAGACTTGAAGGTTGATGTTGTTCAGGGGTCCCAGGCATGATCTCAGTTGTTTCAGGGTCTCTGATCTCTATGCCCAGGACAGCAACCAAATAGTGGTACCCGATCTATCACATAGCAGTGTTGTGAGTCAGGGACAGTTGCATACTTCACGCTAGGTTTCTACGCCCTCCAGTGTAAAATATGGGTCACGACCCTAACTTGCCTCCCTTGAGGTGGCGCTGGTGTGGGCATCGCAAGAGATGATAACAGATACTCTCCATGAGCTGTAAAGCATCACACCCAGATAGAGGGTGAAAAGTCACCTCCCATGTGCCCTTTCAGTGGAGCCATCCAAGTATCCTATCTGAACTTAACCTCTACAAGTGTCTAGCTCATTCTTGCAGCCATTCAATGATTGGAAAGTCAGAGCAATTACACAACACCAGTCTTTTATTTGCCTGGAGGCTTCACCGGTATTTAATTTTGTTTAGACTCATCACATAATACTAACAAGGAGGTCCTCTTCACATTTTCTCACTTCAAAATGGGGCACTGAGTCCAAGTGCGGTCTCCATATCTTTCAGATACGTACAACTTCTGTAAACGATTGGAACTCAGTGTACTAGGCGTAGTCTCTGTGTTTTGTTACGTTTCTATAATGCCTCAGCTCATTCAAGATTTTTCCTACAAAACCTGTGTGTTGGGGATTTGGTTGCTCAGCAAACTACAAGATATATCTAGGTCCATCTTTAAGTCTACTGGGTCACATGCTCAGCTAGCTGGTGAATGAAGGGAACAATAGTTGGAAGTGTGAATAAATTATTCCTAATGTACCTATGGTCTCCTGCCACTAAGATGTCACAGGCTCTATCTATTGTTGTGTATTTCTCAGGAAGTAGCAGCGATGATGAGGGAAGATGTCTTCCCATAAACAGAACCCACTCATCAGTTTCCAGCCAGAGATGGGAAAGAAGAGTGCGTGAGCGGCCACGCCTCAAGTTCTACCCTCACAGGGACCCTGCAGAAGGTATTGCGGATCTATGCTCATTAGGTTAATTCAGAATTAAGAATTTTGTGTCCCAGTTTTAACAGAAAACTATAAAAATGCTAAGCCATGTTCTTCTTTTATGCCTGCAAATTTAAGTATCTTCACGAAATTAGTACTGCTGTAACTATGAAGTCAAGATGCATTGACAACTCAAAATATCGTTCACGTTGAATAGTAAACAATGTCCTGAGCTAATGCTCACATTAGCTGAGTGTTTACCTTTTGCTGAATAGATCCCTCCGGAATACAATGTCTCCAGATTTGGAAACATGGATACACCTTGTTGAGAACAGGTTGGGATTCACAAAGGAGTTGACAAGACGATACACAACGTTCCCACAGCCCACCAAGCCAGTGCCCCGTATTCATAATACCTCACCTTCCTGTGATACGTTTGTTACAGTCATTGCAATGACACCAATGTTTTATTGATTAAATGTGCACAGTTCAGTTAAGGTTTACGTCTGCTGCGGGGATATTCTATATGTTGGGCGAAGATCATAAGATTAGGTGTCACTGTGGGAGGATCCCAGGATATCAGCACACGGATGTCATAGCGACATGCTTCACAACAGCCAACAGTTGCAAACTTTTCCAAAGTCCATCAAGTGATGAGTGGATAAATACAGTCTGATATATATACCCAGAGTGGACTGTCGTTCAGTCGTGAACGGGAATTGAACTTTGAAATATGCTGCAACATGAAAGGACATTTAAAAAATATTGTGCTTAGTAACACCAGGCAGACACAGAAAGACAAATAATGTGTGATTCCATTTACATGAGGTCCCTGCAACAGGCAGATTCACAGTTGAGAGACAAGGAGAGATAACAATGGTTGGAAGGAGGGAGAAAGTAGAGTGATTTGTTAAAGGGAACTGAGGTGGATATGATGAAAAAGATTGGATCTAGATAGTAGTGACGAGTCCGTAGCGTTGTACATATAATCCATGCTCCAGACCTATATAGTCACAAATTATGAAAAGCAGCGTAAATAGCATTTCTTTCTCATCACTGTCAAAAAGTTAAGAAAATCCAATAATAGAGATGATGAAGAGAGGACAGCATATATGAATTCATGGAAAACTGAAATGGTCTTGTAACATTTCAGGAAAAAGGATGACTGTGTTGTGTTTTAAAATGCGCAGAAAAATTCATGAAAATCTCACACTGAAAAACAACATGCATTTATTTGTCTACCGGTTTTAAGAGTATTTCAAATTAATTACATTCTATTTAGCTAGACACCAAAGGCCCCATGTCTCACTTCTTTCCTCGCCTCTCCTTGGCCTTGCTTCTTCCACCAAGGAGTTCAGCACGGCACATGTTCAGCCCATAGATATGAAAAACCCATAGCCACACAGTCTCTCTCACGTCCACATCAAGCTCATCTCCCTGAGTAGGTTTGAGTAGTATCACCGATGACACATTCACTCTGTGTTCACTCTTGTAGCTCTCCCCGTCATCCCAGAGGAAGATGAACTCCCTGATGATTGCAATGAGGACATGAAACCTATCACCGTAAGCTTGTTTTCCACCCTCTGAGACAGAAATCCTCTTTAATACACTCAGTCAAACGAAGATTGAAAATGTTAGCAAGTCCATTCCCAATAATACAGACAAATCTTCTGGCTGAGGAGAATGTTGAGTGTGAATTTGTTACCAACTGATACTTGTTTTGAATATGCACTCAACAATGGCAGCATTAGTAACAGAATATATGGGAGTGATCTTTTCCCTATGCAGCATTTTTTGTTTGTTTGTTTGTTTGTTTTGGAATACAACTGTGTAACTGGCAACCCAATATGCCTGTGTGAGATACTTCCTGCAGCAAAAGTTCATGGCTTTTGACATGAGTACTTTTGCTTGATTTCTTGTTTTTGGTTCCCTTGAGCCACCAGTGTTCCCATTGGTTTTCTATTGTCATTAAGGAAACCAAAGACCTGTGCAAACACAACCCACATGATCTGATCCTTGTAATATTTTCTATCATTTCAGGACACTCCAGTGGACACTGTCGGTGGTACGTATTCTAGAATTCCTCATTTGGTGACAAAAAGTAGAGAACATGACAAAATAAGGGCTTTCTTGCTGGCTTTCAAATGCAGAGACACTGTAATGTCAGCTTTTTGGTGGCCATGAGAACTGGGGATACGATGATAGAAACTGGCCTCTAGGTACTGAAGTGTTTTCTTCTGACTAATACAGTGTAACGCGGGTGGGCAGTAGTCCACTGTCCTTTTGATTCTTATTTCCTTGGTGCTTTGTGCTGTCGAGCATGTTTTCAAAGGTCTGTTGGTCACTTATATGTCTTCTGTGTATAAATTTCTTTTTTTTCAGTGTTTTCCCCTTCTTCAATCGAGTCCTTTCCTTTTTTTCTTCATAATGAAGTTTTGGCGTGTCATACATATTTGGATATTAGCTCTTTTTCATAGATGAGGTTTCCAAGCGTTTTCTCCTATTCTGTGGGTGCTTTTCCATTGTGTTGATTGCTGAAGAGATTTCCTTTCTTCCATGGAGTGATATTGGCACCGTTCTTGAAAATCATTTGGTCATATATGTGTGTTTGAGAATTTTGTCTTCTGTTCCACAGAACAATGTGTCTGCCTTTATACCAGCAGCATACTGTTTTCTGTAGATTCCTGTAGCATTGCCATGTGTTTTGAAGCCAGAAAGTATGGAGCTTCTATCTTTGTTCTTCCTTCTCAAGATGCTTTTGGCTACAGGCATTCTTTGTAGTTCCATAACCATTTTTTGAGTTGTTTTTTCTGTCTCTGTAGAAATGGCATTGAGCTTTTCATAGGAGTTGCACTGACTCGCAGATCCCTTTGAGTTGTATGGGAATGGTAACGATGCTAAGCCTTCCAAGCCAGGAACACAGCGCATCATTCAAATTTTGTGTCCTTTTTAACTGTTGCAGCAATTCTGTGTAGTTTTCACAGTACAAGTCATTCACCCTCTTAGGGGTCTTTGCCACTAACTTCCTGCAGCTCTAATCCAGTGTTCAGGTGGATGAAGAGGGGATTCCTGAGGACAGCAAAGTGGCCCCTACTCAGACCATTACTCTGATTCCACCTAGCAGAGGGGTACCAGCCCTGCTGGTCTTCTCAGCTTGCAGTCGGGCCCCCTGCTGCGAATCCTTTAATAGCTGGTGGTCACCTTACTGTTTGAGTGTCCCCAGAGTCTGCAGAAGCACCTGGCACATTCACATGAGTCCTTGAATTCCTATGAGTGAATGATCAGTTCAGATCTGTGAACAACTCTGCAGGAACAATCTGGGGAGGGGAGAAGACACCTTCCACATCTTTCAGTTCTTGCTTTGGCCAATCCGTTTGGGGAGCCAGTGGCCAGCGGTGCCACTTTCAATTTATTTCACTTGATCATTTATTAACTTAATGAATTAAAAGAAGATAAATATCGAGTTGTGCAGTCACAGGAGCCACACTCAAGTTTGTATATAACAGCTGCAATTGCAGGTTGATGAGTTTGGAGGGGAGAGCAATTGTGGGCCAGTGGGACCAAGAAGGTGATTCCTTCCACGTATCACTGATTGGAAGGTTGGCATCTCTGACCAATGCCTCGTTGAAGGGCTCTGACCTCACAGAGTCCCGGTATGGTCTGAGAACCTGCAGGGAAGATGAGGGTGATGCTCTGTGTCTTCTCATATCCTCAATTGGAGGAGGCCGAATGGGGGAGACAGACACTCTTTCTAATAAATGTATTGCTCATCTTTCTGTTTGCAAAGACTGGCCGGTGGAGAACTTCTCGGACTCTAGCAGTGAGGAAGAAGATTCTACGCATTACTACAAAGACTCGGGTTGGATCTAATGGGAGAGGGTCCCTGCGAGTGGTTAGGTGGTACTTGATGCTTGAAGACTGACGAAGGCACATATGGAATCAGAGACGAAAAGGAAATGTGTGGAAGTCTGATTTGTTCCTTTGCTATATGAATGATGTCTTAGAAAAAGGAATTGTGTCCGTGGGCTCTGAGTGTGCTGCGGCTGACGTCAACATTTTCTGCTTTGCTATGTAAAAATTATCTTTCCCGCAGAACCAGCCAAATCTCAGAGCATGGTTTTTTGTCATGTTTCATTGACAGCTGACATTCAGCATTATTTTATATTAGGTTCAGGTGAACTACATAGTGTGAAACCTTTATATAATTTATGATGTGATCACCCTGTTTTCGCTAGTACCTGCCTGGCACTATACGTAGTTGTTAGAGCATTATTGAGTAGATTCCCTATGCTGTACTTCACATCCTCGTGACTGTTTTGTAATCAGCATTTTGTACATCTTAAAGCCTTTACCTGATTCACCCAGGCCCCAGCCCCCTCCCTTCTGGCAACCATCATTTTGTTCTCTGTACCTATCCATCTGTTTCCATTTTATTATTGTTTCTTGAGAGTCCACATACAAGTGAGATCACATGGTATTTGTCTTTCTCTGTTTGAGATATTCCTTAGAATAATACCCTCTAAGTCCATCCATGTTGTCACAAATGGTAACATTTTTTTTCTGGCCGAGTTGTGTTCCATTTCATATATGTGCCACCTGTGGTTGTTTGTTGTTGTTGTTGACGATGTTTTTCTTGTTTTGATCCAGTTGTCTATTGAATGGGAACTACGTTGCTACCATATCGGGCCTGTTGTAAATAGAGCTGCAGTAGACATATGGGTGCATATGTCTTTGATATTCATGTTTTGGATTTCTTCCGATAAATACCCAGAAGGGGAATTGCTGGGTAATAATCCAGTTCTATTTTTAATGTTTTGAGGAACCTCAGAATTGTTTTCCATAGCGCCTGCACCAGTTTCCCACCTCAGCTACAGCACAGCAGGATTCCCTTTTCTTCACATCCTGGCCAACATTTCCTGGTTGTTGAATCATTCTGTGTTGCAGCCATTCTGACAGGTGTGAGTTGATTTTACATTGTGATTTTGATTTGCAGTTTTTCTCATGATTCGTGACTTGGAGCATCTTTCATATGTCTATTATCCACCTGTATGTCTGTTAAGTTCTTTGTATAGCTGTTAAGTTCTTTGGCCCATTTCTTAATTGGATTCTTTGTTGTTTGGGTGTTGAGTTATATGAGCTCTTTATCTATTTGAATGATAATCTCTTATTGGATATTATGGTGACTATCTTCTGAAATTCAGTTGTTGTCTTTACATTTTGTGGATGGTTTCCTTTGCCATGCAAAAGTTTTTAATTTGATGGTCTCCGGTTTGTGTGTGTGTGTGTGTGTGTGTGTGTGTGTGTGTGTGTTTGTGTTTATTTCCTTAGCCCAGGAGATATATGTTATTCAGAGCAATGTCAAAATCTTTACTGCATATATTTTGTTCTACGAATTGATGGTTTCATTCTCATACATTTAAATCTAATTTATTTTTAGTTTATTCTTGTATATGGAGTGATGAGGTACGTATTTTTCTATACTGCATCTATTTATGTATTGCATGTCATGTATTATACATTATTATGCATACATAACATGTATTTTATATTTTCTATAGTACACATAGTATATTACAATGTATATGCATGTTCACATTTTCTATATATTTTATATGGTATGTATACATCTACTTATATAAGCACATATCCTAACATGTTATGTCTATTAAAATTGTATATTTTATGTCACATATATTATTTTTTAAAAGTAGCAACATATACATTAGAAATAAGTAAATAAGTTAGCAATATAATAAGACAAGGATCCTGATCCAACTATTCAGTACAGGAATATCTGAGATCTATTTATTAATTTAATATAAATTTTAAAAATATATCATATAGGATATATTCTGTGTGTTATTCCTCATTTTTAATCCTCTTGTTTCCCGTCATTTAAAGTTAAATACTACCTGAATTTGTTTAGGCATATCATTGTTTTCTTCATATATAACCAATAGTTATTACATGTATTATGTATATAGTACGGGGACATTATCAATATGGTGACATACTCAATGCCTTTTTTATATTACTAGCTTTTTATGAAATGGCATTATTTTTAATTACCATATTTGATTTCACTCTGACTGCGACTTTTAAAATCCGTTATCCTATTGATGATCATTTGAGTTGTTTCGTGTTTATTTTAAAGAACAATATGGCAGGGACCTGGTTTTGTAAATATCCCCAGGTAAACCTATGATCGAGTTACCCCGGAATATGTACAGTGATGAGTGGATGCACTGTGTTCTTATTTATAAATGTAAAGACTTTTAAAATAATGCAAATTGCTTTCCAAAGTGGTTGTACCAATCCACATTACCACCAGCACTGACTAGGACTTATCATGGCTCCACATTTTCAATAAAACTTGGTTTTCCCAGACTCTCAATATCTGCCATTCTGGTAAATACAAAAATTGAAAATTTTGCTTTAGTTTTATGTTTATCTAAGTATTAACAATATTAATGGCTTCTTATATGTTTCTGGCCAAAGTATATTCACTGTTGCTTTTTGAATATCATAAATATGTTTTTATATACTGCATCTATTTGAGTATTGTATGTTATAGATTATACATTATTATGCAAACATAAGATATATTTTTATATTATCTATAGTACACATAGTATATTACAATGTATATGCATGTTTATATTTGCTATATATGTTATATGGTATGTATACATATATTTACATGAGAACATATCCTAACATATACTGTCTATTATTATCATATATGTATATATGTATATGTAGGGTCAGGGGTAGGGGTAGAATCAGGGGTAGGGGTAGGGTCAGGGAGAGGGGTAGGGTCAGGGTAGGGGTAGGGTTAGGGTCAGGGTCAGGGATAGGGGTTGGGTCAGGGGTAGGGGTTGGGTCAGGGGTAGGGGTAGGGTCAGGGATAGGGTTAGGGTCAGGGGTAGGGGTAGTGGTTGGGTCAGGGGTAGGGTTAGGGTCAGGGGTAGGGGTAGGTTCAGGGGTAGGGGTAGGGTCAGGGGTAGGGGAAGCGTCAGGGGTACGGGTAGGTTCAGGGGTAGGGATAGGGTTAGGGGTAAAGGTTAGGTCAGGTGTAAGGGTAGGGTCAGACTTAGGGGTTAGGTCAGGGGTAGGGGTAGGGTCAGGGGTATCGGTAGGGGTAGGGTTAGGGGTAGAGGTAGGGTCAGGGATAGGGGTTGGATCAGGGGTAGGGGTAGGGTCACGGGTAGGGGTTCGATCAGGGCTAGGGTTAGGGTCAGGGGTAGGGGTTGGGTCAGGGGTAGGAGTAGGGTCAGGGGTAGGGGAAGCTTCAGGGGTACGGGTAGGTTCAGGGGTAGGGTTAGGGTTAGGGGTAGGGGTTAGGTCAGGTGTACGGGTAGGGTCAGACTTAGGGGTTAGGTCAGGGGTAGGGGTAGGGTCAGGGTTATCGGTAGGGTTAGGGTTAGGGGTAGAGGTAGGGTCAGGGATAGGGGTTGGGTCAGGGGTAGGGGTAGGGTCAGGGGTAGGGGTTGGATCAAGGGTAGCGTTACTGTCAGGGGTAGGGGTTGGGTCAGGGGTAGGGGTAGGGTCAGGGGTAGGAATAGGGGTAGGGTCAGAGGTAGGGGTAAAGGTAGGGTCAGGGGTAGTGGTAGGGGTAAGGTCAGGGGTAGGGGTTGGATCAGGAGTAGGGATAGGGTTAGGGTCAGGGTTAGTGGTATGGCTAGGGTCAGGGTTAGGGGTAGGGAAAGGGGTAGGGTAAGTTGAAGTGTTTGGGTCAGGGGTAGGGGTAGGGGTAAATTCAGTGGTAGGGGTAGGGGTAGGGTCAGGGTTAGGGGTACAGGTAGGGTCAGGGGTAGGGTTTGGGTCAGGGGTAGGGGTAGGTGTAGGTTCAGGGGTAGGATTAAAGTTAGAGTCAGGGGTAGGGGTAGTGTCAGGTAAGGTCAGGGTTAAGAGTCGGGTTACAGTCAGGGGTAGGTGTAGGGGTAGTTTCAGGGATAAGGGAAAAGGTAGGTGTAGTGGTTGGGTCAGGGTTAGGGGTAGGGTCAGGGGTATGGCTAGGTGTAGGGTCAGTGGTAGTGGTAGGGTCAGGGGTAGCGATAGGGTCAGGAGTGGGGTAGGTTCAGGGGTAGGGGTAAGGGTAGGGTCAGGGCTAGGTGTTGGGCCAGAGGTAGCGGTAGGTGTAGGTTCAGGGTTAGGGGTTGGGTCAGGTGCAGGGGTCGGAGTAGGGTCAAGGGTAGGGGAAGGGTTAAGGGTAGTGGTTGCATCAGGGTTAGGGGTATGGTCAGGGGTAGTGGGAGGGGTTGGGTCAGGTATAAGTGTAGGGTCAGGGGAAGCGGAAGGGGTAGGGTCAGGGACAGGGGTTTGGTCACGCGTAGAGATAGGGTCAGGGGTAGGGGTAGAGTTAGAGTCTGTGGTAGGGGTAGGGTCAGGGATAAGTGTAGGGTTAGGGTCAGGTGCAGGGGTAGGGTCAGAGGTAGGGGTAGGGGTAGGGTCAGGTGTAGGGGTAGGATCAAGGGTAGGGATAGGGTCAGGGGGAGTGGATGGGTCAAGTGTATGGGTAAGGGTAGGGTCAGGGTTAGGGTTTTCGTCAGGGGTAGGGGTAGGGTCAGGGGTAGGGGTAGGGGTAAGTCTGGGGTAGGGGTTGGGTCAGGAGTAGTGTTAAGTGTAACGTCAGGGTAGGGGTAGGTTCAGGGGTAGGAGAAGGGATAGGGTCATGGTAATGGGCAGGGTCAGGTGTAGGGGTAGGGTCAGGGGTACGGGTAGGGTTTGTGGTAGGGGTAGGGTAAGGGCTAGTGGTAGGGTTAGAGGTAGGGGTAGGGTTAGAGTCAGAGGTAGGGGTAGGGTTAGTTGTAGTGTTAGGGGTAGGTTCAGGTGTAGGAGTAGGGTCAAGGGCATGGATAGGGTCTGGGGTAGGGGATGGGTGGATATGGGTAAGGGTAGGGTCAGGGGTAGGTTTGGGTCAGGAGTAGGGGTAGGGTCAGGGCTATGGGTAGGGTAATGGTGAGGGGTAGGTGTAGGGGTAGGATCAGGGGTAGGAACAGGGGTTGGTTCAGGGGTAGGGGAATGGTCAGGGATTAGGGGTAAGGGTATGGTCAAGGGTAGGGGTTTGGTCAGGGATAGGGGTAGGGGTTGGGTCAAGGGGACGGGTAAATTTAGAATCAGGGTTAGGGGTTGCGTCAGGTGTGGGTTAGTGTTTGGGTCAGGGGTAGGGGTAGGGGTTCAGTCAGGGGTAGGGGTCGGGGTAGGGTCAGGTGTAGGGGTAGGGTTAGGTTCAGGGGTAAGTGTTGGGTCAGGTGTAGGGATAGGGGTAGGGTCAAGTAGGGGTAGGGGTAGGGTCAGGGGTAGGGTTTGGGTCAGGTTTAGGGCTAGAGTTAGGGTCAGGTGTAGCGGTTCGGTCAGGGGTAGGGGTTGGGTCAGGGGTAGGGGTAGGATCAGGGTAGAGGTAAGGGTAGGGTCAGCGGTACGGTTAGGGGTAGGGTCAGAGTATAGGTAGGGGTAGAGTAGGGATAGGGGTAGGAGTAGGGTCAGGGTTAGAAGTAGGGTCAGGGGTAGGAGTGGGGGTAGGGTCTGGCCAGGGTAAGTGTTGGCTCAGGGGTAGGGATAGGGTAGGTTCAGGGGTAGGGTTTGGGTCAGTTGTAAAGGTAGGCGTAGGGTCAGGGGTAGGGGTACGGGTAGGGTCCGGGGTAGGGCTAGAATTAGGGTCAGGGGTACGGGTTGGTTCAGGAGTAAGGACCCGGAGGTGCCAAGGAGCCGCACTGCCTTGGCTGGAGAAAGCCGCCCGAGGCAGTTTGGAGGCGGGTGCCTGCAGGCAGCCCTGGGCTTGGGCTTTGGGGGCGGCGAAGTGGGCGCGGCGAAGGGCTGCCGGTTGACCGCTTGCGCTTGCGGGGAAAAAAGAGGATATAGAAGGGGCTGTGGGGGGCAGACCGGGCCGAGGCGCCTGGCGTGAGGCCGGGGCTGCGAGGCTGTAGGTCCAGGCGGCGGCCCCGACCCCACGCTCCCACTAACCACCCCCACCCCCCCACGACCAGCCCCGCTGGCCAGGGGTCCCGCGGCGGTGTTGGCGGCAACAGAGGGTCCAGGGGCATGGCGGCCGCAAAAGAAGTGGCGGGCAAAAGCCTAGAGCACCCGGTATTCCCAGGCGGTCTCCCATCCAAGTACTAACCAGGCCCGACCCTGCTTGGCTGCGAGATCAGCCGAGATCGCGCGCGTGCAGGGTGGTATGGCCGTAGACGCTGGGACCGGGCTCCTGGCGCCCCAAGAGCTGCCGCCCAGCCTGCGTGGTGAGCGCGCGCCAGCTTGTTGGGCAGCGCAGGCGGCGAGCCTCTCCCCTCTCCCCGCTGGCCGGCTCCAGCATTGCCACGCCTCCCGCCTGCTCCCCGCCTCCTCAGGACGTCGCCGGCGAGGGCAGCGGGTTACTCCTTACCCACAGCGAGGCCCCTTCGCGCCACCCGTGGCTCCACGGGGCCTCTGCGACTACCCTGGCGGTGACGGAAGCCAGACAGACAGGGGTTGGGAGTTGGGGGCGACGCCCAGGCTGGGTCACGGACTGGGACAGACGCACGGAGGCTGTGTTGAAGTGGCAGCTCCCCCACCGGAGTGCTGTGGCGCCCGGGGCTGGGCTCCGTTAAGCAGGCAGTGCCCGGGGGGTGGGCAGTCACCCTGGGACCCCCGGGCAGGCCTCCAGGATCTGCGGAGTGCCGGTGGGGTCCGAGGCACGCATGGGGTCCCGCACGCGGGAGGAGAGGCTCAGGGACAGGCACCCTCCTCCTGTGGGTTGTGTGCCTGCCGGCCTGCCTGCTTTTCCTCTGTGGTGGTCAGTCCTGGAGCCCCGGGGCGCGGGCCACGCGTGCACGCAAGTGTGGCGCTCCCTCATTCCACTGGTTTGTCGGGTCTCTTTTGTGGCTGTGCGCCAGGGGCCGCCGCGGCTGGCCGGGGGGAACCGAGGGCGCAGAGCTCTCCTGAAAGAAGGAAGGGCACTGGGGGAGGGGCCGCGGTGCCTGCCAGCAGAGACAAAGGCCTCTGGTGGGGTGGGGCGGCTGGGCGTCTCCTCGGCCTGCGGTCCGGGGACAACTGGGGCCTCTGTCTCTGGGCCCTGGTGCAGGCAGTAAGATTGTCACCCCTGTGACAAGAACCCCGAGGTGCCAAGGACTGGCACTGCCTTGGCCTGCGGCGAGCCTCTCCCCTCTCCCCGCTGGCCGGCTCCAGCATTGCCACGCCTTGCGCCTGCTCTCCGCCTCCTCAGGACTTCGCGGGCAAGGGCAGCGGGTTAATCCTTACCCACGTCGAGGCCCCTTTGCGCCACCCGTGGCTCCATGGGGCATCTGCCACTACCCTGGCGGTGACAGAAGCCAGAGAGACAGGGGTTGGGAGTTGGGGGGGCGAAAGGAGGGACGCACAGGCTGGGTCATGGACTGGGACAGAGGCATGGAGGCTGAGCTGTGCTGTGCTGCGCTTAGCTGAGCTGTGCTGTGCTGAGCTGTGCTGAGCTGTGCTGTGCTGTGCTGTACTGAGCTGAGCTGTGCTGTGTTGTGCTGAGCTGTCCTGTGCTGTGCTGAGCTGTGCTGAGTTGAGCTGTGCGGATCTGAGCTGAGCTGTGGTGAGCTGAGCTGTGCTGAGCTGTGCTGAGCTGAGCTGAGCTGAGCTGAGCTGAGCTGTGCTGAGCTCAGCTGTGCTGAGCTGAGCTGAGCTGAGCTGAGCTGAGCTGAGCTGTCCTATGCTGTGCTGAGCTGAGCTGAGTTGAGCTGTGCGGAGCTGAGCTGAGCTGTGGTGAGCTGAGCTGTGCTGAGCTGTGCTGAGCTGAGCTGAGCTGAGCTGTGCTGTGCTGAGCTGTGCTGAGCTGAGCTGTTCTGTGCTGTGCTGTGCTGAGCTGAGCTGAGCTGAGCTGAGCTGAGCTGAGCTGTGCTGAGCTGTGCTGAGCTGAGCTGAGCTGAGCTGTGCTGAGCTGTGCTGTGCTGAGCTGAGCTGTGCTGAGCTGTGCTGTGCTGAGCTGTGCTGAGCTGTGCTGAGCTGAGCTGAGCTGAGCTGAGCTGACCTGTGCTGTGCTGAGCTGAGCTGAGCTGTGCTGAGCTGAGCTGTGCTGAGCTGTGCTGAGCTGAGCTGAGCTGAGCTGAGCTGTGCTGAGCTGAGCTGAGCTGTGGTGAGCTGAGCTGAGCTGAGCTGAGCTGTGCTGAGCTGAGCTGTCCTGTGCTGAGCTGTGCTGTGCTGAGCTGTGCTGAGCTGAGCTGAGCTGTGGTGAGCTGAGCTGTGCTGAGCTGTGCTGAGCTGAGCTGAGCTGAGCTGAGCTGTGCTGAGCTGAGCTGAGCTGTGGTGAGCTGAGCTGTGCTGAGCTGAGCTGAGCTGTGCTGAGCTGAGCTGTCCTGTGCTGAGCTGTGCTGTGCTGAGCTGTGCTGAGCTGAGCTGAGCTGAGCTGTGCTGTGCTGAGCTGAGCTGAGCTGTGCTGAGCTGAGCTATGCTGAGCTGTGCTGAGCTGAGCTGAGCTGTGCTGAGCTGAGCTGAGCTGTGCTGTGCTGAGCTGAGCTGTGGTGAGCTGAGCTGAGCTGAGCTGAGCTTAGCTGTCCTATGCTGTGCTGAGCTGAGCTGAGCTGAGCTGTGCTGAGCTGAGCTGAGCTGTGGTGAGCTGAGCTGTGCTGAGCTGTGCTGAGCTGAGCTGAGCTGAGCTGAGCTGAGCTGAGCTGAGCTGAGCTGTGCTGTGCTGAGCTGTGCTGAGCTGAGCTGTGCTGTGCTGAGCTGAGTTGAGCTGAGCTGAGCTGAGCTGTGGTGAGCTGAGCTGAGCTGTGCTGTGCTGTGCTGTGCTGAGCTGTCCTGTGCTGAGCTGAGCTGACCTGAGGTGAGGTGAGGTGAGGTGAGGTGAGCTGAGCTGAGCTGAGCTGAGCTGAGCTGAGCTGAGCTGAGCTGTCCTGCTCAGCACAGCTCAGCACAGCACAGCTCAGCTCAGCTCAGCACAGCACAGCTCAGCCCAGCACAGCTCAGCACAGCACAGCTCAGCACAGCTCAGCTCAGCTCAGCTCCCCACAGCTCAGCTCAGCTCAGCTCAGCTCACCACAGCTCAGCTCAGCTCAGCACAGCACAGCTCAGCTCAGCTCAGCTCAGCTCAGCACAGCTTAGCACAGCACAGCTCAGCACAGCACAGCTGAGCACAGCACAGCTCAGCTCAGCTCAGCTCAGCTCACCACAGCTCAGCTCAGCTCAGCTCAGCACAGCACAGCTCAGCTCAGCTCATCTCAGCTCAGCACAGCTCAGCACAGCACAGCTCAGCTCACCTCAGCTCAGCACAGCACAGCTCAAACCAGCACAGCTCAGCACAGCACAGCTCAGCACAGCACAGCTCAGCTCAGCTCAGCTCAGCTCAGCTCACCACAGCTCAGCTCAGCTCAGCTCAACACAGCACAGCTCAGCTCAGCTCAGCACAGCTCAGCACAGCCCAGCTCAGCTCAGCTCATCTCAGCTCAGCACAGCACAGGACATCTCCGCTCAGCTCAGCTCAGCACAGCACAGCTCAGCTCAGCTCAGCTCAGCACAGCACAGCTCAACCCAGCACAGCTCAACCCAGCACAGCTCAGCACAGAACAGCTCAGCACAGTACAGCACAGCTCAGCTCAGCTCAGCTCAGCTCAGCTCAGCTCACCACAGCTCAGCTCAGCTCAGCACAGCTCAGCACAGCTCAGCTCAGCACAGCTCAGCACAGCACAGCTCAGCTCAGCTCAGCACAGCACAGCTCAGCTCAGCACAGCTCAGCTCAGCTCAGCACAGCACAGCACAGCTCAGCTCAGCTCAGCTCAGCTTACCACAGCTCAGCTCAGCTCAGCTCAGCTCAGCACAGCAAAGCACAGCACAGCACAGCTCAGCTCAGCTCAGCTCAGCTCAGCTCAGCTCAGCACAGCTCAGCTCAGCTCACCACAGCACAGCTTAGCTCAGCTCAGCACAGCTAAATTTAGTTCGGCAGAGCACAGTACAGCACAGCTCAGCTCAGCTCAACTCAGGTCAGCACAGCTCAGCCCAGCTCAGCACAGGACAGCTCAGCACAGAACAGCACAGCACAGCTCTGCTCAGCTCAGCTCAGCTCACCACAGCTCAGCTCAGCTCAGCACAGCACACCTCAGCTCAGCTCAGCACAGCTCAGCACAGCTCAGCTCAACTCAGCTCAGCTCAGCTCAGCACAGCACAGGACAGGTCCGCTCAGCTCAGCTCAGCACAGCTCAGCACAGCTCATCTCAGCACAGCTCAGCACAGCTCAGCACAGCACAGCTCAGCTCAGCACAGCACAGGACAGCTCCGCTCAGCTCAGCTCAGCACAGCTCATCTCATCACAGCTCATCTCAGCACAGCTCAGCACAGCTCAGCACAGCTCAGCACAGCACAGCTCAGCTCAGCTCAACACAGCACAACTCAGCTCAGCACAGCTCAGCTCAGCTCAGCACAGCTCAGCTCAGCTCAGCTCAGCTCACCACAGCTCAGCTCAGCTGTTCACAGCTCAGCTCAGCTCAGCTTAGCACAGCACAGGACAGCTCCGCTCAGCTCAGCTCAGCACAGCTCATCTCATCACAGCTCATCTCAGCACAGCTCAGCACAGCTCAGCACAGCACAGCTCAGCTCAGCTCAACACAGCACAACTCAGCTCAGCACAGCTCAGCTCAGCTCAGCACAGCTCAGCTCAGCTCAGCTCAGCACAGCACAGGACAGCTCCGCTCAGCTCATCTCAGCACAGCTCAGCACAACTCAGCACAGCACAGCTCAGCTCAGCACAGCACAACTCAGCTCAGCACAGCTCAGCTCAGCTCAGCACAGCACAGCTCAGCTCAGCTCAGCACAGCACAGCTCAGCTCAGCTCAGCACAGCTCAGCTCAGCTCAGCTCAGCTCAGCACAGCTCAGCACAGCTCAGTGTGGGTGCCTGCCGACGAGAGGAACAGTCCCTGAAGTGGGGAGTGAGGATTGAGAAAAAAAGAAGAGCAACAAAGATGGGATCGGGAGGGCAGGCAATTCTAAGTAGACTCCTGCAGTTCTAAGTAGAATGCCTCAGTTCTAAGTAGAATGCCTCACCCCAAGCTTATTTTTGCAGCTTATATAGTCTGGGCCTCAAAAAAGTAACAGAACTGTATGCAATCTAATAGTTACAATGTAGGTAATACACAAGGGCTGGTTTCCTGGCCAGCTGCCTACTTCCTGACCTTGTCAATTCTGTGTTCTCAAAGTAGCAAGTTTTGCCTTGCTGGGAGCACAAACCACTCAAGGAAGTCAAAGGTTCAACATTACACAAAACAACACCTGCTAGCAGTTCAGCATGGTTTCACACAGCTCAGCTCAGCACAGCTCAGCACAGCTCAGCTCAGCTCAGCTCAGCACAGCACAGCTCAGCACAGCACAGCACATCTCAGCTCAGCTCAGCTCAGGTCAGCTCAGCACAGCTCAGCTCAGCTCAGCTCAGCTCAGCTCAGCTCAGGTCAGCTCAGGTCAGCACAGCTCAGCACAGCACAGCTCAGCACAGCACAGCACATCTCAGCTCAGCTCAGCTCAGCTCAGCTCAGCACAGCTCAGCACAGCTCAGCTCAGCTCAGCTCAGCACAGCTCAGCACAGCACAGGACAGCTCAGCACAGCACAGCACAGCTCATCTCAGCTCAGCTCAGCACAGCTCAGCACAGCTCAGCACAGCTCAGCTCAGCTCAGGTCAGCTCAGGTCAGCTCAGCTCAGCTCAGCTCAGCACAGCTCAGCTCAGCTCAGGTCAGCTCAGGTCAGCTCAGCTCAGCTCAGCTCAGCTCAGCTCAGCTCAGATATAAAAGGCGTCCAAATTGGGAATGAAGAAGTTAAAATATTACTCTTTGCAGATGACATCATGCTATACATAGAAAACCGTAAAGACTCCACCAAAAAGCTGTTAGAAACAATCAATGAATAGAGTAAAGTTGCTGGCTACAAAATCAACGTACAAAACTCCATTGCATTCCTATATACTAACAATGAAATCTCAGAAAAAGAAATACAAAAAACAATTCCCTTTGCAATTGAAGCAAAAAGAATAAAATAGCTAGGAATAAACTTAACCAAGGATGTGAAGGATTTATATGCTGAAAATTATAAGACATTTATGAAAGAAATTGAAGAAGACACAAAGAAATGGAAAGACATTTCGTGCTCATGGATTGGAAGAATCAACATAGTTAAAATGACCATATTACCCAAAGCAATATACAGATTTAATGCAATCCCCATCAAAATCCCAATGGCATTTTTTAAAGAAATAGAACAAAAAATCATCAGAGTTGTTTGGATCCCCAAAAGACCCCGAATAGCCAAAGCAATCTTAAGAAAATAGAACAATACTGGAGGTATCGCACTCCCTGACTTTAGCTTGTACTACAGGGCTACAATAATCAAAACAGCATGGCATTGGCAGAAAAACAGACACATAGACCAATGGAATAGAATTGAGAACCCAGAAATAAAACCACATAAATATGGACAGATAATTTTTGACAAAGAAGCTAAAAACATACAATGGAGGAAAGACAGCCTCTTCAATAAATGGTGCTGGGAGAATTGGATAGCCACGTGCAAAAGAATGAAACTGGACTGCTATCTGTCACCATGTACCAAAATTAATTCAAAATGGATCAAAGACTTAAGCATAAGACCTGACACAATGAACTGCATAGAAGAAAACATAGGTACTAAACTTATGGATCTTGGGTTCAAAGAGCATTTTATGAATTTGACTCCAATGGCAATAGAAGTAAAAGATAAAATAAACAAATGGGACTATATGAAATTAAAAGCTTCCACACAGCAAAAGAAACCATCGACAAAATAGAGGCAACCAACTGAAAGGGAGAAGATTTTTGCAAACAGTGCCTCCGATAATGGGCTAATATCCAAAATATACAAAGAACTCATGAAGCTCAACAACAAAGAAAGCAAACAACCCAATTGAAAATTGGGCAGAGGACCTGAAGAGACATTTCTCTAAAGAGGACTTACAAATGGCAAATAGACATATGAAAAAATGCTCAACATCACTAATCATCAGAGAAATGCAAATAAAAACCACAATGAGATATCACCTCACCCCAGTCAGAATGGCTATCATCAACGAGACAAATACTAACAAGTGTTGGAGAGGCTGTGGAGAAAAAGGAACCCTCATACACTGTTGGTGGGAGTGCAGACTGGTGCAGCCGCTATGGAAGGCAGTGTGGAGGTTCCTCAAAAAATCACGAATAGAATTACCATATGACCCAGCAATCCCCCCCCTGGGTATCTACCCCCAAAATTTGAAAAAATTTACACATAAAGACACGTTGCTCCAATGTTCACTGCAGCTTGGTTTATGGTGGCCAAGACATGGAAACAACCAAAATGTCCTTCGATAGATGAATGGATAAATAAATTGTGGTATATATACACAATGGAATACTATTCGGCGGTAAGAAAGATGAAATAGGACCATTTGTGACAACATGGATGGATCTTGAGAGTATAATGCTAAGCGAAATGAGTCAGACAGAAAAAGCAGAGAACCCTATGATTTCACTGATATGTGGTATATAAACCAAAAACAACAAAAGAACAAGACAAACAAATGAGAATCAAGAACTCATAGATACAGACAATAGTTTAGTGGTTACCAGAGGGTAAGGGGTTGAGGGGAGGGAGATGAGGGTAAGGGGGATGAAATATATGGTGATGGAAGGAGAATTGACTCTGGGTGGTGAACACAATGGGATTTATAGATGATATAATACAGAATTGTACACCTGAAATCTATGTTATTTCACTAAGAATTGTCACCCCAATAAATTTAAAAAATAAGATAAAATAAATAAAATAAAATTACATAGGTTTCAAGGGTTGTCATGAGTGCCTGTAAGTGACATTTCAGTCTCTTCCCGAAAGTCAAGGGGACATTAACCCCTCCACCGGGCCGTATGTCACTGTGTGGTACTCGTGACGTAAGTTGGGAACAAAGTCCTTTCACACAGGTTCAGGTAGAGTGAGTAGCACAGCTTTATTTTGGTACCAATGTCCCTCCAGAGGCCAATGCTCTCCTAAGCAGAGAAGATTATGCAGAATAGAATAGAATTTAATAATGAACCATGTCGCAGGGTCAATTGAGGTGGAGAAGGTCGCTGGTCCAGGAGAGACGGCAGGGCCCCGGACAGGTCTGAGGCAAGATGGTCTTGCAAGGAAGAACTTCAGAGAGTCCCGGAGTATTGTGGCTTGCACCCCACAGAGGACTGTCGGATTTCCCAGAGGAACATCGCAGTGGATCATTCCGGACTGGTTCAGAGCCTCGCAGAGGGTCTTTGCTCCCAGTCAGACCACTCATAGTATTGCTCTTGAACTCTGCTTTTGTCCTCTCTTCCTTGGACTTGTTTCCTCTTAGGTGAGAACCAGAAGTTGTTTTAGTGAACACGTTTACCACTCAATTTTGTTATGCTCAGTTTCACACATAAATATAATCATGCTGACTTACATGTTTATGCTCTAAACATAAACACGTTTACTTTCACTTTACTCTTATCAGTCTCACACATGTGCAGCCATAGTCCTGTTCCTACCAGTAAACAACTTGTTTTGCACACCTCAATCCGACATATGTGATACATTTTATATGCTCTATACAAGGGTACATTTCTGTATTACATCATCCATATATCACATTGTGTGATACCACCCAGAGTCACTTCTCCTTCCATCACCACATATTTGATCCTTTTACCCTCATCTACCACCCATCTCCCTGCTTACCCTCTGGTAACCACTAAACTATTGTCTGTGTCTATGAGTTTTTGTTTATTTGTCTGTCTTGTTCTTTGTTGCTTTCAGATCCCACATATCAGTGGAATCATATAGTTCTCGACTTTTTCTGTCTGACTTATTTTGCTTAGCATAATAATCTCAAGTTCCATCCATGTTGTCGCAAATGGCACTATTTCATCTTTTCTTATGGCAGAATAGCATTCCATTGTGTATATACACCACAATTTCTTTATCCATTTATCTACCGAAGGACACTTTGGTTGTTTCCAGTGCTGCAATGAACATCGGAGCACCTATACCAATGGAATAGAATTGAAAACCCAGAAATAAACCCACATAAATATGGGGAGATGATTTTTGACAAAGAAGCCAAAAACGTGCAAAGGAGAAAAGACAGCCTCTTCGATAAATGATGCTAGGAGAGTTGGAAAGCCAGGTGCAAAAGAATGAAACTAGACTGTTATCTGTCACCATGTAGCAAAATTACTCAAAACGGATCAAAGACCTAAATATAAGATCTGAAACAGTAAATTGCATAGAAGAAAACATAGGTACTAAACTTATGGGCTTTGGGTTCAAAGAGCATTTTATGAATTTGACTCCAAAGGCAAGGGAAGTAAAAGCTAAAATAAATGAATGGGACTATAGCAAACTAAAGAGCCTCTGCACAGCAAAAGAAACCATTGGCAAAATAAAGAGGCAACCAACCAAATGGGAGAAGACTTTTGTAAACAACACCTCTGATAAGGGACTAATACCCAAAATACGTAAGGAACTCATACAACTCAACAACAAAAAAACAAACAATCCAATTAAAAAACGGGCGGAGGACCTGAATAGACATTTCTCCAAAAAGGACATACAGATGGCTAATAGACATATGAAAAAATACTCAACATCACTAATTATCACAGAAATGAAAATGAAAATCACAATGAGATGTCACGTCATGGCTTTTTTGCCTCGCCTCGCCTCGCCTCACCAACAGAGGGCTATGAAAAGATTTTTTAGTAGGAGTGGAATAGAGCAAAACTTATAGTGTAAAAACTTAATTTCTGATATTGTGGAAGGCAAAGTAAAGGAAAAAAGGGTCTGAAGGAATTTTTGTCTTATGTCTTAAATGCTCATTCTGAGGTGGGGCCTGTCATGCACAAGCCCCTTCTCCACAGATAGAGCTTGCAATAAATATTTTTGTTTCTTTGTTCTTAAATGTGTACAATCAGATATTTGAATATAAGTGAAAGAATATGAGTGAGCCTGAAAATAATGAGAGAGATATCAGAACTTGGGAACAAATCACAGGGAAATGAAATCTGCATCCTTTCGCATGGTTTTTTCTCCATGAACCCTGGGAGGCACTCACACAAGAGCTGGAGAATCCTAAGAAATGCTTCTCCTGGTGAAAAACGTGATGGGGAAGAGCGCCTCTGTAGAAGGAGCATTGAACTCCACTGGGACACTTTCTCTCTACCTCCTCTTTTGAATAGGAGCCTTGATCTGTGGGGCAGGGGAACCAAACACTTTGCTCTTAGAATACTAGTGAAAAGAGATTGCAGCTGGAGAAGAGAACAAGACAATCTATCCTTAGTTGAGGGGCAGGGAAGTACTTGAATTACTAAGAGGATCAGCATGCTGCCTTGAAGGATATGATATCTGGATAAGATTTAACAAAAAAATCAGCAGGTCAAAAATTTAAGGAAAAATAGTATCTTTCAGTCGTAAAGTATCTCCATTAAATATTATTTATCGAGGGGGAAAAAGGAACTTCTCAATGAAAAAACATGGTAGACATTACGTTAATAAAATGACCAAGTTTAACATAACCAGTAATAATACAGATTTACATCATGCCCTCCCTGAAATTGTGCAGTGAGAAGGGCGTGTCACCTCTCTGATAGTCATCTCAAAAACCCATAACTGTATTGTACTTATAAGGATATATCAGACAAAATCAAAATTGAGGAGCTGCCTATAAAATAGCTGAGAATTACGCTTAACATGTGTCAAAGTCTTGAAAGTCAAGGAAAATCTGAGGAACTATTACAGATTAGAGGAGAACTATGGCAATCAAAGATTGGATTGGACTGGATCTTGAAACAGAAAGACAACACTTTAGGGGAAACTGGTGAAATCCAAATAAAGTCTCGAGTTTAGAAAACAGTATTGTACCAATGTTTATTTCTTTTTTCTAATTGAAGTTTGTTTGGGTGACAATTGTTAGTAAAGTTACATGGATTTCAGGTGTACAATTCTGTATTACATCATCTATAAATTCCATTGTGTGTTCACCTTCCATCACCATATATTTGATCCCTTTTACCCTTATCTACCACTCCCCTCCCCCCTTACCCTCTGGTAAAATGTTTACTTCTTAATTTTGATCATGCTAACATTAGGAAATTCTAGCTAATGGAAATAAGGGCACTGTGTACTATTTTTGTAGCTCTTCTCTAAATCTAAAATATTAAAATATTAGAAGCTATTTACATGTATAAATGTATGTCAAAATGTATGAATTTGAGGACACTAAGGAATCCAGGAAATACTGAAATGAGTTAGTATAAGTACCAAGAAAACCAGTAGAAGATCAGATTTTTGGAAAATGTGGTCCAGAGATAAAAATCAGATTCAATGGAATATATAATTATTGAGAGCTTAGAAAAATATTCCAGATGTAATAAATTCATGAAAGACAGATAATTCATTTAAATTTCATGACAGAACTTCCTTTTTGTGGGGCAGAGGAGTCACAGCAATGGACCTACAGAGTAGGGAATGGAATTCTAGCACCCTTCTTGGGTAGGGAGAGAACTCATGTACTTACCGACCGTCAGCCTCCTCCTGAGCCTTACAGGTGTCCTCATCTTAACGAAATGTGAAGTCAAGAGATTTTGGCTCTGGTTTGTGGGATAGGAAATGCAGGTGTACGTATCTTGTTTGAATTTGCATAGTTGACAAATCAGAATAGTGATTCAATAAATTACCCAAAAGAGTAGATAGGGGATGTAAGGGAGATCATCCTCATCTATCATATGGGGAAGGCAATAGTTAAAATATAACATCAATTGCAGAATAACGTTTAGATACAGAAGCAGTATTTGGAGAATAAACATTAATCACCCAAAGAACTCAAAAAGAAAAACTGATGGAGGGCATGTGTTGGACTTGTACAGGAAGGGCAAGATTGAGACAGACACGTATAGTTAGTTCTTTATTGTAAACCTATGATCTTTTACCACATATTTGGAGATATTTTGTTTGCAATATATAGCAAGTAATCTGTTAGAACCATAAAATGATGGGTAAGACAAATAAGTGTGAATATGTTTTTCTTTACATTCTTTTGTGTGTTTATGAGTATATACACATGCATGTGTGGGTATCTATTTAAATGTCAGATACACACACATAGATAGATACGTACGTACATAGATACGTAGATATAGATAGGAAAGAATCATATGCATTCCATATTATAGGTTACCAAATGTAATGCTAAATCACCAAGAAAGATTTTTAGCAATAGAGGCAGACAGTGAAATAGCTCATTTCATAAGCTCTTATATAAGAAAAGACTGCTTTTCTAAGTTGAAGACAAACATTGCGGGGCATATTCCTTTACACTGAAAAATCCTCAGCTCTCAAATCTAGAGCATATTTCAACCAAACTTTCCAAACCAATGTTATTACAACATGATTTATATAAAAGTCACTTGAGAATCACTTGTATTCTTTGATAGGTTGGCTGGAAATGGAATGCACACAGTCAGGCAACTTAAGAAAGCTTTATTGTAAGAGAGCAACAGTATATTGGCTGTGCAAAAGATGGCTACAATCCGGACTGCATGTCTAAAGGAGACTTCCAGTCCTGAAGAGGGGATGAGGAGGTTTTTATAGGGGCTGTGCAGACAGGATAGCATTGTTTGAACATGAAATGTTGAATGACAGCAAGCTAGTAGCTCTTTTGTGGTATTTTTTGTTGTTACAAGCATGGCTCTGTTTGTGTAGGTCAGCCAACATGGCTCTGTCTGTAAGTCAAGGTCTCTGAGACCTAACATTAAATGAAGGTCTCTAACATTCAGAGACCTACCCTTCCAGACTTGTTTGTTATTAAAATGTAGAAAGGCCACCGTGTCTCTATTCTGTAGTTTCTTCAGGCTGAATGAAGGTGGAGAGAGGAGGGAGACGTTGTGGAAGGGGCTGGTAATGTTGTTGTAGGTGAAGCATTTTATGGACAGCTCCATTTGTGCACACCTGGAGTAGGCTCTGCAGGAATTGGGTGAAAAGGTGGAAGAGGCAAAGACCAAAGGCTAGGACCATAAAAGATAATAGTTAAAGGCCCTATGAGGAGAACAAATCAAGAGCCACTCTTAGCTGTAAACTCGGATCGCCACTTGGTTCCTGAGGTGGTGTCTGTGATTCTGGGCCTGGCTGAGATCCTGTGGCAGGGTTTGAAATTCATGTAAGGAGACTCCTAGCCCTGCCGTTCCTTTCGTTACTCCCACAGAGATGTTCAGTGACACTAAAAGCGGATAAGGAGAACGACCATCTTTGGTGCATGAGAGTATATGTGGGGAGAGGTAGAAATTGACTATTGGGGGTGATCTCAATATCTGGAGAAAGGAAACCTAGGATGTAAGTCCCTGTACAATTGGTGAGCAGGCAAGCATATATGGAAGATGAAGAATTAGCTTGTGAGCTGGGTAGAGATAAGGGGTAATGGTAGGCAAAGTGTTATGAGAGGGAAGAGTCATATAATAAAGACAATAATGGGACTCAAGTCTTCTTGGGTTGAAAATCAGGTGATGGAATCAAAGAAAAGGAGCTCTAAAATGGACAAGTAGAGATAAGGAGAAAGGTAGAGATAACGGAGAGGATTTGGAGGGAGAGAGAAGGGGCTGGAGTGAGGTTGGAGTTGTGTGGTTCACGCAATGAGGAAAAGAGGAGAGGGTAGGGATCACAGTTCGTTAGTCTCTGAGTTTTTCCTGCAGGATGTTACAAAGTCAAAACGAGGTGGAGTGGAAATCAGGTGCCATATCACGGAGCCTGGGTGGAGTGGCAGGACAGGGGGTTCAGCTGTTTTTGCAGCTGAGACAAATGAAAGCAGGAGGGGTGATCCAGCAATTGCTGCTGTGGATGTGGTGAGAAGATGGTGGCAAGGCTCTTTCCCAGTTTGTCAACGTCTGACAGGTTCAGGTGTTTGAGATGGACCAAGTTTCCTGGAGCTTAGGGAATGTGAGAAAAACCGAGGAAGTGTCTTGGGGTCGGGGAAAAATGCAGTGTGCATGCTCCCCATGGATCTGCAGAATGAGGCTGATGGCTAGGAGGTAGTCGACCATTGGTGAGCTATTAGCTGTGAGGTTGTCTGGAAGGAAGGATCTGACATGAGGGAGCTTCTCCCCATCTTCCCTTCCTCTGAGGTCACAACTGACAAGAGCTTCCTGGCTGCTCAGAATGGAGTCTGGGGTGACACCTTCCCTATGGAGGGGTGCGTGAGCCTCAGACAGGTGCAGAGCTGGCTTCTGTCTCCTCCAAGCACTAGCTGTGCGACTTCAGACAAAGACATGGGAAGTCAGTGTCCTCACCTGTCAGGTGGGGATAACGGCTCCCTCTCAGGGTGGCTGTGAGATCAGTGAGGTGATGCAGGTCAGCTCCTGCCCCACAGGAGATGGTCCCTCACTCCCCCTCCCTCTTCCCTTCTCAGTCCTTTCTCTACCTCCATGGGCTGGAAGGATCTATGAGCAAATAGAAGGACTATTAGCAGATAGTCTCCTGGTGGCAGAATGCGCTCTCCTGTTGGTGTCCACACAGCCAGTCCCCTGAGTGCTGACTCTGGCATCTGTGCCAGCTTCGTCCACAGGGCAGCGCTCACCACAGCCCCTCCCTGGTCTTCAAACCCTGCTCATCTCCAAATTCAAGGCCCTTGTCTCAGCTCAGGCCAGAGCGCCTCTCACCGCTCTTCTCACGGGTCTCCCTGCTGCCGTCCTTCCCTCGTCCAGGGCAACCTGCACACTGGGACCAGCTCCATCTTTCTAACTAAGGTGGGGTCTAACCCCGTCACTTCCTGTGCCTACAACCACCAGCAGCTTCACTGGGGCTGGAGAGGAAAGTCTCTGTCATCAGCACAGTGTTGCGACTTTATCAGGCCTCATGTTCTTCTCCTGGTCTCATTTCCTATCATAACACCCCAGTTCACTCACCAGGTACCCCCAGCTGTCACCATTAACCTGTCTGGTGCGGGCTTTGACAGACAGAGGTGTCAGCACTGAGACTGGGCCTGAAAGCAGGAATCTGAATAAAATACAGACTTCAGTGAACAGTCATGCATCAACATGTGTAAGTTGATTGTAACAATTCTGGAAAGAGAGGAGAAAGTAAAACTAAAGTTAAGATACACCTATTGCGTCGAAATGGGTGATTTCCATGAACAAAATGGACCCTAAAATAAGGAAAATACTAAGCAATGATCCATCCAGGACCTCATCTTCCCACTTATTCTCGTCACATTGCTCTGGAGTTCCCTCTCCTGGGACAGGGAAGGAAAGGGGACAAAGCAGTTTGGAAGTTCCCCTGAGATCGATCCCTACCCAGTGTCCTCATATCCTGCACCCAGGAAGTCTTGATTTTGATATGTCAGGTAGGACTGGAAGCCACTGAGTTCCCTGGAAGCTGAGGTGCTGGACTGGGGCCAGAGAACAGATGCTGGGTCAGGAAAGCAACAGATTCCACATCACTGAGCCCTAACCCTAACCCCAAACCAAACACCTAACCTGTAAAACCTAAACACTAAACCCTTAGCCCTAAGCCTAAATCTAAACCTTAACATAAACGTAAAACCTTACAACCATAAACCATAACCAACAGCATAAACCGTAACCTAAACCCTCAACGTAATACTAAACTATCTCCAGAAACCACAAACTATGAACCATATCCATAAACCGTGACTATAAACTATAACCAAAAACACATAGCCATAAACCATACATGTAATCCATAATCAATCTCATAAACCATATAACATACATGTAGCCATAAACACTACACATAAACCATAACCAAACTGTAACCCACAATCTTAACTTTAACCCCTGACTCAGCACCACACTGCCCCTCAGCCCCAACCCTAGCCCTGTGGGGACACTACTAGCCCCTAACCAGTCAAATCAGAAGTAGGTCCCAAAGACAGAAGACACAGATCTATGTCCCTTATAGAGTTGTAGTGATGTTCTCTATGTGAAAGGAAGAACTGAAACTGTCTATGCACAGATGACAAGTCGCATCTGAAATACATAACTTCCAAAAGAATCAACAAAAAAATTATTATTACTGTAAAGTAATTCAACGTTAAATGACAAAATATCAATACACAGGAATCTGTTATATTTGTATACGCTAGCAAGGAGTAATCTAAAAAAGAATTTAAGAACACAATTCCATTTTAAATCACATCAACGTTGATAAAATACTTAGGAATAGTGCAAGGCTTCTACACTGAAAATTACAAAACATAATGTCTTTGTTTGCTGAAAGAAATTAAAGGAAACTACCTACATAAACGTGAGGCCATCGCATGGTGATGGAAATTGTTAGGATGGCAACAGAACAGATGCGATGTAAGGATTCAGTGTCATTCCTGTGAAAAGGCCCCAAGGCCTTTGTGGAAAAACGTGCAAGCTGATCCTAATATTCACAGCAAATTTCCAGGGAAGAAAAGAGCCATAAGGATCTTCAAAAACAAAATCAGGTTGGAGGCTCACCCTTCCCAAACGTAATTCGTAATTAGTACAAAGCCACAGTAAGGAAAACATGGTGACACTGGCATAGAGATATACATAGAGATCAATGGAATTGTATTGAGGACCCAGAAATAAACCCGTCGGTCTAAATCAGTAGATTATTTTTGAACATACACATGAAATTTATCATTGTCATTTACAACTTTAATTTATAAAACACAGAAATACGCTTTTTTTCTATTTTTTCTGTTCCTTTTTTTTTTTGCTAAGGAGGGCGCAGCTCACAGTGGCCCATGTGGGGATTTAACCAGCAACCTCGGTGTTAGCAGCACCATGCTCTAACCAAGTGAGCTAACAGGCCACCCTCAGAAAGACATTTTTAAAAGTGCTCTATGACTGGAATTTAAACGCTACAAATATTAGTTTTGTGAGTGTAATTTGTATAAATTACAATCCGATAATTGGAGATTTCTTTTCAGTATGGTTACTATATAAATGAAATAAATGGCAAAAGGACTGAATAGCAATATTTTGTTATCTATGTATTATCAGATACTTTAGGACCTAAACCAAGATTCTGAGTATTCAGACTTCATTTACTGTGTTTCATCTTTAAATACTTCCCTACCTGTATTCTGAGTCAAGTCACTTGATGAAAGGGTGTGACTTGGGATAGCATTTTGTTTCATACCAAAACTTTTCCTATCTACAGTCACCACCTTCAAGGAATTAACATTACAAGGCCAAAGTAATCTGCTGGGTCCCTTTTTCAAACAGTTTGCAAAAAATTGTGGCAACACCCTTGAAAGCCAAACAGATACCCCCAAAATGGGACAATCACGCACGGTCCTGTAAAGTATGTTAAGTTTTCCCCCATCTAAAAGTTAAGCTATAAAATATATGAACTACAGTTGACTTGGTTTCAGGAGAAGCACATCTGAGGATTTACGTTAGTGTTCTCATCTTCAGGCATTACCAGGGAGTCTGTAGGCCACCATGCGATTTACTCTGGATAATGGCAGTGAGGCAGGAAGGCAGATGTGCTCACAATTGGTGATCAACTATAGTCCTGACTCTTCCCATTTTTCAGGCACAACCTAATATTTGTATAAATCAGTAGATCAAATGAACAAGAAACTTCCAATAGTGGCAGGAATGTCACTGTAGCTGTGATCTGTCTGAACACAGAACGAGTTTCATTTTGGAGACCTTTCTGAGCCTTTTCTCTGAGTGGACTGTCATTTTTGGCAGTCTTGTCACAATCAATATCAATTATCATCTTTTAAGGACCTCACCCCTTTCAATATTTGAGAGGACTGCCACCAGTTTCTGAACTAAAACTTTCTGTAATGAAATGTCCAGTTGTCCCACCACATGATTTAGGTATTTCATGCGTTCAGGATGAGTAGTTACAGGCGAGGTGAGGCCACGTTTCGGCGTTCGGCGTCGGAGTCAAGGTTTCAGGTGGATGTATGCACGCATGTTATATCCTACCATGCTGTTGGCGTCAAATAGAAACTCAGCCGCAGTTGTACTGCTCCCATGCAGGAAGGTGGTCACAGGGCCATGTCCAGACCCACAAAGGCCAGACACCCTGACATTGGGGAAAGAAGGGTTTTCCAACAAATGGTACTGGGCAAATGACCATCCAAATGAAGAGAAATGAAATTGGACCCCAACCTCATACCACACACAAAACTTAAAATACATGAAGGGCTTAAATACAGGCAGTAAAAGTATAAACTCTCAAACAAAACGTGGAGATACATTTTCATGACCTTGGATTAGCGATGGTTTCTTAGATATGACAGCACATACAACAAAAAAAAGATAAATTAGACTTCCTCAAAATTAAAAACATACATGCATCAAAATAAGCAATCCAGAAAGCGAAAAGACACGCCATAAAATGGAACCAAATACGTACGCATTATATATCTGATAATAGTCTGCTATCCAGGAGACAAAGAACTTTTACAACTCAAGAACAAAAAAAGAAAATGACTAACATTTTAAAATAGAATTGAATAGAACCTTGTCCAGATGAGACCTGCAAAGTGTCAACAAGCACAGTAAGATGTTCCACATCCTCAGTCCTGATGCAAATGCAAATGAAAACCACATGTGATACCCCCTCACATAGTACCAGAAGGGCTATAATCCAGAAACTAAAACTAACAAACAGCAGCAACAATGTAGAAAAATTAGAACCCTTAAACATTGAAGGTGAAAAATTACAATGGTGTGGCTTCTGCATACAACACTTGGAAATTTCCACCCCACAAAAAAATGCCCATGTGGCTCAACAGACCCACTTCTAGAAATATACCCCCAAAATTGAAAACAGTTGTTAAAGGTGGATACATGAATCCACAGAAGCGCTCTTCACAATAGCAGAGACTTAAACAATTCAAATGTCCATCTTAATCAGCAGTGGAAACTAAGTGACCAATCCTGCAGCTACACCAGGATTCTTTAGCTTGATGCAATTATGAACATATTTCATAACTTCTAGAAATAGGTTTCCTCTTAGCACAAAAATTCTAACGTGGCAGAAGACATGTTTACTAATACACCCAAAAATATTTAGTTCATCTACAATAAATAGCAAAAACGGTGATAAATCAATGTTCAATACTTAGTGTTTCATTATTCTGCTCCTTGGAAATGCTCTAGACATTCAATAATGATGCATCATTTAATCTATAGGATAAAACTTTATAATTTCCAATTACCAAAGACACCTGGAAAATCTTTTCCATGTATATATACAATGTAATTATCACCTAAAAGTTTACCTTTTATTTTAATTGTACCTATTTGATATAGTAGTTAAAACTTTGAGATTTCAAAGTCAGTAATGACCAAAGCTATTTTCTTGACATATTTTTAACAGATAACTAATTTTTATAAACCCAGTTAGAAAAAATTGTATTTTGTGCTGAAAATTTTCAAACGCATGACTGTGTAATCAAACCAAACTAAAACCAGCTTTAACATCAACTATTTCACCAGATCATAAAGTATTTCTGTTTGTTTGTATTTTATTTCTTACTTTATATAATCATTTAACTTGTTCAAGCCAATCAAATATCACAAACTGGTAACACCGTACGGAGCTACAAAACGTCTTACCACACACAAACACAAACTGGTTTCACACAGAGATCACAAATTAACAGAGTTAGTAACAACTATAGAGAACACACACGATGTTTTACCAAGAAAACAGCTGGTTGTCACAAGAGTTCTATAACACAATGTAAATTTATAAGTTTTCCCCATTCCAAGGACCCATCGTCTTGATGTGGACAGTGAGGTCTAAATAGTGAGACACCAAGCAGCCTCTTTACTGCTCAGGCCAGGAAGCCAGAGG
The DNA here is from genome assembly GCF_964194185.1 of Rhinolophus hipposideros. NCBI lineage: Eukaryota > Metazoa > Chordata > Mammalia > Chiroptera > Rhinolophidae > Rhinolophus > Rhinolophus hipposideros. The sequence continues at coordinate 363,712 of NW_027669489.1, forward strand.
CCCCTCCACACCGAGTGCAGAGGAAGCAGCCTTCCCAGAGCCAAAGGGTCACCCCCAAAGACAGTCAGAGAAAGCACAGACCTTCATCACATAGGCAGTAGGGATGGTGGGGTGGACAGAGTGTCTCAGGTCTCCCACAAAATGTGAGGCACCTCCAGCCCCAAACCCACTAATCTGTGGCCCCGAGCAGGTGCTACTAGACCGGGATCTGACCAGCACTAAAGGGTAAGGAAGGCTGGGGGGGACAGATGCCCCTTATGGGCAGAGGCCCCTCAGAACACAGTCCCCTGGGAGCTGGCACAGCCAGGCAGAGGTGCACTGGGAACCCCAGCTTATCTCACTGGCCACCAGGTGCAATGGAGTAAGTGCACCTGGCCGAAGGTGGGGACCAAAGAGGATTAGCTTCCTTGGTCACAAAGCCAAGCTCCCAGGACTCAGAACAAGAAGGAAAGAAAAACCTAAAGAGACTTTTAGAGAGGGACCCACAGCAAAGTTTGTCTCTGCAGACACGGGTCTGGAGAGAAACACTTAACTCCCCAGCCAGTGGGGCCGGCTCCAATGACAGTCTTACTGGAGCCTGTGCCTGTGTTCTGTCCCCATGGTAGTTCCTTCTTAGGGCAAAGGATACGCAAGACACAGACACAAGAAACAAAGAACATCTCTGGGAGGAAAGAATAAAGAACATCTCAGGGAGGAAAGAATACAGAAAACCCTCGAGTCTCTAGGTGCAGGAAGTAGCTGCACAGATACTTTTTCTGCCTACCTAAATTCAGAAAGCAGACAAAGGCCTCGCACCCCTGCTATCTACTGTCCAACTGCTGACAGAGACCAGGAATTGTAATCTATGAGCACCTAGAATTCACACACACACACAAAAATTCCAAAGACAGTGAGGAGAAATCAGGTAAATATGACATTTTAGACAAAGGTGGCAGTTGGCTCTTAGGCTTTAGACGTAAAAATGGGAGATTTACAGGTAATTCAGGAAAAGCTAAACACACATGGCAGGTAAAGTGTTGTGAGGCTCCTGCATGGAGTCTTCCTGTCTACTGCTAAGGGGATTGTGCTCAGGGTTTTATTTGTGCTTCATAGTCTTTAAGGAGGCTGGGAAAGGGGAGCCAGGCTGGAAAGGGGAGGCTTGTATTGTTAAAACTGCCCCTTTGAAATTTTTATTTTATTTACCTCAGCGGGCCTGGGACAGTTGTGGGCTCTGTTTCCGTTTCAGATCTACTCAGCAGAGGGTCCAGGGTGATGCTGAGACTTTCTCACGTCTATCGGACTGAAAAATCAGCTTCCATTTTTCTCAGGTTTCTGATTGGTTATTAAATCCTTTCAAGCCAGTTTCAACATACCAGTTCTCAAAATCTTAAATCTCCGTAAAGATTTTTAACACTTACACATCTCTTGATTTTCTCTTCTGCGTATTTTAAATCTAATGTTGACATTAGCATCTATTAATGTCGGAAGCCATAGAAATCCCCAGGCCTTGCCTAGGCAGAACTTCCTGGTCACAAAACCCAAAGCCCGCGCGCGCCAAACCCAGAGCCCGCGCGCGCCAAACCCAGAGCCCGCGCGCGCCAAACCCAGAGCCTGCCCATTTCCTTGTACCTCATATGGCATCGCCCTGTCCTAGCCTATCAGCCCGCGACAAGTACCTCGCCACCCTATGACATAGCATATCCCACCCCCATCTGACATAGCTATATATATAACCCGCCATCGTAATAAAATTTTGAGGCTTGATCAGATCCCTGTCTTGCCTCCATTCTTCGCGTCTCCTGTCTCCCTTTTTTTTTCATCCTCAACAGGTTTCTTCCCCTCGTCCCACGTTGCATTGTCCTGCCGGTCGGGACATTTTGGCGCCCAACGTGGGGCCCGAGGTACGAAGATTCTATGAGGACACCTACTCTGGAAACCGCCGCGGCCCCCCCCCCCTCCCTGAGCCTCCACGGGCTGGCTTCTTTCGAGCCCACGCAGTTTTCACTCGTGGGACAAGACTCGAGGGCCTCCCCGGCGCGAGTGTGGCTTGTTTCGAGCCCGTAAGGGACAAGACTCGACAGCCCCCTCGGCAGTAAAAAGGCTCGTTTGGAGTTCACGAGGTATTCACCCGTAAGAAAAGACTCCAAGTTTGCCCGACGTTGGAGTAGCCGCCCAGCGAAGGACGAGAGATTGGTGAGTAGGTGATTGACATGGGACAGGAGTTGAGTTCACATGAACTCTTCCTTAAGGGTATTAAGGAATCTCTCAAGATGCGGAGAGTTAAGGCTAGAAAAAAAGATTTACGTGAGTTTTTCAGTTTTGTCTCTGATATCTGCCCCTGGTTCCCCCAAGAAGGAACGATTGATCAAAAATATTGGAAGAGAGTTGGAGACTGTTTTAATGATTACTATCGGGTTTTTGGACCCAACAAGGTCCCTGTATCGGCATTCTCATATTGGAATCTGATTAATGATATCCTAAAAATACATTCCTCAGACCCAGATGTTAGAGAGATCTTACAGACAGGGGAAACAGTCCTAAAAGAGAGTTCCCGCCCCCCTTCTGTCTGCCAATCTGTTTCAATAGACATGCCAGAGGAACCTAAAAAACAAGCTGATAATCAGGAAGCCTCTGCCTTAGAGAATCACCCATTAAAAGACCCCCCTAAAATCTACCCTTCCCTTTTGGCCTTTAATAATCAGGACCAGCTCTCCCCAAGAGACCAGATAGATTTAGAGGAACAAGCTGCCCGCTATAATAAAAAAGAAGATCCCTGGGGCCTTGCCGCGCCAACCTTGCGCGCCCCTTCACAAAAAATACATACCCCTCCCCCTTATGTCCCCCCTCAGGAACTCCCAACATTCTATGACCCAGTCTTAAACCCAAACCCACCCCTATTCCCTCAAGACATCCTAGTTCAAAACACCCCATCCTTAACCGATCCCATTAGGCAGGCAAAAATATCTTTAACCCAAGAAATTTCTTCTCTTAGAGAGACACTCCAACAAAAACGCGAACATATGCAACTCCTAAAGGAGCTGCATGCCCTTGAAAAAGAACTTAAAACCTTAATGCCTAACCAAAACCCTGAAAAACCTCAAAAAGGCCCAATACTTAATAAAAAGACCCTAATGACCTTTCCAGTTACCCGCAGCCAAAACCGTGGCCCACCCTCTCAAGAGGATACAATGGAAGAGACTGACAATGAACCCCCCGACTCTCATAATCCCCCCTCGGCCGATGAGGCCTCTGACACAGAAGACCCAGAAGATAACACTCCCAACTCCAATGATCCCACTGGCCAAAAATATCACCGGCTAGGCATCAAACATATTAAAGATTTAAAAGGTGCAGTAAGCTCTTATGGCCCGACAGCGCCCTACACCTTGGCAATTCTTGAAGGTCTCAGTGACCGTTGGCTCACACCCAATGATTGGTTTAAATTAGCTCGTGCCACCCTTTCTGGGGGGGACCACGTCCTCTGGCACACAGAGTTTAAAGAAAACTGCCGAGAGATAGCACAGCGCAATAGTGAAAATAGAACAACAAGATCATGGACTCGGGATAAATTACTAGGAGAAAAACCCTATCATACCAATGAAATCCAGGCAACTTTTCCCCCGGGGCTTTTAGCTCAAATTCAGAACGCTGGTCTCAAGGCGTGGCGCCGCCTACCTCCAAGAGGCTCCGCTACCACCTCCCTGGCAAAGATTCGTCAGGGCCCCGAGGAGCCATATTGTGAGTTTATCAGCAGACTCACCGACGCCGCCGAACGGTTGGTCGGAGAAGGCGAGAACGACAGCGCCTTTGTTAAACATTTAGCCTATGAAAATGCTAACCCCACTTGCCAGGCAACCATTCGCCCCCACCGTGGAGGCAACCTTGCTGACTACATTAAACTATGCTCAGGGGTTGGAGCCTCCCATACCTTGGGACTCGCTATCGGAGCCGCCCTCCGAGACTTTGCCTCAAACAAGCCTCCTAATCAACAATCTAGGTTATGTTTCTCCTGTAAACAACCTGGACACTTTAGTCGAGATTGCCCAATAAAAAATAGAGGTCCACAACCCCAAAATTCATCACAGCCCCCACCGACACCCTCCAGACCAATGCCTTCCACCGTGTGCCCAAGATGTCGACGGGGCAAACATTGGGCCTCTGATTGTTATTCTAAAACAGATATTGAAGGTATCCCCCTTTCCAGGAAACCGGGAAACCCCAGTCGGGGCCAGCCCCTGGCCCCTCCATCGGGACACAACCTAGGGGCTGTCAGGTTTGTTCCCCAACAACCAAGTCCTCAGATCCTCCCAGCTCAAGTGTCGGTTCCCTCCACCGGGCTACCCCCGGAAGCGCAGGACTGGACCTCTGTGCCGCCGCCGACTCGATACTAACCCCAGACCAAGGGGTCCAACTCGTTCCCACCACCACGACGGGACCTATGCCCCCGGGAACATTTGGCCTTATATTGGGACGGGGCAGCTCTTCCCTCGCCGGCCTGAATATAATCCCAGGAGTCATAGATAATGATTATACAGGACTCATACAACTCTTAGCCTCGGCCCCTCTGGGCCCTGTATCCATAGTAAAAGGCCAAAGGATAGCACAGCTTGTGCTTCTCCCATTAGACACCTCTAATAAACAATATCTGACACCAAAGAGACGGGAGTCCGCCTTCGGCTCCTCAGATGCCTATTGGATACAACAGGTCACTTTAGAGAGGCCACTTTTAACCCTGTACTTAGATGAAAAAAAATTTCAAGGTTTAATAGACACGGGAGCAGACGCAACAGTCATCTCAGATAGATACTGGCCTTCAACATGGCCCTCTAAAGCCTCATATACCCATCTACAGGGCATAGGACAATCAGCCAATCCCAGACAAAGCTCTAAAATACTCTCATGGGAAGACGAAGAGGGCAATACTGGTAAGGTCCAGCCATATATTATTTCTGGAATTCCCATTAATCTGTGGGGCCGTGATATCCTATCACAACTCAAACTTATCATGTGCAGCCCCAACGAAATAGTTACTCAACAGATGCTTAACCAAGGCTATCTCCCTGGACAGGGACTGGGAAAAGCTGGTCAAGGGATAAAAAATCCCCTCTCTATAAAGCCCAACCCTAACCGACAAGGATTAGGCAGTCAGGATTTTTCCTAGCGGCCATTGATCCTCCTGCACCCCATGCGGAGAAGATAAAATGGAAAGATAATTCCCCCGTTTGGGTGGACCAATGGCCACTACCTGAGGAAAAGTTGTCCGCAGCTTCTCGGTTAGTGCAGGAACAATTAGCGGCAGGACATATAGAACCAACTACTTCGCCATGGAATACACCCATTTTTGTTATTAAAAAGAAGTCTGGGTCTTGGCGCCTCCTTCAGGATCTCAGAGAAATTAATAAAACCATGTTCTCCATGGGAGCCCTCCAACCAGGCCTCCCTTCCCCGACAGCTATCCCAGCTAACTATCACAAGATTATTATAGACCTTAAAGATTGTTTCTTTACCATTCCTTTACACCCCCTGGACAGAGAGCGTTTCGCATTTAGCCTGCCTGTAACCAACTTCAAGGGTCCTATGCAGCGCTTTCAGTGGAAAGTCCTCCCACAAGGCATGGCCAATAGTCCCACCCTATGCCAAAAATTTGTGGCACAAGCTGTGGATCCTGTTAGAACACAATGGCCCACTATTTATATTATTCATTATATGGACGATATCCTTCTAGCAGGAAAGACCACCACAGAGGTACTCCAATGCTGCCAACACTTAACTCACAATCTTACCACTTATGGACTCCAACTTGCCCCCAATAAGATCCAGCTCAAAGACCCCTACTACTATCTGGGATTTGAGCTACATAATCAGTCCATAACCACCCAAAAAGTCCAACTTAAAACTAGTCATTTATACACTTTACATGACTTTCAAAAATTTTTGGGAGATATTAACTGGCTTCGACCATACTTAAGGCTCACTACAGGAGACCTCAAGCCCCTCTTTGATATTCTTCAGGGAGACTCAGACCCTCTCTCCCCTCGAGAGCTGTCGCCTGAGGCAAAGGGCTCTCTTCAATTACTAGAAAAGGCAATTCAACAACAACAAGTCACCTTTCTATCATACAAACAGCCCTTCTCCCTCATTATTTGTGCAACCCCTCATACACCTACTGGGGTCTTATGGCAAGATAATCCCCTCTTCTGGGTTCATTTACCCTCCTCCCCGTCTAAGGTCCTAGTCACATACCCATCCCTGGTAGTCAAACTTATTAAGATAGGAAGAGAAAAAAGCCGACAACACTTTGGCAGGGACCCTGATCAGCTCATTCTCCCCTACACTAAAGAACAGCTTAATTGGCTAACCCAAAATAACGATGACTGGATCATTTCCCTTACATCATTTCAGGGCAAGATAGATAATCATTATCCCCCTAATAAACTCCTACAGTTCTCCAGACTACATCCCTTTGTTTTTCCAAAGATAACAGCCACTAAACCATTACAAAATGCCGCCTTGGTTTTCACGGATGGGTCTTCTTCTGGCGTAGCAGCATATGTCATTAACTCACAAAGATTTCAGGTGCAGTCTCCATTTCAGTCTGCCCAACTTGTTGAACTTTATGCCGTTATAAAAGTGTTTAAAAAACTACAGGAGTCACCCTTTAACTTGTACACTGATAGTGCCTATATCGCCCTGTCTGTGCCCCAACTAGAAACAGTGCCATATATCAAGCCCTCTACCAGCGCTGCCAAACTTTTTCAACAACTACAACATCTCATACTACAAAGACAGACCCCATTTTTCCTTAGTCATCTTCGGGCTCATACTGACCTCCCTGGACCCCTTTCACAGGGCAATGCTATAGCAGACAATCATACCCGCTTAGTATGTCCCTTAACCTTAGATCCTATAACGCGAGCCACCCAATTCCACAACTTACATCATGTCAATGCCCACACACTTCGCTTGTTATTCAAAATTACCCGAGATCAGGCTAGACACATTGTTAAAAGTTGCTCAGGGTGCATAACCTTTCTGCCTCTTCCTCACCTAGGAGTTAACCCAAGGGGCTTACTCCCTGGACAAATCTGGCAGATGGACATTACACATATTCCTGAATTCGGCCATTTAAAGTATGTACACGTAACTATAGATACCTTCAGCGGCTTCATGGTTGCCACCCTTCATGGGGGCGAGGCTACAAAAAACATCATAGCCCATACCCTCCAATGCCTTACCACACTAGGAAAACCTCAAACTATAAAAACAGACAATGGACCAGGGTATACCTCCCAGGCATTTCAAGCCTTTTGTGCTCAATTCCAAATCAAACACGTCACTGGCATCCCTTACAATCCCCAAGGCCAGGGCATTGTAGAGCGAGCCCACCAGACACTCAAAAACACCATCAACAAGTTAAAAACCACCACTGCCTATCCGACCAAAGGATCTCCTCGTAATGTTCTCAGCCATGCATTATTTACCCTTAATTTCCTACAACTTGACGCTCAGGGAAAATCGGCTGCCGATCGCTTCTGGCACCAAGAAACAAAAAATCAATATGCTACAGTTATGTGGAAAGATCCATTAACCTCCAAATGGAACGGCCCCGATCCAGTCCTCATTTGGGGACGTGGGTCAGCCTGCATTTATGATTCTCAGGAAGGCGGCGCGCGATGGCTGCCAGAGCGTCTCGTTAAGCCTGTCAACACCCCAAATCCAAATAACACATAAAGACTCCAGGGATATCTTCCCTGAGAAAATCTCTCTCTCTTTTCACAGGACATAAAGTTCTTCATGGAGTCCTTCACTTTGACACTCTTCACATTCCTCATCATCCCCGTTTACGGAGGGTTTGGGCCCCCCGTAAGCCGCGAGCAGCTATACAGACAGCTCTATGGCAACCCATGTGACTGCCCGGGAGGCACAGTGCCCAGTGGATACCTCCGTGCCCACACCGAGGAGCCAGCCCCACAAGGACAGGTAGATTTAGCATACTTAGCATCCACTGATTGCGGTAATAAAGTAGCCTACCTCGCCTATAATCCTAATATAAAGGGGGGATTCGGACTAGGAATAGATGAAACACAATGGACCTGTACCAATAAGCCCCGCATTATTCCCCCCATTGCAGGACTACCACCGCCCTGCCCCAGCGAATGCAGCTATTTTGATCAAATGCATTCTTCCTGCTACACAACCACCCAAATTTGTACTGGCTCAGACAACCAAACTTATCTCACAGCCATGTTATTGAGACGTAGGTCCGCCACGTTCGGAGGCGATTGGGACTCCACCTCCCTCTCTGACAATAACAAATATAGTCAGGCGGGCTGCAGTGGTACAATTGGAAATAAAGTCTGTTGGCCAACTAAAATGCCTGTCCACATTTCAGATGGCGGAGGGCCAAATGACATATTAAAAGAGACTCTTGTCACTGAGCACATTCAAAAAATACTCCACCACCTATTCCCCCCTTTAACTTACCACCCCTTGGCTCTCCCAAAATCCCGGGATATGGATTTAGACACACAAACCAACAACATTCTCGAATCCACCTTCTGGGCCTTAAATCATTCCAACCCTTCTCTTGCCCAGGACTGCTGGCTTTGCATGACTATGGGAACTCCCATACCTACTGCAATCCCCTCCAATATCACAGTAAACACACAAATCTCTAACTGTTCCCGTCTCTCCCTTCCTCTTAGAGTTCAACCTGTAGGATTTAATACCTCCCCCTGCTATCAGGGACGATTTCAAAACAACACTTTTGATGTAGATCTAGGGTTTGTCACTTTTACTAACTGTTCTGACATCATTCAAGTTAACGGAACCTTGTGTTCTAGCCCTGGACAAGTTTTCATATGTGGGAACAGCCTCGCTTACACCACGTTACCCACCAACTGGACTGGACTTTGTGTCTCAGCTAGTCTCCTCCCTGATATCTCTATTATCCCAGGAGACACACCTGTCCCTCTCCCCAGCCTAGAATTTGCCACCGGGCGCCACAAGCGTGCTATTACAGCCATTCCCTTACTCGTAGGGCTAGGAATTACTGCTGGAATAGCCTCGGGTACCGCGGGAGTAGGTGTTGCAGTCCAGTCCTACAATAAACTATCACGCCAGCTGATAGATGATGTCCAAACACTTTCTGGGACCATCAATGATCTCCAAGATCAGATTGACTCTTTAGCTGAAGTAGTCTTACAAAACCGTCGAGGCCTAGATCTTCTCACTGCAGAACAGGGAGGTATCTGCTTAGCTTTACAGGAACGCTGCTGCTTCTATGCTAACAAGTCTGGGATCGTCCGAGACAAGATCAAAAAACTACAAGAGGACCTAGTAAAAAGACGCAAAGAACTCTTCGAAAACCCACTCTGGACGGGTCTCAACGGACTTCTCCCCTACCTGCTCCCCACCCTTGGCCCCCTCCTATGCATCCTTCTCTTAATAGCCTTCGGGCCATGGGCTTTTAGGCGCATTACTGACCTCATTAAAAACCAAATCGATGCTGTTTTGGCCAAACCAATCCAAATCCATTATCAGCGGCTAGCAACAGGGGACGGCCTCGAAGAAGGCTATCTTGGCTTCCTCCCCACGGGGACGACATAATACTAAGGGTATGTCTACTCCCCCCACGAGTTGGGGAGGGGTATGGGCACCGAGGTGAGTGCAAAGCAAAGCATTTGCAAGGAAAGGGCTCGACTCACAACGGTCGGCTCCCTTTAACTTTCCTGAGAACATACCTGGTTTGCATAGAGGTTGGTATCAAAAAAATCTCTACCTCTCCTCCACAAAAGATACCCAAAACCATCCAATAACGAGCTCTGCTCGTTGGAGGAACCAGGCCTCTGTTCCCTCACTCGGTCAAGGCCCACCTCCTTAAAACAAACAAAAAGGGAGGAGATGTCGGAAGCCATAGAAATCCCCAGGCCTTGCCTAGGCAGAACTTCCTGGTCACAAAACCCAAAGCCCGCGCGCGCCAAACCCAGAGCCCGCGCGCGCCAAACCCAGAGCCCGCGCGCGCCAAACCCAGAGCCTGCCCATTTCCTTGTACCTCATATGGCATCGCCCTGTCCTAGCCTATCAGCCCGCGACAAGTACCTCGCCACCCTATGACATAGCATATCCCACCCCCATCTGACATAGCTATATATATAACCCGCCATCGTAATAAAATTTTGAGGCTTGATCAGATCCCTGTCTTGCCTCCATTCTTCGCGTCTCCTGTCTCCCTTTTTTTTTCATCCTCAACAGGTTTCTTCCCCTCGTCCCACGTTGCATTGTCCTGCCGGTCGGGACATATTAAGACCCAAGAAGCTGAAGAACTAATTCAAAATCTTAAGAATAGTTAAATTTCCTTGTATCCGTTAGTATTAAACATGTGGTCTATCTCTAGGGTCCAAAAAAACAGCTTTGTTATGAGAGTTCTCTAACACATTTTCCAATTTAGAAGTTTTTCCAATTCAAAGGATCCATACTCTGGCCACTGATGGTAGGATTTTAATAGCTACTCAAACCAAAAAGCCTTTTGACAGCTTGACCAAGGAAGCCAAAGGCTTTCTGTCACTGTGGTATTTCCTTGTCAGGACCAACGACACAAGAGACACAGAGACACAAAAAATGACCATCTCTGGAAGGGAAGGCGGGAAGGGAGGGTCAGGGTTGGAGATTAGGGTCCAGGGTCCCTGGTAAGGTGTCCTACTCAGGCCCTGGTGTCTGGCTATGTGGGACAATGGTCCATTTAGAGGTCTGGATCTGGGGTCCATGGTCCAGCTCTGGTGTCTTCTCTTATCTGAACACACAGGTGAGTACACATGTGAGTACTTTCCCCAAACTGGTTTCCCACGCACATTTCCTCCAGGCCCTATTGAAGTGATCACTTCATTAAAGAAAACCTGTGGACATATCCCCTCATGAGAGGGAAGAAAAAAAATAAACATGTGGGATTACATCAAACTAAAGAGTGTTTTCACAGCAAAGGAAACCATCAATAAAACAAAAAGGGATCCCAATGAATGGGAAAAGGTATCTGCCAATGATATATCTGATAAGGGGTTAATGTCGCAAATTTATAAAAAACACACTCAACTCAACTCCAAAAAAACAAACTACCCAATTAAAAAATGGGCAGAGGACTTGAAGAGATATTTTTCTAAAAAGGGCATACAGATGGCAAACAGACATATGAAGAAATGCTCAACCTCACTAACCATCAGAGAAATGCAAATAAAAACCACAATGAGATACCACCTCACCCCAGTCAAAATGGCTATCATCAATAAATCAACAAACAACAAATGCTGGCCCGGATGTGGAGAAAAGGGAACGCTTGTGCACTGTTGGTGGGATTGCAGATTGGTGCAGCCACTATGGAAAACAGTATGGAGGTATCTCAAAAATCTGAAAATGGAACTACCCTATGATCCAGTAATTCCACTCTTAGGTATCTATCCGGAGAAATCCAAAACTCCAATTCAAAAATCTTTATGCACTCCTATGCTTATTGCAGCACTAAGCACAATAGCCAAGACATGGAAACATCTGAAATGCCCATCGGTAGATGACTGGATTAAGAAACTGTGGTACATTTATACAATGGAGTATTGCGCAGCCATAAAGAAGAAAGAAATCTTACCATTTGCAACAACAGGAATGGACCTAGAGAACATTATGTTAAGTGAAATAAGTCAGACAGAGAAAGACAAATACCATATGATCTCACTTATATGCAGAATCTAAAGAAAAGAATGAGTGAATGAACTAATCAGAAACAGTTTTGGGGACAAAGAGGAAAAACTGAGGGTTGCTAGATGGGTGGGGGGGGGATAAGGGGGAAGGTGAGGGGATTAGAAAACAGTCGGTAACCACAAGATGGCCACGGGGTTTTGAAAATTGATTTGGGGAACGTAATCAATAATGTTGTAAAGATTTTGTAGGGTATCCGATGGACACGTGTCCCATTTGGGAGACCACCTCAGGGATGATGTGGATGCCTGATCACGGCACTGTACACCTGAAGCTGAACAATAATGAATGCCAACTCTAATTTTATATATATAGATATGTGTATATATGTGTATGTATATACTTACAAGTGGAGTACAGCATTAGGAATCGAGACAGTGGAAATGTAATGGCTGTGTGCGATGTCAGAGGGGTAGTGGATGGGGGGAGAAGGGTTCACACAGTGTGAGGGATATAAATGATAAATGTCTAAGTATTACTTTGTCTTGTGCACCTGAAACTAATAAAAATATATTTGATAACTAGGATACTTCACTAATTTTGGCAAACCTACATGACCTAGTTCTTCAAAATCAACAAGATTCTTCTCTCCTGAAAGAACTCTCCCTCACAGTCTCAAATAGATAGGCAGTCCTTAAGACAAATAACTAATTTATAACTGTTTCTAAAACCACATAGTGAGTCCATTTCCGTCACTATTCATTGCCATTGGTACAGCAAGAAGAGAGGGGCTCATATACACTATGTTTTCTTTGATAGTGAAAAGGGGAAAAAATTCCTGAGTCTTCAAGAGGGGAAAGATCAATTCTTAGCCTCCCAAATCCACAAAGATGATGGGAACTTTGGTGCCATTATAATTTTGATTGAGCAATGTTGAACGAGGTTTTAACTGTTTTTTGAAATAGGGAGATTTTCTAAACTAACCGAAAATGAACGTCTTGCACACTACATATTTTTATTTCTGAACTGTAAGCTGCAAGCCCGATGGAATCAATATACCCTAATTTCCTACATCCTCATACAAATTAATATTTTACTAATATTTATCAATAATAGAACCATATATTTTATTTTAGGTTTTAGTAAAAATAACTTGTATTTTCACAAGAGATATATTTTAATTTCATTTGAAAAAAAAAAGAAAACCTGTGAGTCTCTACTCTCGAGAAGCTAGGTTCACAAATATATTTTCCTGCCAGTCTACTTGTAGAGGAGGGGAAAAGGACGTGCAGTACTTCTAAATTCTCTCAAACCCTGCATAAATACATACACCAGAAAGGCTCACAGCATGAACAAAAACACCGCTTACCTCTGGCGGCAGACGTCCTTGCCAGCTGCGGTGGTTGCCAGGAGCCAGCAGTGCCCTGGCCATTAATTCTCCTTGCAGGCTTCCCCAATACTGTGGGAGCTTCACAATTATTTGTTTTGCTCTGACCCAGTAAGTGTGTTATTGGAGAGCAGGTCAGTCATCACAGGAAGGCATTCCAGGATGTAGGAACAACTCGTGAGCAAAGGCAAGCAGGAGGAGGATTTGTTTTTAAAAAGAAAATATATCCCCAAAATGCAGGAGTGCACAGGCACAGGAGGAGAGCGACTGTGCTGAAACAAACAAAATTTAGGATTATATTTTAATGAGGGTGGGAAACAATCAGGAGTGGAGTCACAGGTGGAGCCTAGGGCGTTTCCAGGGCGTTCCCAGGGTGTGTCTCTGCTGATCACTCCCTCCCATCAGGAAGAGGGATTTCCTTGTGGGAACTGTCCTGAGGACACAGGGGTGGAGATTTTTCCCAGCCTGCAATGCTAATAGTGTTATAACCCTTTACAAGTAGCTGTAGCTGTAGCATTTCTGAGGAGTGATCTCATCTCACTTTTCTTTGTTTCACAAATCATCTTCCTTGCTTTCCTTCTGTCTGTCCCTGAGGCACTGTTCTCTCTGTCCAGAAGAACAACTTCTTCTAGCTGAGCTAATCATCAAATTAAGAATCGGGTTAATAAGATAAAATTGAATTTTAACCTACGTGCATGGGGAATTCACGTATGCCAGTCGTCTAAAAGTACAACAGCTGCAATTACGTACAGTTCATAATACTTGATAGTAATAAATGATCATGTCCATGGTTAGTGTATTGATTTCAACTTTATCCTTATTTTTATGCTAGTTGGGCCTTTATGCACCTTACTTTAGTAAACGTGTACTTGTTTGAAAGGTCTTATAAACTGAATGAACGCCCACTAATGTGAGATATAAGTCATTCCACTCAGCAAGGTAATTTTTTCAGGGGATATTGTTACGGAACTCTTTTTCATCGCACTGTAGTTACATGAATATCAGATGTAATGACACGTACAACCTAAATAAGACAGGATAACCGAGAATGTACACGTTGTAAAAATACACATATTTCCCAAGTTAGCCCTGTGGACAGATAGGTGTTGTGGCGTGGAATTTACAAAAGGTGAAAGCATTCACAGACTCTACAAAGGAAGCTTTTATGACAGTTAGGGCAGAGAGAGAATGCCCATGGCAGTGTCCAACAATGACGGCTGCCTCTGGTAAGAAAGAGAGAAACACGGGGGGTTGGGGGTGAGGGGGAGTCGCCGGCGCAGAGTCCAGTGTCTGAGGGTGGACAGCTGCACCTAACTTCGGGTTAGCTTTTTCTTACGTAGGAAAGGAGGAGTCGGTCAGGCTGGTTTGAGGGCTGACATCCTTCCTGGGGTCTGGTCTGTTTGAAGACAAAGTTATGTCCGGACTCCAAACTAGGAGTTAGCCATAGCGGCCTGGGACTCGAATGCATCACCAGTAAAAAAGTGCAAGAAGTTGTAAATTGGATTCCAGTGTCCGGGTGCCTGGGGATTACGAAATTGCTCTTTCCCAGGTTAGGATGTTAGTTCACAAGGTATGGGTTTACTTGAGAAAGGGAACAAACAGTTAATCATTGAGGGGAGAAACAAAGAGAAAACAGCTGAATATCAGGGTGGATCAATAACTGGGTTTAATTACAGGTGGCTGGATAGCGAGCTCTGCGGTGAGTCACACTGCAAACGAGCTAAGTCTAAGTGTGTTAATGATTCCCCGAATCTCACCGATACAATAGAGGCATGCGGTGGGAGGAGTGGGCGATGCGATGTTTGCAGACCCAGGCCCCATATGCAGTAACACTGCCTCGTCCTCTCATTATAGTAAATAAGGTCCAGGCACTGCTGCCAGTGTCCCACACACAACTCAGTGCACAGGGGGCCGCTACCACTTCCCTGGAGGTGGAATAAGACAGACAAACAAGGGTTGGGAGTTGGGGAGGAGGGGGGACGGACGCACAGCATGAGACACCGACTGGGACAGACGCACTGAGGCTGAGTTGAAGTGGCAGCTTCCCCACCGGAGTGCGGTGGTGCCCCGGGCTGGGCTCCGTTAGGGAGGCAGTGCCCGAGCGCTGGCAGTCACCGTGGGAACCCGGGGAAGGCCTCCAGGGTCCGCGGATTGCCGCAGGGCTCCGAGCCCCGCCTGGGGTCCCACTAGCGGGAGGAGAGGAGCGGCTCCAGGCACCCTCCTAGTGTTTGTGGTGTGCATGCCCGCCTGCCTGCTTTTCCCCTGTGGTGGTCTTTCCTGGAGCCCGAGGGCAGGTGCGCTCTCTACTCCAGCCATTTTGTCCCGGCTCTTTTGGTGCTGGGGGCGGGGCCACCGAGGCGGGCGGGAACGGACCGCGCCTGGTGCTCCTGGGAGATGAAAGCGGGGCGGGGAGGGGTCCCGGTGCCGGCTATCAGAGACGGAGCTATTAGGTGGGGTGGGGCGGGTGGCGTTCCCCTTGGTCCGGTGTCGCGCGACACCCCGAGTCTCTGTGTCGGGGCCCAGGTGCAGGCAGAGCGATGGTCGTCCCCTGGGCTCGGTCCCGAGGTGCCAAGCACCAGCACGTCCCTGGCTGGAGTAAGCCGCCCGAGGTCGCTACAGGCCTGCGCCTGCAGGCAGACACGGACTTGCGCGTTGGGGGCGGGGCGAACGGCTGCTGGCAGAAGGCTTGCGGGAAGGAAGGGGACTAAGCAGGGGGTGCGGGGGGGGGGGGTCGCGGTGTTGGCCAGAGGAGACTCAGCTATCCGCTGGGGTGGGGCGGGTGGCCTTCCCCTTGGTCCGGTGTCGGGCGACACCCTGAGTCTCTGTCTCAGGGCCCAGGTGCAGGCAGAGCGATGGTCGTCCCCGGGGCTCGGTCCCGAGGTGCCAAACACCAGCACTTCCTTGTCTGGAGAAAGCCGCCCAAGGCAGGTGCAGGTCTGCGCCTGCAGGCAGACCTGGGCTTGGGCGTTGGGGGCGGGGCGAACGGCTGCTGGCAGAGGGCTTGCGGGAGGGAAGGGGACAAAGAAGGGGGTTCCGTGAGGGGGAGCCCGGGCTGAAGGTCCTGACGTGAGGCCGGGACAGCGAGATTGTAGTGCCCTGTGGCGCCACCCATTCCTCTCCCCCTGCCCTCCAGCCCCTAAAGCACCACCCCTGGCGTGGGTTTATTAGGCGGGCTGGGCCACTCCCGGAGGATGAGGGGCGGGGCGGCCGCAAGAGGAGTCGCGGGTCAAAGCCTAGGGCTCCCGGTATTCCCGGGCGGTCCCCCATCCAAGTACTAACCAGGCCCGACCCTCCTTAGCTTCCCAGATCAAAGGAGGTAGGGCGCGTTCAAGCTACTGTGGCCATAGACATGGGAGCAGGCTCTGGGCGCCACAAGAGCAGCGGACCGGCCTGCGTGGTGAGCGCGAACCACGCTGCTGGGCTGCTCCAGTCCGGAGCATCTCCCCGCTGGCCGGCTCCGCCAGGGCCCCGCCTCTTGCCTGCTCCCCGCCTCCTCAAAACGCCGCCTGGGTGGACTGCCTTTGGCTCCTTGCCAGCAGCGAGGCCCCTTCGCGCCATCTGTGGCTCCACGGGGCCGCTACCACTTCCCTGGAGGTGGAAGAAGACAGACAAAGAAGGGTTGGGAGTTGGGGAGGAGGGGGGACGGACGCACAGCATGGGACACCGAATGGGACAGACGCACTAGGTCTGAGTTGAAGTGGCAGCCTCCCCAGCAGACTGCGGTGGTGCCCGGTGCTGGCCTCCGTTATAAAGGCAGTGCCCGGGCGCTGGCAGTCACCGTGGGACCAGGGGCAGGCCTCCAGGGTCCGCGGATTGCCACCGGGCTCCGAGCCCCGCCTGAGGTCCCGCATGCGGGAGGAGAGGAGCGGCCCCAGGCACCCTCCTCGTGTGGGTTGTGTGCATGCCCGCCTGCCTGCTTTTCCCCTGTGGTGGTCTCTCCTGGAGCCCAAGGGCACGTGAACTTTCTACTCCTGCCATTTTGTCCTGGCTCTTTTGGTGCTGGGGGCGGGGCCACGGAGGTCTGGGGGAAGGGAGCGCTCCTGGTGCTCCTGGGAGATGAAAGGGGGGCGGGGAGGCCTCGCGGTGCCGGCCAGCGAAGACACAGCTATCTGTTGGAGTCGGGCGGGTGGCCTTCCCCTTGGTCCTCTGTCCGGCGACACCCCGAGTCTCTGTCTCAGGGCCCAGGTGCAGGCAGAGCGATGGTCGTCCCCTGGGCTCGGTCCCGAGGTGCCAAGCACCAGCACGTCCCTGGCTGGAGTAAGCCGCCCGAGGTCGCTACAGGCCTGCGCCTGCAGGCAGACCCGGACTTGCGCGTTGGGGGCGGGGCGAACGGCTGCTGGCTGAAGGCTTGAGGGAGGGAAGGGGACTAAGAAGGGTGTGCGGGAGGGGGGGGGTCGCGGTGTTGGCCAGCAGAGACGCAGCTATCCGCTGGGGTGGGGCGGGTGGCCTTCCCCTTGGTCCGGTGTCGGGCGACACCGCGAGTCTCTGTCTCAGGGCCTCCTGGCGTGAGGCCGGGGCAGCGAGATTGTAGTGCCAGGTGGCGCCAGCCATGCCTCTCCCCCTGCCCTCCAGCCCCCCTAGCGCCACCCCTGGCGTGAGTTTATTAGGCGGGCTGGGCCACTCCCGGAGGACGAGGGGCGTGGCGGCCGCAAAAGGAGTGGCGGGTCAAAGCCTAGGGCACCCGGTATTCCCGGGCGATGCCCCATCCTAGTACTATCCAGGCCGACCCCGCTTAGCTTCGCAGATCAAAGGAGGTAGGGAGCCTTCAAGCTGCTATGGCCATAGACGCTGGGAGCAGGCCCCCAGCGCCACAAAGCAGCGGACCGGCCTGCGTGGTGAGCGAGAACCAGGCTGCCAGGCTGCTCCCGTCCGGAACATCTCCCCGCTGGCCGGCTCCGCCAGGGCCCAGTCTCCCGCCTGCTCCCCGCCTCCTCAGGACGCCGCGGGCGTGGGCAGTGAGGCTCCTTCGGGCCACCCGTGGCTCCACGGGGCCTCTGCCACTACCCTGGCGGTGACAGAAGCCAGAGAGACAGCGGTTGGGAGTGGGGGGGGAGGAAGGAGGGACACACAGGCTGTGTCACGGAATGGGACCGACGCATGGGGGCAGTGTTGAAGGGACAGCTCCTCCGCCGGCGGACGGTCGCGCCCGGGGCTGGGCTCCGTTAAGGATGTAGAGCGGGGGGGGGGGGGGAGGGGGGGGGGCGGGCAGTCACCGTGGGACCCCGGGGCAGGCCTCCAGGGTCTGCGGAGTGCCGGTGGGGTCCGAATCTCGCCGGGGGTTTGTCACGCGAAAGGAGAGGCTCTGGCCCAGGCACCCTACTCCTGTGGGTTGTGTGCCTGCCTGCCTGCCTGCCTGCTTTTCCCCTGTGGTGGTCTCTCCTGGAGGCCCGGGGAGACGGCCGCGCGCGTGCAGGTGTGGCGCTCCCTCCCTCCGCTGCTTTGGCCGGGCTCTTTTGTGGCTGTGCGCCGGGGGCCGCAGCGGCCGGCCGGCGGGAACCGAGCGCACACGGCTCTCCTGGGAGAAGGAAGGGCGCTGGGGGAGGGGCCGCGGTGCCTGCCCGCGGAGACGAAGTTCTCCGGTGAAGTGGGGCGGCTTGGCGTGCCCTCGGCTTGCTGTCCTGGGACAACCAGTCCCTCTGTCTTTGGGCCCGGGTGCAGGCAGTGGGACGGTCACCCCTCTGCCAAGGACACCGAGGTGCCAAGGAGCCGCACTGCCTTGGCAGGAGAAAGCCGCCCGAGGCCGTTTGGAGGCCTGCGCGGGCAGGCAGCCCTGGGTTTGGGCTTTGGGGGCGGGGTCGTGGGCGCGGCGAAGGTCTGCGGGTTGACAGCTTTCGCTTGCGGGGGAAAAAAGAGGCTATAGAAGGGACTGTGGGGGGAGACCTGGCCCAGGCGCCTGGCGTGAGGCCTGGTCTGCGAGGCTCTAGGTCTCGGCGGTGGCCCGGACCCCACCCTCCCACTACCCAGCCCCCCCACCCCGCCCAGCCCCGCTGGCCAGGGGTCCTGTGGCGGGGTTGGCGGCTGCAGAGGGTCCAGGGGCATGGCGGCCGCAAAAGCAGTGGCGGGCAAAAGCCTGGTGCACCCGGTATTCCCAGGCGGTCTCCCATCCAAATACTAACCAGGCCCGACTCTGCTTAGCTTCCGAGATCAGAGGAGATCGGGCGCGTGCAGAGTGGTATGGCCGTAGACGCTGGGACCGGGCTCGCGGCGCCCCAAGAGCAGCTGCCCGGCCTTCGTGGTGAGCGCGCGCCAGGTTGTTGGGCAGCTCCGGCGGGAGCCTCTTTCCGCCTTCCGGCTCCAGCAGCGCCGAGCCACCCGCCTGCTCCCCGCGTCCTCAGGACGCCGCGGTCGTGGGCAGCGGGTTACTCTTTGCCCGCAGTGAGGCCCGTTCGGGCCACCCGTGGCTCCACGGGCCCTCTGCCACTTCCCTGGCGGTGACAGAAGCCTGAGAGACAGCGGTTGCGAGTGGGGGGGGGGAGGAAGGAGGGACGCACCGGCTCTGTCACGGAATGGGACCGACGCACGGGGGCAGTGTTGAAGCGACAGCTCCTCCACCGGCGGACGGTCACGCCCGGGGCTGGGCTCCGATAAGGATGTAGAGCGGGGGGGGGGCGGGTGGGGGGGCGGGCAGTCACCGTGGGATACTGGGGCACGCCTCCAGGCTCTGCGGAGTGCCGGTGGGGTCCGAATCCGCTCGGGGTTTGTCACGCGAAAGGAGAGGCTCTGGCCCAGGCACCCTACTCCTGTGGGTTTTGGGCCTGCCTGCCTGCCTGCTTTTCCCCTGTGGTGGTCTCTCCTGGAGGCCCGGGGAGACGGCCGCGCGCGTGCAGTTGTGGCACTCCCTCCCTCTGCTGCTATGGCCGGGGTCCTTTGTGGCTGTGCGCCGGGGACCGCAGCGGCCGGCGGGGGGGAACCAAGCGCACACAGCTCTCCTGGGAGAAGGAAGGGCGCTGGGGGAGGGGCCGCGGTGCCTGCCGGTGGAGACGGAGTCCTCCGGTGGGGTGGGGCGGCTGGGCGTCCCCTCGGCTTGCTGTCCTAGGACAACCAGTCCCTCTGTCTCCGGGCCCGGGTGCAGGCAGTGGGACGGTCACCCATCTGCCAAGGACACCGAGGTGCCAAGGAGCCGCACTGCCTTGGCAGGAGAAAGCCGCCCGAGGCCGTTTGGAGGCCTGCGCGGGCAGGCAGCCCTGGGCTTGGGCTTTGGGGGCGGGGTCGTGGGCGCGGCGAAGGTCTTCGGGTTGACAGCATGCGCTTGCGGGGGAGAAAAAAGAGGCTATAGAAGGGGCTGTGGGGGGAGACCTGGCCCAGTCGCCTGGCGTGAGGTAGGGTCTGCGAGGCTGTAGGTCTCGTCGGCGGCCCGGACCCCACCCTCCAACTACCCCCCCACCCCGCCCAGTCCCGCTGGCCAGGGGTCCTGTGGCGGGGTTGGCAGCTGCAGAGGGTCAAGGGGCATGGCGGCCCCAAAAGGAGTGGCGGGTAAAAGCCTAGAGCACCCGGAATTCCCGGGCGGTCTCCCATCCAAGTACTAACCAGGCCCGACCCTGCTTAGCTTCCGAGATCAGAGGAGATCCGGCGCGTGCAGGGTGGTATGGCCGTAGACGCTGGGACTGGGCTCTCGGCGCCCCAAGAGCAGCCGCCCGGCCTTCTTGGTGAGCGCTCGCCAGGATGCTGGGCCGCGCCCCGCCTGCCGGCTCCAGCAGCGCAGCGCCACCCGCCTGCTCCCCGCCTCCTCAGGACGCCGCGGTCGTGGTCAGCGGGTTACTCTTTGCCCGCAGTGAGGCCCGTTCGGGCCACCCGTGGCTCCACGGGCCCTCTGCCACTTCCCTGGCGGTGACAGAAGCCAGAGAGACAGCGGTTGCGAGTGGGGGGGGGGAGGAAGGAGGGACGCACAGGCTCTGTCACGGAATGGGACCGACGCACGGGGGCAGTGTTGAAGGGACAGGTCCTCCACCGGCGGACGGTCGCGCCCGGGGCTGGGCTCCGTTAAGGATGTACAGCCCGGGGGGGGGGGCGGGCAGTCACCGTGGGACCCCGGGGCAAGCCTGCGGGAACCGAACGCGCAGGGCTCCCCTGGGAGAAGTAAGGGCGCTGGGAGAGCGGCCGCGGTGCCTGCCGGTGGAGACGGAGTCCTCCGGTGGGGTGGAGCGGCTGGGCGTCCCCTCGGCTTGCTGTCCTGGGACAACCAGTCCCTCCGTCTCCGGGCCCGGGTGCAGGCAGTGGGACGGTCACCCCTCTGCCAAGGACACCGAGGTGCCAAGGAGCCGCACTGCCTTGGCAGGAGAAAGCCCCCCCCAGGCCGTTTGGAGGCCTGCGCTGGCAGGCAGCCCTGGGCTTGGTCTTTGGGGGCGGGGTCGTGGGCGCGGCGAAGGTCTGCGGGTTGACAGCATGCGCTTGCGGGGGGGAAAAAAGAGGCTATAGAAGGGGCTGTGGGGGGAGACCTGGCCCAGGCGCCTGGCGTGAGTCCGGGTCTGCGAGGCTGTAGGTCTCGGCGGCGGCACGGACCCCACCCTCCCACTACCTACCCCCCCACCCCGCCCAGCCCCGCTGGCCAGGGGTCCTGTGGCGGGGTTGGCGGCTGCAGAGGGTCCTGGGGCATGGCGGCCGCAAAATCAGTGGCGGGCAAAAGCCTAGTGCACCCGGTATTCCCAGGCGGTCTCCCATCCAAGTACTAACCAGGCCCGACCCTGCTTAGCTTCCGAGATCAGAGGAGATCCGGCGCGTGCAGGGTGGTATGGCCGTAGACGCTGGGACCGGGCTCGCGGCGCCCCAAGAGCAGCTGCCCGGCCTTCGTGGTGAGCGCGCGCCAGGTTGTTGGGCTTCTCCAGCGGCGAGCCTCTCCCCGCCTTCCGGCTCCAGCAGCGCCGCGCCACCCGCCTGCTCCCCGCGTCCTCAGGACGCCGCGGGCGTGGGCAGCGGGTTACTCTTTGCCCGCAGTGAGGCACGTTCGGGCCACCCGTGGCTCCACGGGCCCTCTGCCACTTCCCTGGCGGTGACAGAAGCCAGAGAGACAGCGGTTGCGAGTGGGGGGGGGGTAGGAAGGAAGGACGCACAGGCTCTGTCACGGAATGGGACCGACGCACGGGGGCAGTGTTGAAGCGACAGCTCCTCCACCGGCGGACGGTCACGCCCGGGGCTGGGCTCCGATAAGGATGTAGAGGGGGGGGGGCGGGCAGTCACCGTGGGATACTGGGGCAGGCCTCCAGGCTCTGCGGAGTGCCGGTGGGGTCCGAATCCGCCCGGGGTTTGTCACGCGAAAGGAGAGGCTCTGGCCCAGGCACCCTACTCCTGTGGGTTTTGGGCCTGCCTACCTGCCTGCTTTTCCCCTGTGGTGGTCTCTCCTGGAGGCCCGTGGAGACGGCCGCGCGCGTGCTGTTGTGGCACTCCCTCCCTCTGCTGCTATGGCCGGGCTCCTTTGTGGCTGTGCGCCGGGGACCGCAGCGACCGGCGGGGGGGGAACCGAGCGCACACAGCTCTCCTGGGAGAAGGAAGGGCGCTGGGGGAGGGGCCGCGGTGCCTGCCGGTGGAGACGGAGTCCTCCGGTGGGGTGGGGCGGCTGGGCGTCCCCTCGGCTTGCTGTCCTAGGACAACCAGTCCCTCTGTCTCCGGGCCCGGGTGCAGGCAGTGGGACGGTCACCCATCTGCCAAGGACACCGAGGTGCCAAGGAGCCGCACTGCCTTGGCAGGAGAAAGCCGCCCGAGGCCGTTTGGAGGCCTGCGCGGGCAGGCAGCCCTGGGCTTGGGCTTTGGGGGCGGGGTCGTGGGCGCGGCGAAGGTCTTCGGGTTGACAGCATGCGTTTGCGGGGGGGGATAAAAGAGACTATAGAAGGGGCTGTGGGGGGAGACCTGGCCCAGTCGCCTGGCGTGAGGCAGGGTCTGCGTGGCTGTAGGTCTCGGCGGCGGCCCGGACCCCACCCTCCAACTACCCCCCACACCCCGCCCAGCCCCGCCTGCCAGGGGTCCTGTGGCGGGGTTGGCAGCTGCAGAGGGTCCAGGGGCATGGCGGCCCCAAAAGGAGTGGCGGGTAAAAGTCTAGAGCACCCGGTATTCCCGAGCGGTCTCCCATCCAAGTACTAACCAGGCCCGACCCTGCTTAGCTTCCGAGATCAGAGGAGATCCGGCGCGTGCAGGGTGGTATGGCCTTAGAGGCTGGGACCGGGCTCCCGGCGCCCCAAGAGCAGCCGCCCGGCCTGCTTGGTGAGCGCTCGCCAGGTTGCTAGGCCGCGCCCCGCCTGCCGGCTCCAGCAGCGCAGCGCCACCCGCCTGCTCCCCGCCTCCTCAGGACGCCGCGGTCGTGGGCAGCGGGTTACTCTTTGCCCGCAGTGAGGCCCCTTCACTACCCTGCACGGGTCCTCTGCCACTACCCTGGCGGTGACAGAAGCCAGAGGGACAGCGGTTGCGAGTGTGGGGGGGGGAGGAAGGAGGGACGCACAGGCTCTGTCACGGAATGGGACCGACGCACGGGGGCAGTGTTGAAGCGACAGCTCCTCCACCGGCGGACGGTCACGCCCGGGGCTGGGCTCCGATAAGGATGTAGAGCCGGGGGGGGGGGGGGGGGGGGGCGGGGGGCGGGCAGTCACCGTGGGATACTGGGGCAGGCCTCCAGGCTCTGCGGAGTGCCGGTGGGGTCCGAATCCGCCCGGGGTTTGTCACGCGAAAGGAGAGGCTCTGGCCCAGGCACCCTACTCCTGTGGGTTTTGGGCCTGCCTGCCTGCCTGCTTTTCCCCTGTGGTGGTCTCTCCTGGAGGCCCGTGGAGACGGCCGCGCGCGTGCAGTTGTGGCACTCCCTCCCTCCGCTGCTTTGGCCGCGCTCTTTGTGGCTGTGCGCCGGGGGCCGGAGCGGCCGGCCGGCGGGAACCGAGCGCACACGGCTCTCCTGGGAGAAGGAAGGGCGCTGGGGGAGGGGCCGCGGTGCCTGCCCGCGGAGACGGAGTCCTCCGGTGGGGTGGGGCGGCTTCGCGTCCCCTCGGCTTGCTGTCCTGGGACAACCAGTCCCTCTGTCTTTGGGCCCGGGTGCAGGCAGTGGGACGGTCACCCCTCTGCCAAGGACACCGAGGTGCCAAGGAGCCGCACTGCCTTGGCAGGAGAAAGCCGCCCGAGGCCGTTTGGAGGCCTGCGCGGGCAGGCAGCCCTGGGCTTGGGCTTTGGGGGCGGGGTCGTGGGCGGGGCGAAGGTCTGCGGGTTGACAGCATGCGCTTGCGGGGGGGAAAAAAGAGGCTATAGAAGGGGCTGTGGGGGGAGACCTGGCCCAGTCGCCTGGCGTGAGGCAGGGTCTGCGAGGCTGTAGGTCTCGGCGGCGGCCCGGACCCCACCCTCCCACTACCTACACCCCCACCCCGCCCAGCCCCGCTGGCCAGGGGTCCTGTGGCGGGGTTGGCAGCTGCAGAGGGTCCTGGGGCATGGCGGCCCCAAAAGCAGTGGCGGGTAAAAGCCTAGAGCACCCGGTATTCCCGGGCGGTCTCCCATCCAAGTACTAACCAGGCCCGACCCTGCTTAGCTTCCGAGATCAGAGGAGATCGGGCGCGTGCAGGGTGGTATGGCCGTAGACGCTGGGACCGGGCTCGCGGCGCCCCAAGAGCAGCCGCCCGGCCTGCTTGGTGAGCGCTCGCCAGGTTGCTGGGCCGCGCCCCGCCTGCCGGCTCCAGCAGCGCAGCGCCACCCGCCTGCTCCCCGCCTCCTCAGGACGCCGCGGTCGTGGGCAGCGGGTTACTCTTTGCCCGCAGTGAGGCACGTTCGGGCCACCCGTGGCTCCACGGGCCCTCTGCCACTTCCCTGGCGGTGACAGAAGCCAGAGAGACAGCGGTTGCGAGTGGGGAGGGGGAGGAAGGAGGGACGCACAGGCTCTGTCACGGAATGGGACCGACGCACGGGGGCAGTGTTGAAGCGACAGCTCCTCCACCGGCGGACGGTCACGCCCGGGGCTGGGCTCCGATAAGGATGTAGAGCGGGGGGGGGGGGGGGGCGGGGGGGGGGCGGGCCGTCACCGTGGGATACGTGGGCAGGCCTCCAGGCTCTGCGGAGTGCCGGTGGGGTCCGAATCCGCCCGGGGTTTGTAACGCGAAAGGAGAGGCTCTGGCCCAGGCACCCTACTCCTGTGGGTTTTGGGCCTGCCTGCCTGCCTGCTTTTCCCCTGTGGTGGTCTCTCCTGGAGGCCCGGGGAGACGGCTGCACGCGTGCAGTTGTGGCACTCCCTCCCTCTGCTGCTATGGCCGGGCTACTTTGTGGCTGTGTGCCGGGGACCGCAGCGACCGGCGGGGGGGAACCGAGCGCACACGGCTCTCCTGGGAGAAGGAAGGGCGCTGGGGGAGGAGCCGCGGTGCCTGCCGGTGGAGACGGAGTCCTCCGGTGGGGTGGGGCGGCTGGGCGTCCCCTCGGCTTGCTGTCCTAGGACAACCAGTCCCTCTGTCTCCGGGCTCGGGTGCAGGCAGTGGGACGGTCACCCATCTGCCAAGGACACCGAGGTGCCAAGGAGCCGCACTGCCTTGGCAGGAGAAAGCCGCCCGAGGCCGTTTGAAGGCCTGCGCGGGCAGGCAGCCCTGGGCTTGGGCTTTGGGGGCGGGGTCGTGGGCGCGGCGAAGGTCTGCGGGTTGACAGCATGCGCTTGCGGGGGGGAAAAAAGAGACTATAGAAGGGGCTGTGGGGGGAGACCTGGCCCAGTCGCCTGGCGTGAGGCAGGGTCTGCGTGGCTGTAGGTCTCGGCGGCGGCCCGGACCCCACCCTCCAACTATCCCCCCCACCCCGCCCAGCCCCGCTGGCCAGGGGTCCTGTGGCGGGGTTGGCAACTGCAGAGGGTCCAGGGGCATGGCGGCCCCAAAGGAGTGGCGGGTAAAAGCGTAGAGCACCCGGTATTCCCGAGCGGTCTCCCATCCAAGTACTAACCAGGCTCGACCCTGCTTAGCTTCCGAGATCAGAGGAGATCCGGCGCGTGCAGGGTGGTATGGCCGTAGACGCTGGGACCGGGCTCCCGGCGCCCCAAGAGCAGCCGCCCGGCCTGCTTGGTGACCGCTCGCCAGGTTGCTGGGCCGCGCCCCGCCTGCCGGCTCCAGCAGCGCAGCGCCACCCGCCTGCTCCCCGCCTCCTCAGGACGCCGCGGTCGTGGGCAGCGGGTTACTCTTTGCCCGCAGTGAGGCCCCTTCACTACCCTGCACGGGTCCTCTGCCACTACCCTGGCGGTGACAGAAGCCAGAGGGACAGCGGTTGCGAGTGTGGGGGGGGGAGGAAGGAGGGACGCACAGGCTCTGTCACGGAATGGGACCGACGCACGGGGGCAGTGTTGAAGCGACAGCTCCTCCACCGGCGGACGGTCACGCCCGGGGCTGGGCTCCGATAATGATGTAGAGCCGGGGGGGGGGGGGGGGGCGGGCAGTCACCGTGGGATACTGGGGCAGGCCTCCAGGCTCTGCGGAGTGCCGGTGGGGTCCGAATCCGCCCGGGGTTTGTCACGCGAAAGGAGAGGCTCTGGCCCAGGCACCCTACTCCTGTGGGTTTTGGGCCTGCCTGCCTGCCTGCTTTTCCCCTGTGGTGGTCTCTCCTGGAGGCCCGTGGAGACGGCCGCGCGCGTGCAGTTGTGGCACTCCCTCCCTCCGCTGCTTTGGCCGCGCTCTTTGTGGCTGTGCGCCGGGGGCCGGAGCGGCCGGCCGGCGGGAACCGAGCGCACACGGCTCTCCTGGGAGAAGGAAGGGCGCTGGGGGAGGGGCCGCGGTGCCTGCCCGCGGAGACGAAGTTCTCCGGTGAAGTGGGGCGGCTTGGCGTGCCCTCGGCTTGCTGTCCTGGGACAACCAGTCCCTCTGTCTTTGGGCCCGGGTGCAGGCAGTGGGACGGTCACCCCTCTGCCAAGGACACCGAGGTGCCAAGGAGCCGCACTGCCTTGGCAGGAGAAAGCCCCCCCCAGGCCGTTTGGAGGCCTGCGCTGGCAGGCAGCCCTGGGCTTGGTCTTTGGGGGCGGGGTCGTGGGCGCGGCGAAGGTCTGCGGGTTGACAGCATGCGCTTGCGGGGGGGAAAAAAGAGGCTATAGAAGGGGCTGTGGGGGGAGACCTGGCCCAGGCGCCTGGCGTGAGTCCGGGTCTGCGAGGCTGTAGGTCTCGGCGGCGGCACGGACCCCACCCTCCCACTACCTACCCCCCCACCCCGCCCAGCCCCGCTGGCCAGGGGTCCTGTGGCGGGGTTGGCGGCTGCAGAGGGTCCTGGGGCATGGCGGCCGCAAAATCAGTGGCGGGCAAAAGCCTAGTGCACCCGGTATTCCCAGGCGGTCTCCCATCCAAGTACTAACCAGGCCCGACCCTGCTTAGCTTCGGAGATCAGAGGAGATCCGGCGCGTGCAGGGTGGTATGGCCGTAGACGCTGGGACCGGGCTCGCGGCGCCCCAAGAGCAGCTGCCCGGCCTTCGTGGTGAGCGCGCGCCAGGTTGTTGGGCTTCTCCAGCGGCGAGCCTCTCCCCGCCTTCCGGCTCCAGCAGCGCCGCGCCACCCGCCTGCTCCCCGTGTCCTCAGGACGCCGCGGGCGTGGGCAGCGGGTTACTCTTTGCCCGCAGTGAGGCACGTTCGGGCCACCCGTGGCTCCACGGGCCCTCTGCCACTTCCCTGGCGGTGACAGAAGCCAGAGAGACAGCGGTTGCGAGTGGGGGGGGGTAGGAAGGAAGGACGCACAGGCTCTGTCACGGAATGGGACCGACGCACGGGGGCAGTGTTGAAGCGACAGCTCCTCCACCGGCGGACGGTCACGCCCGGGGCTGGGCTCCGATAAGGATGTAGAGGGGGGGGGGGCGGGCAGTCACCGTGGGATACTGGGGCAGGCCTCCAGGCTCTGCGGAGTGCCGGTGGGGTCCGAATCCGCCCGGGGTTTGTCACGCGAAAGGAGAGGCTCTGGCCCAGGCACCCTACTCCTGTGGGTTTTGGGCCTGCCTGCCTGCCTGCTTTTCCCCTGTGGTGGTCTCTCCTGGAGGCCCGTGGAGACGGCCGCGCGCGTGCAGTTGTGGCACTCCCTCCCTCCGCTGCTTTGGCCGCGCTCTTTGTGGCTGTGCGCCGGGGACCGCAGCGACCGGCGGGGGGGAACCGAGCGCACACAGCTCTCCTGGGAGAAGGAAGGGCGCTGGGGGAGGGGCCGCGGTGCCTGCCGGTGGAGACGGAGTCCTCCGGTGGGGTGGGGCGGCTGGGCGTCCCCTCGGCTTGCTGTCCTAGGACAACCAGTCCCTCTGTCTCCGGGCCCGGGTGCAGGCAGTGGGACGGTCACCCATCTGCCAAGGACACCGAGGTGCCAAGGAGCCGCACTGCCTTGGCAGGAGAAAGCCGCCCGAGGCCGTTTGGAGGCCTGCGCGGGCAGGCAGCCCTGGGCTTGGGCTTTGGGGGCGGGGTCGTGGGCGCGGCGAAGTCTTCGGGTTGACAGCATGCGCTTGCGGGGGGGGAAAAAAGAGGCTATAGAAGGGGCTGTGGGGGAAGACCTGGCCCAGTAGCCTGGCGTGAGGCAGGGTCTGCGAAGCTGTAGGTCTCGGCGGCGGCCCGGACCCCACCCTCCAACAACCCCCCCCACCCCGCCCAGCCCCGCTGGCCAGGGGTCCTGTGGCGGGGTTGGCAGCTGCAGAGGGTCCATGGGCATGGCGGCCCCAAAAGGAGTGGCGGGTAAAAGCCTAGAGCACCCGGTATTCCCGGGCGGTCTCCCATCCAAGTACTAACCAGGCCCGACCCTGCTTAGCTTCCGAGATCAGAGGAGATCCGGCGCGTGCAGGGTGGTATGGCCTTAGACGCTGGGACCGGGCTCGCGGCGCCCCAAGAGCAGCCGCCCGGCCTGCTTGGTGAGCGCTCGCCAGGTTGCTGGGCCGCGCCCCGCCTGCCGGCTCCAGCAGCGCAGCGCCACCCGCCTGCTCCCCGCCTCCTCAGGACGCCGCGGTCGTGGTCAGCGGGTTACTCTTTGCCCGCAGTGAGGCCCGTTCGGGCCACCCGTGGCTCCACGGGCCCTCTGCCACTTCGCTGGCGGTGACAGAAGCCAGAGAGACAGCGGTTGCGAGTGGGGGGGGGAGGAAGGAGGGACGCACAGGCTCTGTCACGGAATGGGACCGACGCACGGGGGCAGTGTTGAAGGGACAGGTCCTCCACCGGCGGACGGTCGCGCCCGGGGCTGGGCTCCGTTAAGGATGTACAGCCCGGGGGGGGGGGCGGGCAGTCACCGTGGGACCCCGGGGCAAGCCTGCGGGAACCGAACGCGCAGGGCTCCCCTGGGAGAAGGAAGGGCGCTGGGAGAGCGGCCGCGGTGCCTGCCGGTGGATACGGAGTCCTCCGGTGGGGTGGAGCGGCTGGGCGTCCCCTCGGCTTGCTGTCCTGGGACAACCAGTCCCTCTGTCTCCGGGCCCGGGTGCAGGCAGTGGGACGGTCACCCCTCTGCCAAGGACACCGAGGTGCCAAGGAGCCGCACTGCCTTGGCAGGAGAAAGCCCCCCCCAGGCCGTTTGGAGGCCTGCGCTGGCAGGCAGCCCTGGGCTTGGTCTTTGGGGGCGGGGTCGTGGGCGCGGCGAAGGTCTGCGGGTTGACAGCATGCGCTTGCGGGGGGGAAAAAAGAGGCTATAGAAGGGGCTGTGGGGGGAGACCTGGCCCAGGCGCCTGGCGTGAGTCCGGGTCTGCGAGGCTGTAGGTCTCGGCGGCGGCACGGACCCCACCCTCCCACTACCTACCCCCCCACCCCGCCCAGCCCCGCTGGCCAGGGGTCCTGTGGCGGGGTTGGCGGCTGCAGAGGGTCCTGGGGCATGGCGGCCGCAAAATCAGTGGCGGGCAAAAGCCTAGTGCACCCGGTATTCCCAGGCGGTCTCCCATCCAAGTACTAACCAGGCCCGACCCTGCTTAGCTTCCGAGATCAGAGGAGATCGGGCGCGTGCAGGGTGGTATGGCCGTAGACGCTGGGACCGGGCTCGCGGCGCCCCAAGAGCAGCCGCCCGGCCTGCTTGGTGAGCGCGCGCCAGGTTATTGGGCCGCGCCGGCGGCGAGCCTCTCACCGCCTGCCGGCTGCAGCAGCGCCGCGCATCCCGCCTGCTCCCCGCCTCCTCAGGACGCCGCGGGCGTGGGCAGCGGGTTACTCTTTGCCCGCAGTGAGGCCCCTTCGGGGCACCCGTGGCTGCACGGGGCCTCTGCCACTACCCTGGCGGTGACAGAAGCCAGAGAGACAGCGGTTGCGAGTGGGGGGGGGGAGGAAGGAGGGACGCACAGGCTCTGTCACGGAATGGGACCGACGCACGGGGGCAGTGTTGAAGGGACAGCTCCTCCACCGGCGGACGGTCGCCCCCGGGGCTGGGCTCCGTTAAGGATGTACAGCCCGGGGGGGGGGGGCGGGCAGTCACCGTGGGATACTGGGGCAGGCCTCCAGGCTCTGCGGAGTGCCGGTGGGGTCCGAATCCGCCCGGGGTTTGTCACGCGAAAGGAGAGGCTCTGGCCCAGGCACCCTACTCCTGTGGGTTTTGGGCCTGCCTGCCTGCCTGCTTTTCCCCTGTGGTGGTCTCTCCTGGAGGCCCGGGGAGACGGCCGCGCGCGTGCAGTTGTGGCACTCCCTCCCTCTGCTGCTATGGCCGGGCTACTTTGTGGCTGTGCGCCGGGGACCGCAGCGGCCGGTGGGGGGGAACCGAGCGCACACGGCTCTCTAGGGAGAAGGAAGGGCGCTGGGGGAGGGGCCGCGGTGCCTGCCGGTGGAGACGGATTCCTCCGGTGGGGTGGGGCGGCTGGGCGTCCCCTCGGCTTGCTGTCCTAGGACAACCAGTCCCCCTGTCTCCGGGCCCGGGTGCAGGCAGTGGGACGGTCACCCCTCTGCCAAGGACACCGAGGTGCCAAGGAGCCGCACTGCCTTGGCAGGAGAAAGCCGCCCGAGGCCGTTTGGAGGCCTGCGCGGGCAGGCAGCCCTGGGCTTGGGCTTTGGGGGCGGGGTCGTGGGCGCGGCGAAGTCTTCGGGTTGACAGCATGCGCTTGCGGGGGGGGAAAAAAGAGGCTATAGAAGGGGCTGTGGGGGAAGACCTGGCCCAGTAGCCTGGCGTGAGGCAGGGTCTGCGAAGCTGTAGGTCTCGGCGGCGGCCCGGACCCCACCCTCCAACAACCCCCCCCACCCCGCCCAGCCCCGCTGGCCAGGGGTCCTGTGGCGGGGTTGGCAGCTGCAGAGGGTCCATGGGCATGGCGGCCCCAAAAGGAGTGGCGGGTAAAAGCCTAGAGCACCCGGTATTCCCGGGCGGTCTCCCATCCAAGTACTAACCAGGCCCGACCCTGCTTAGCTTCCGAGATCAGAGGAGATCCGGCGCGTGCAGGGTGGTATGGCCTTAGACGCTGGGACCGGGCTCGCGGCGCCCCAAGAGCAGCCGCCCGGCCTGCTTGGTGAGCGCTCGCCAGGTTGCTGGGCCGCGCCCCGCCTGCCGGCTCCAGCAGCGCAGCGCCACCCGCCTGCTCCCCGCCTCCTCAGGACGCCGCGGTCGTGGTCAGCGAGTTACTCTTTGCCCGCAATGAGTCCCGTTCGTGCCACCTGTGGCTCCACGGGACCTCTGCCACTTCCCTGGCGGTGACAGAAGCCAGAGAGACAGCGGTTGCGAGTGGGGGGGGGGGAGGAAGGAGGGACTCACAGGCTCTGTCACGGAATGGGACCGACGCACGGGGGCAGTGTTGAAGCGACAGCTCCTCCACTGGCGGACGGTCACGCCCGGGGCTGGGCTCCGATAAGGATGTACAGCCCGGGGGAGGGGGGGGGGCGGGCAGTCACCGTGGGACCCAGGGGCAGGCCTGCGGGAACCGAACGCGCAGGGCTCCCCTGGGAGAAGGAAGGGCGCTGGGAGAGCGGCCGCGGTGCCTGCCCGCGGAGACGGGGTCCTCCGGTGGGGTGGGGCGTCTTGGCGTCCCCTCGGCTTGCTGTCCTGGGACAACCAGTCCCTCTGTCTCCGGGCCCGGGTGCAGGCAGTGGGACGGTCACCCCTCTGCCAAGGACACCGAGGTGCCAAGGAGCCGCACTGCCTTGGCAGGAGAAAGCCGCCCGAGGCCGTATGGAGGCCTGCGCCGGCAGGCAGCCCTGGGCTTGGGCTTTGGGGGCGGGGTCGTGGGCGCGGCGAAGGTCTTCAGGTTGACAGCATGCGCTTGCGGGGGGGAAAAAAGAGGCTGTAGAAGGGGCCGTGGGGGGAGACCTGGCCCAGTCGCCTGGCGTGAGGCAGGGTCTGCGAGGCTGTAGGTCTGGCGGGTAAAAGCCTAGTGCACCCGGTATTCCCAGGCGGTCTCCCATCCAAGTACTAACCAGGCCCGACCCTGCTTAGCTTCCGAGATCAGAGGAGATCCGGCGCGTGCAGAGTGGTATGGCCGTAGACGCTGGGACCGGGCTCGCGGCGCCCCAAGAGCAGCTGCCCGGCCTTCGTGGTGAGCGCGCGCCAGGTTGTTGGGCCGCTCCGGCGGCGAGCCTCTTTCCGCCTTCCGGCTCCAGCAGCGCCGAGCCACCCGCCTGCTCCCCGCGTCCTCAGGACGCCGCGGTCGTGGGCAGCGGGTTACTCTTTGCCCGCAGTGAGGCCCGTTCGGGCCACCCGTGGCTCCACGGGCCCTCTGCCACTTCCCTGGCGGTGACAGAAGCCTGAGAGACAGCGGTTGCGAGTGGGGGGGGGGGAGGAAGGAGGGACGCACCGGCTCTGTCACGGAATGGGACCGACGCACGGGGGCAGTGTTGAAGCGACAGCTCCTCCACCGGCGGACGGTCACGCCCGGGGCTGGGCTCCGATAAGGATGTAGAGCGGGGGGGGGGCGGGGGGGGGGCGGGCAGTCACCGTGGGATACTGGGGCACGCCTCCAGGCTCTGCGGAGTGCCGGTGGGGTCCGAATCCGCTCGGGGTTTGTCACGCGAAAGGAGAGGCTCTGGCCCAGGCACCCTACTCCTGTGGGTTTTGGGCCTGCCTGCCTGCCTGCTTTTCCCCTGTGGTGGTCTCTCCTGGAGGCCCGGGGAGACGGCCGCGCGCGTGCAGTTGTGGCACTCCCTCCCTCTGCTGCTATGGCCGGGGTCCTTTGTGGCTGTGCGCCGGGGACCGCAGCGGCCGGCGGGGGGGAACCAAGCGCACACAGCTCTCCTGGGAGAAGGAAGGGCGCTGGGGGAGGGGCCGCGGTGCCTGCCGGTGGAGACGGAGTCCTCCGGTGGGGTGGGGCGGCTGGGCGTCCCCTCGGCTTGCTGTCCTAGGACAACCAGTCCCTCTGTCTCCGGGCCCGGGTGCAGGCAGTGGGACGGTCACCCATCTGCCAAGGACACCGAGGTGCCAAGGAGCCGCACTGCCTTGGCAGGAGAAAGCCGCCCGAGGCCGTTTGGAGGCCTGCGCGGGCAGGCAGCCCTGGGCTTGGGCTTTGGGGGCGGGGTCGTGGGCGCGGCGAAGGTCTTCGGGTTGACAGCATGCGTTTGCGGGGGGGGGATAAAAGAGACTATAGAAGGGGCTGTGGGGGGAGACCTGGCCCAGTCGCCTGGCGTGAGGCAGGGTCTGCGTGGCTGTAGGTCTCGGCGGCGGCCCGGACCCCACCCTCCAACTACCCCCCCCACCCCGCCCAGCCCCGCCTGCCAGGGGTCCTGTGGCGGGGTTGGCAGCTGCAGAGGGTCCAGGGGCATGGCGGCCCCAAAAGGAGTGGCGGGTAAAAGTCTAGAGCACCCGGTATTCCCGAGCGGTCTCCCATCCAAGTACTAACCAGGCCCGACCCTGCTTAGCTTCCGAGATCAGAGGAGATCCGGCGCGTGCAGGGTGGTATGGCCTTAGAAGCTGGGACCGGGCTCCCGGCGCCCCAAGAGCAGCCGCCCGGCCTGCTTGGTGACCGCTCGCCAGGTTGCTAGGCCGCGCCCCGCCTGCCGGCTCCAGCAGCGCAGCGCCACCCGCCTGCTCCCCGCCTCCTCAGGACGCCGCGGTCGTGGGCAGCGGGTTACTCTTTACCCGCAATGAGTCCCGTTCGTGCCACCTGTGGCTCCACGGGACCTCTGCCACTTCCCTGGCGGTGACAGAAGCCAGAGAGACAGCGGTTGCGAGTGGGGGGGGGGAGGAAGGAGGGACTCACAGGCTCTGTCACGGAATGGGACCGACGCACGGGGGCAGTGTTGAAGCGACAGCTCCTCCACTGGCGGACGGTCACGCCCGGGGCTGGGCTCCGATAAGGATGTACAGCCCGGGGGAGGGGGGGGGGCGGGCAGTCACCGTGGGACCCAGGGGCAGGCCTGCGGGAACCGAACGCGCAGGGCTCCCCTGGGAGAAGGAAGGGCGCTGGGAGAGCGGCCGCGGTGCCTGCCCGCGGAGACGGGGTCCTCCGGTGGGGTGGGGCGTCTTGGCGTCCCCTCGGCTTGCTGTCCTGGGACAACCAGTCCCTCTGTCTCCGGGCCCGGGTGCAGGCAGTGGGACGGTCACCCCTCTGCCAAGGACACCGAGGTGCCAAGGAGCCGCACTGCCTTGGCAGGAGAAAGCCGCCCGAGGCCGTATGGAGGCCTGCGCCGGCAGGCAGCCCTGGGCTTGGGCTTTGGGGGCGGGGTCGTGGGCGCGGCGAAGGTCTTCAGGTTGACAGCATGCGCTTGCGGGGGGGAAAAAAGAGGCTGTAGAAGGGGCCGTGGGGGGAGACCTGGCCCAGTCGCCTGGCGTGAGGCAGGGTCTGCGAGGCTGTAGGTCTGGCGGGTAAAAGCCTAGTGCACCCGGTATTCCCAGGCGGTCTCCCATCCAAGTACTAACCAGGCCCGACCCTGCTTAGCTTCCGAGATCAGAGGAGATCCGGCGCGTGCAGAGTGGTATGGCCGTAGACGCTGGGACCGGGCTCGCGGCGCCCCAAGAGCAGCTGCCCGGCCTTCGTGGTGAGCGCGCGCCAGGTTGTTGGGCCGCTCCGGCGGCGAGCCTCTTTCCGCCTTCCGGCTCCAGCAGCGCCGAGCCACCCGCCTGCTCCCCGCGTCCTCAGGACGCCGCGGTCGTGGGCAGCGGGTTACTCTTTGCCCGCAGTGAGGCCCGTTCGGGCCACCCGTGGCTCCACGGGCCCTCTGCCACTTCCCTGGCGGTGACAGAAGCCTGAGAGACAGCGGTTGCGAGTGGGGGGGGGGAGGAAGGAGGGACGCACCGGCTCTGTCACGGAATGGGACCGACGCACGGGGGCAGTGTTGAAGCGACAGCTCCTCCACCGGCGGACGGTCACGCCCGGGGCTGGGCTCCGATAAGGATGTAGAGCGGGGGGGGGGCGGGGGGGGGCGGGCAGTCACCGTGGGATACTGGGGCACGCCTCCAGGCTCTGCGGAGTGCCGGTGGGGTCCGAATCCGCTCGGGGTTTGTCACGCGAAAGGAGAGGCTCTGGCCCAGGCACCCTACTCCTGTGGGTTTTGGGCCTGCCTGCCTGCCTGCTTTTCCCCTGTGGTGGTCTCTCCTGGAGGCCCGGGGAGACGGCCGCGCGCGTGCAGTTGTGGCACTCCCTCCCTCTGCTGCTATGGCCGGGGTCCTTTGTGGCTGTGCGCCGGGGACCGCAGCGGCCGGCGGGGGGGAACCAAGCGCACACAGCTCTCCTGGGAGAAGGAAGGGCGCTGGGGGAGGGGCCGCGGTGCCTGCCGGTGGAGACGGAGTCCTCCGGTGGGGTGGGGCGGCTGGGCGTCCCCTCGGCTTGCTGTCCTAGGACAACCAGTCCCTCTGTCTCCGGGCCCGGGTGCAGGCAGTGGGACGGTCACCCATCTGCCAAGGACACCGAGGTGCCAAGGAGCCGCACTGCCTTGGCAGGAGAAAGCCGCCCGAGGCCGTTTGGAGGCCTGCGCGGGCAGGCAGCCCTGGGCTTGGGCTTTGGGGGCGGGGTCGTGGGCGCGGCGAAGGTCTTCGGGTTGACAGCATGCGTTTGCGGGGGGGGATAAAAGAGACTATAGAAGGGGCTGTGGGGGGAGACCTGGCCCAGTCGCCTGGCGTGAGGCAGGGTCTGCGTGGCTGTAGGTCTCGGCGGCGGCCCGGACCCCACCCTCCAACTACCCCCCCCACCCCGCCCAGCCCCGCCTGCCAGGGGTCCTGTGGCGGGGTTGGCAGCTGCAGAGGGTCCAGGGGCATGGCGGCCCCAAAAGGAGTGGCGGGTAAAAGTCTAGAGCACCCGGTATTCCCGAGCGGTCTCCCATCCAAGTACTAACCAGGCCCGACCCTGCTTAGCTTCCGAGATCAGAGGAGATCCGGCGCGTGCAGGGTGGTATGGCCTTAGAAGCTGGGACCGGGCTCCCGGCGCCCCAAGAGCAGCCGCCCGGCCTGCTTGGTGACCGCTCGCCAGGTTGCTAGGCCGCGCCCCGCCTGCCGGCTCCAGCAGCGCAGCGCCACCCGCCTGCTCCCCGCCTCCTCAGGACGCCGCGGTCGTGGGCAGCGGGTTACTCTTTACCCGCAGTGAGGCCCGTTCGGGCCACCCGTGGCTCCACGGGCCCTCTGACACTTCCCTGGCGGTGAGAGAAGCCAGAGAGACAGCGGTTGCGAGTGGGGGGGGGGAGGAAGGAGGGACGCACAGGCTCTGTCACGGAATGGGACCGACGCACGGGGGCAGTGTTGAAGGGACAGCTCCTCCACCGGCGGACGGTCGCCCCCGGGGCTGGGCTCCGTTAAGGATGTTCAGCCCGGGGGGGGGGGGGGCGGGCAGTCACCGTGGGATACTGGGGCAGGCCTCCAGGCTCTGCGGAGTGCCGGTGGGGTCCGAATCCGCCCGGGGTTTGTCACGCGAAAGGAGAGGCTCTGGCCCAGGCACCCT
Source organism: Rhinolophus hipposideros (assembly GCF_964194185.1). NCBI lineage: Eukaryota > Metazoa > Chordata > Mammalia > Chiroptera > Rhinolophidae > Rhinolophus > Rhinolophus hipposideros. The sequence goes on from NW_027669489.1 coordinate 400,437, forward strand.
ACTCCTGTGGGTTTTGGGCCTGCCTGCCTGCCTGCTTTTCCCCTGTGGTGGTCTCTCCTGGAGGCCCGGGGAGACGGCCGCGCGCGTGCAGTTGTGGCACTCCCTCCCTCTGCTGCTATGGCCGGGCTACTTTGTGGCTGTGCGCCGGGGACCGCAGCGGCCGGTGGGGGGGAACCGAGCGCACACGGCTCTCTAGGGAGAAGGAAGGGCGCTGGGGGAGGGGCCGCGGTGCCTGCCGGTGGAGACGGATTCCTCCGGTGGGGTGGGGCGGCTGGGCGTCCCCTCGGCTTGCTGTCCTAGGACAACCAGTCCCCCTGTCTCCGGGCCCGGGTGCAGGCAGTGGGACGGTCACCCATCTGCCAAGGACACCGAGGTGCCAAGGAGCCGCACTGCCTTGGCAGGAGAAAGCCGCCCGAGGCCGTTTGGAGGCCTGCGCGGGCAGGCAGCCCTGGGCTTGGGCTTTGGGGGCGGGGTCGTGGGCGCGGCGAAGGTCTTCGGGTTGACAGCATGCGCTTGCGGGGGAGAAAAAAGAGGCTATAGAAGGGGCTGTGGGGGGAGACCTGGCCCAGTCGCCTGGCGTGAGGTAGGGTCTGCGAGGCTGTAGGTCTCGTCGGCGGTCCGGACCCCACCCTCCAACTACCCCCCCACCCCGCCCAGCCCCGCTGGCCAGGGGTCCTGTGGCGGGGTTGGCAGCTGCAGAGGGTCAAGGGGCATGGCGGCCCCAAAAGGAGTGGCGGGTAAAAGCCTAGAGCACCCGGAATTCCCGGGCGGTCTCCCATCCAAGTACTAACCAGGCCCGACCCTGCTTAGCTTCCGAGATCAGAGGAGATCCGGCGCGTGCAGGGTGGTATGGCCGTAGACGCTGGGACCGGGCTCTCGGCGCCCCAAGAGCAGCCGCCCGGCCTGCTTGGTGAGCGCTCGCCAGGATGCTGGGCCGCGCCCCGCCTGCCGGCTCCAGCAGCGCAGCGCCACCCGCCTGCTCCCCGCCTCCTCAGGACGCCGCGGTCGTGGTCAGCGGGTTACTCTTTGCCCGCAGTGAGGCCCGTTCGGGCCACCCGTGGCTCCACGGGCCCTCTGCCACTTCCCTGGCGGTGACAGAAGCCAGAGAGACAGCGGTTGCGAGTGGGGGGGGGGAGGAAGGAGGGACGCACAGGCTCTGTCACGGAATGGGACCGACGCACGGGGGCAGTGTTGAAGGGACAGGTCCTCCACCGGCGGACGGTCGCGCCCGGGGCTGGGCTCCGTTAAGGATGTACAGCCCGGGGGGGGGGGGCGGGCAGTCACCGTGGGACCCCGGGGCAAGCCTGCGGGAACCGAACGCGCAGGGCTCCCCTGGGAGAAGGAAGGGCGCTGGGAGAGCGGCCGCGGTGCCTGCCGGTGGATACGGAGTCCTCCGGTGGGGTGGAGCGGCTGGGCGTCCCCTCGGCTTGCTGTCCTGGGACAACCAGTCCCTCTGTCTCCGGGCCCGGGTGCAGGCAGTGGGACGGTCACCCCTCTGCCAAGGACACCGAGGTGCCAAGGAGCCGCACTGCCTTGGCAGGAGAAAGCCCCCCCCAGGCCGTTTGGAGGCCTGCGCTGGCAGGCAGCCCTGGGCTTGGTCTTTGGGGGCGGGGTCGTGGGCGCGGCGAAGGTCTGCGGGTTGACAGCATGCGCTTGCGGGGGGGAAAAAAGAGGCTATAGAAGGGGCTGTGGGGGGAGACCTGGCCCAGGCGCCTGGCGTGAGTCCGGGTCTGCGAGGCTGTAGGTCTCGGCGGCGGCACGGACCCCACCCTCCCACTACCTACCCCCCCACCCCGCCCAGCCCCGCTGGCCAGGGGTCCTGTGGCGGGGTTGGCGGCTGCAGAGGGTCCTGGGGCATGGCGGCCGCAAAATCAGTGGCGGGCAAAAGCCTAGTGCACCCGGTATTCCCAGGCGGTCTCCCATCCAAGTACTAACCAGGCCCGACCCTGCTTAGCTTCCGAGATCAGAGGAGATCCGGCGCGTGCAGGGTGGTATGGCCGTAGACGCTGGGACCGGGCTCGCGGCGCCCCAAGAGCAGCTGCCCGGCCTTCGTGGTGAGCGCGCGCCAGGTTGTTGGGCTTCTCCAGCGGCGAGCCTCTCCCCGCCTTCCGGCTCCAGCAGCGCCGCGCCACCCGCCTGCTCCCCGCGTCCTCAGGACGCCGCGGGCGTGGGCAGCGGGTTACTCTTTGCCCGCAGTGAGGCACGTTCGGGCCACCCGTGGCTCCACGGGCCCTCTGCCACTTCCCTGGCGGTGACAGAAGCCAGAGAGACAGCGGTTGCGAGTGGGGGGGGGTAGGAAGGAAGGACGCACAGGCTCTGTCACGGAATGGGACCGACGCACGGGGGCAGTGTTGAAGCGACAGCTCCTCCACCGGCGGACGGTCACGCCCGGGGCTGGGCTCCGATAAGGATGTAGAGGGGGGGGGGGGCGGGCAGTCACCGTGGGATACTGGGGCAGGCCTCCAGGCTCTGCGGAGTGCTGGTGGGGTCCGAATCCGCCCGGGGTTTGTCACGCGAAAGGAGAGGCTCTGGCCCAGGCACCCTACTCCTGTGGGTTTTGGGCCTGCCTGCCTGCCTGCTTTTCCCCTGTGGTGGTCTCTCCTGGAGGCCCGGGGAGACGGCCGCGCGCGTGCTGTTGTGGCACTCCCTCCCTCTGCTTCTATGGCCGGGCTCCTTTGTGGCTGTGCGCCGGGGACCGCAGCGACCGGCGGGGGGGGAACCGAGCGCACACAGCTCTCCTGGGAGAAGGAAGGGCGCTGCGGGAGGGGCCGCGGTGCCTGCCGGTGGAGACGGAGTCCTCCGGTGGGGTGGGGCGGCTGGGCGTCCCCTCGGCTTGCTGTCCTAGGACAACCAGTCCCTCTGTCTCCGGGCCCGGGTGCAGGCAGTGGGACGGTCACCCATCTGCCAAGGACACCGAGGTGCCAAGGAGCCGCACTGCCTTGGCAGGAGAAAGCCGCCCGAGGCCGTTTGGAGGCCTGCGCGGGCAGGCAGCCCTGGGCTTGGGCTTTGGGGGCGGGGTCGTGGGCGCGGCGAAGGTCTTCGGGTTGACAGCATGCGTTTGCGGGGGGGGATAAAAGAGACTATAGAAGGGGCTGTGGGGGGAGACCTGGCCCAGTCGCCTGGCGTGAGGCAGGGTCTGCGTGGCTCTAGGTCTCGGCGGCGGCCCGGACCCCACCCTCCAACTACCCCCCACACCCCGCCCAGCCCCGCCTGCCAGGGGTCCTGTGGCGGGGTTGGCAGCTGCAGAGGGTCCAGGGGCATGGCGGCCCCAAAAGGAGTGGCGGGTAAAAGTCTAGAGCACCCGGTATTCCCGAGCGGTCTCCCATCCAAGTACTAACCAGGCCCGACCCTGCTTAGCTTCCGAGATCAGAGGAGATCCGGCGCGTGCAGGGTGGTATGGCCTTAGAGGCTGGGACCGGGCTCCCGGCGCCCCAAGAGCAGCCGCCCGGCCTGCTTGGTGAGCGCTCGCCAGGTTGCTAGGCCGCGCCCCGCCTGCCGGCTCCAGCAGCGCAGCGCCACCCGCCTGCTCCCCGCCTCCTCAGGACGCCGCGGTCGTGGGCAGCGGGTTACTCTTTGCCCGCAGTGAGGCCCCTTCACTACCCTGCACGGGTCCTCTGCCACTACCCTGGCGGTGACAGAAGCCAGAGGGACAGCGGTTGCGAGTGGGGGGGTGGGGGAGGAAGGAGAGACGCACAGGCTCTGTCACGAAATGGGACCCACGCACGGCGGCAGTGTTGAAGGGACAGCTCCTCCACCGGCGGACGGTCGCGCCCGTGGCTGGGCTTCGTTAAGCATGTACAGCCCGGGGGGGGGGCGGGCAGTCACCGTGGGACCGAGGGGCAGGCCTGCGGGAACCGAACGCGCAGGGCTCCCCTGGGAGAAGTAAGGGCGCTGGGAGAGCGGCCGCGGTGCCTGCCGGTGGAGACGGAGTCCTCCGGTGGGGTGGAGCGGCTGGGCGTCCCCTCGGCTTGCTGTCCTGGGACAACCAGTCCCTCTGTCTCCGGGCCCGGGTGCAGGCAGTGGGACGTTCACACCTCTGCCAAGGACACCGAGGTGCCAAGGAGCCGCACTGCCTTGGCAGGAGAAAGCCGCCCGAGGCCGTTTGGAGGCCTGCGCGGGCAGGCAGCCCTGGGCTTGGGCTTTGGGGGCGGGGTCGTGGGCGCGGCAAAGGTCTGCGGGTTGACAGCTTTCGCTTGCGGGGGAAAAAAGAGGCTATAGAAGGGACTGTGGGGGGAGACCTGGCCCAGGCGCCTGGCGTGAGTCCGGGTCTGCGAGGCTCTAGGTCTCGGCGGTGGCCCGGACCCCACCCTCCCACTACCCAGCCCCCCCACCCCGCCCAGCCCCGCTGGCCAGGGGTCCTGTGGCGGGGTTGGCGGCTGCAGAGGGTCCAGGGGCATGGCGGCCGCAAAAGCAGTGGCGGGCAAAAGCCTAGTGCACCCGGTATTCCCAGGCGGTCTCCCATCCAAGTACTAACCAGGCCCGACCCTGCTTAGCTTCCGAGATCAGAGATCCGGCGCGTGCAGGGTGGTATGGCCTTAGACGCTGGGACCGGGCTCCCGGCGCCCCAAGAGCAGCCGCCCGGCCTGCTTGGTGACCGCTCGCCAGGTTGCTGGGCCGCGCCCCGCCTGCCGGCTCCAGCAGCGCAGCGCCACCCGCCTGCTCCCCGCCTCCTCAGGATGCCTCGGTCGTGGTCAGCGGGTTACTCTTTGCCCGCAGTGAGGCCCGTTCGGGCCACCCGTGGCTCCACGGGCCCTCTGCCACTTCCCTGGCGGTGACAGAAGCCAGAGAGACAGCGGTTGCGAGTGGGGGGGGGGAGGAAGGAGGGACGCACAGGCTCTGTCACGGAATGGGACCGACGCACGGGGGCAGTGTTGAAGCGACAGCTCCTCCACCGGCGGACCGTCGCGCCCGGGGCTGGGCTCCGATAAGGATGTAGAGCCCGGGGGGGGGGGGCGGGAAGTCACCGTGGGATACTGGGGCAGGCCTCCAGGCTCTGCGGAGTGCCGGTGGGGTCCGAATCCGCCCGGGGTTTGTCACGCGAAAGGAGAGGCTCTGGCCCAGGCACCCTACTCCTGTGGGTTTTGGGCCTGCCTACCTGCCTGCTTTTCCCCTGTGGTGGTCTCTCCTGGAGGCCCGGGGAGACGGCCGCGCGCGTGCAGTTGTGGCACTCCCTCCCTCCGCTGCTTTGGCCGGGCTCTTTGTGGCTGTGCGCCGGGGGCCGGAGCGGCCGGCCGGCGGGAACCGAGCGCACACGGCTCTCCTGGGAGAAGGAAGGGCGCTGGGGGAGGGGCCGCGGTGCCTGCCCGCGGAGACGGAGTCCTCCGGTGGTGTGGGGCGGCTTGGCGTCCCCTCGGCTTGCTGTCCTGGGACAACCAGTCCCTCTGTCTTTGGGCCCGGGTGCAGGCAGTGGGACGGTCACCCCTCTGCCAAGGACACCGAGGTGCCAAGGAGCCGCACTGCCTTGGCAGGAGAAAGCCGCCCGAGGCCGTTTGGAGGCCTGCGCGGGCAGGCAGCCCTGGGCTTGGGCTTTGGGGGCGGGGTCGTGGGCGCGGCGAAGGTCTGCGGGTTGACAGCTTTCGCTTGCGGGGGAAAAAAGAGGCTATAGAAGGGACTGTGGGGGGAGACGTGGCCCAGGCGCCTGGCGTGAGGCTGGGTCTGCGAGGCTCTAGGTCTCGGCGGTGGCCCGGACCCCACCCTCCCACTACCCAGCCCCCCCACCCCGCCCAGCCCCGCTGGCCAGGGGTCCTGTGGCTGTGTTGGCGGCTGCAGAGGGTCCAGGGGCATGGCGGCCGCAAAAGCAGTGGCGGGCAAAAGCCTAGTGCACCCGGTATTCCCAGGCGGTCTCCCATCCAAGTACTAACCAGGCCCGACCCTGCTTAGCTTCCGACATCAGAGGAGATCCGGCGCGTGCAGGGTGGTATGGCCGTAGACGCTGGGACCGGGCTCGCGGCGCCCCAAGAGCAGCCGCCCGGCCTGCTTGGTGAGCGCGCGCCAGGTTATTGGGCCGCGCCGGCGGCGAGCCTCTCACCGCCTGCCGGCTGCAGCAGCGCCGCGCATCCCGCCTGCTCCCCGCCTCCTCAGGACGCCGCGGGCGTGGGCAGCGGGTTACTCTTTGCCCGCAGTGAGGCCCCTTCGGGGCACCCGTGGCTGCACGGGGCCTCTGCCACTACCCTGGCGGTGACAGAAGCCAGAGAGACAGCGGTTGCGAGTGGGGGGGGGGAGGAAGGAGGGACGCACAGGCTCTGTCACGGAATGGGACCGACGCACGGGGGCAGTGTTGAAGGGACAGCTCCTCCACAGGCGGACGGTCGCCCCCGGGGCTGGGCTCCGTTAAGGATGTACAGCCCGGGGGGGGGGGCGGGCAGTCACCGTGGGATACTGGGGCAGGCCTCCAGGCTCTGCGGAGTGCCGGTGGGGTCCGAATCCGCCCGGGGTTTGTCACGCGAAAGGAGAGGCTCTGGCCCAGGCACCCTACTCCTGTGGGTTTTGGGCCTGCCTGCCTGCCTGCTTTTCCCCTGTGGTGGTCTCTCCTGGAGGCCCGGGGAGACGGCCGCGCGCGTGCAGTTGTGGCACTCCCTCCCTCCGCTGCTTTGGCCGGGCTCTTTGTGGCTGTGCGCCGGGGACCGCAGCGGCCGGTGGGGGGGAACCGAGCGCACACGGCTCTCCTGGGAGAAGGAAGGGCGCTGGGGGAGGGGCCGCGGTGCCTGCCCGCGGAGACGGAGTCCTCCGGTGGGGTGGGGCGGCTTCGCGTCCCCTCGGCTTGCTGTCCTGGGACAACCAGTCCCTCTGTCTTTGGGCCCGGGTGCAGGCAGTGGGACGGTCACCCCTCTGCCAAGGACACCGAGGTGCCAAGGAGCCGCACTGCCTTGGCAGGAGAAAGCCGCCCGAGGCCGTTTGGAGGCCTGCGCGGGCAGGCAGCCCTGGGCTTGGGCTTTGGGGGCGGGGTCGTGGGCGCGGCGAAGGTCTGCGGGTTGACAGCATGCGCTTGCGGGGGGGAAAAAAGAGGCTATAGAAGGGGCTGTGGGGGGAGACCTGGCCCAGTCGCCTGGCGTGAGGCAGGGTCTGCGAGGCTGTAGGTCTCGGCGGCGGCCCGGACCCCACCCTCCCACTACCTACACCCCCACCCCGCCCAGCCCCGCTGGCCAGGGGTCCTGTGGCGGGGTTGGCAGCTGCAGAGGGTCCTGGGGCATGGCGGCCCCAAAAGCAGTGGCGGGTAAAAGCCTAGTGCACCCGGTATTCCCAGGCGGTCTCCCATCCAAATACTAACCAGGCCCGACCCTGCTTAGCTTCCGAGATCAGAGGAGATCGGGCGCGTGCAGGGTGGTATGGCCTTAGACGCTGGGACCGGGCTCCCGGCGCCCCAAGAGCAGCCGCCCGGCCTGCTTGGTGAGCGCTCGCCAGGTTGCTGGGCCGCGCCCCGCCTGCCGGCTCCAGCATCGCAGCGCCACCCGCCTGCTCCCCGCCTCCTCAGGACGCCGCGGTCGTGGGCAGCGGGTTACTCTTTGCCCGCAGTGAGGCCCGTTCGGGCCACCCGTGGCTCCACGGGCCCTCTGCCACTTCCCTGGCGGTGACAGAAGCCAGAGAGACAGCGGTTGCGAGTGGGGAGGGGGAGGAAGGAGGGACGCACAGGCTCTGTCACGGAATGGGACCGACGCACGGGGGCAGTGTTGAAGCGACAGCTCCTCCACCAGCGGACGGTCACGCCCGGGGCTGGGCTCCGATAAGGATGTAGAGCGGGGGGGGGGGGGCGGGGGGGGGGCGGGCCGTCACCGTGGGATACGTGGGCAGGCCTCCAGGCTCTGCGGAGTGCCGGTGGGGTCCGAATCCGCCCGGGGTTTGTAACGCGAAAGGAGAGGCTCTGGCCCAGGCACCCTACTCCTGTGGGTTTTGGGCCTGCCTGCCTGCCTGCTTTTCCCCTGTGGTGGTCTCTCCTGGAGGCCCGGGGAGACGGCTGCACGCGTGCAGTTGTGGCACTCCCTCCCTCTGCTGCTATGGCCGGGCTCCTTTGTGGCTGTGTGCCGGGGACCGCAGCGACCGGCGGGGGGGAACCGAGCGCACACGGCTCTCCTGGGAGAAGGAAGGGCGCTGGGGGAGGAGCCGCGGTGCCTGCCGGTGGAGACGGAGTCCTCCGGTGGGGTGGGGCGGCTGGGCGTCCCCTCGGCTTGCTGTCCTAGGACAACCAGTCCCTCTGTCTCCGGGCTCGGGTGCAGGCAGTGGGACGGTCACCCATCTGCCAAGGACACCGAGGTGCCAAGGAGCCGCACTGCCTTGGCAGGAGAAAGCCGCCCGAGGCCGTTTGGAGGCCTGCGCGGGCAGGCAGCCCTGGGCTTGGGCTTTGGGGGCGGGGTCGTGGGCGCGGCGAAGGTCTGCGGGTTGACAGCATGCGCTTGCGGGGGGGAAAAAAGAGACTATAGAAGGGGCTGTGGGGGGAGACCTGGCCCAGTCGCCTGGCGTGAGGCAGGGTCTGCGTGGCTGTAGGTCTCGGCGGCGGCCCGGACCCCACCCTCCAACTACCCCCCCCACCCCGCCCAGCCCCGCTGGCCAGGGGTCCTGTGGCGGGGTTGGCAACTGCAGAGGGTCCAGGGGCATGGCGGCCCCAAAAGGAGTGGCGGGTAAAAGCGTAGAGCACCCGGTATTCCCGAGCGGTCTCCCATCCAAGTACTAACCAGGCTCGACCCTGCTTAGCTTCCGAGATCAGAGGAGATCCGGCGCGTGCAGGGTGGTATGGCCGTAGACGCTGGGACCGGGCTCCCGGCGCCCCAAGAGCAGCCGCCCGGCCTGCTTGGTGACCGCTCGCCAGGTTGCTGGGCCGCGCCCCGCCTGCCGGCTCCAGCAGCGCAGCGCCACCCGCCTGCTCCCCGCCTCCTCAGGACGCCGCGGTCGTGGTCAGCGGGTTACTCTTTGCCCGCAGTGAGGCCCGTTCGGGCCACCCGTGGCTCCACGGGCCCTCTGCCACTTCCCTGGCGGTGACAGAAGCCAGAGAGACAGCGGTTGGGATTGGGGGGGGGAGGAAGGAGGGACGCACAGGCTCTGTGCGGAATGGGACCGACGCACGGGGGCAGTGTTGAAGCGACAGCTCCTCCACCGGCGGATGGTCGCGCCCGGGGCTGGGCTCCGTTAAGGATGTAGAGGGGGGGGGGGCGGGCAGTCACCGTGGGATACTGGGGCAGGCCTCCAGGGTCTGCGGAGTGCCGGTGGGGTCCGAATCTCGCCCGGGGTTTGTCACGCGAAAGGAGAGGCTCTGGCCCAGGCACCCTACTCCTGTGGGTGTTTATTTTAAAGAACAATACGGCATTGACCTTGTTTTGTAAGTGTCCCCAGGTAAACCTATGATCGAGTTACCCAGGATATGTACAGTGATGAGTGGATGCTCTGTGTTCTTATTCATAAATGTAAAGACTGTAAAAATAATGCAGATTGTTTTCCAAAGTGGTTGTACCAATCCACATTTCCACCAGCACTGACTAGGAGTTATAATGGCTCCACGTCTTCAATAGAACTTGGTTTTTCCAGACTCTCAGTACCTGCCATTCTGGTACATACAAAAATTTAAAATTAAGGTTT